>NW_006921603.1:17014125-17062395 GCF_000298275.1 Orycteropus afer afer | reverse complement strand
GTTCCACCTCCTACTGTGACGAGTAGCGACTGAAATCTTAAAAGCTTGCAAGCTGCCATCTAGATGCAACGATGGGTCTCTCCTCATCCAGAGCCAAGAAGAATGAAGAAAACCAAAAATTCATGGAAACAATTAGTCCTGGTAACTGGTACACCATCCGATCTACAACCTATACAACTATGAGACCAGAAGAAATAGATGGTGCTCGGCTACTACTGCCAACCACTTGGAAGAGGATCTTTGCAGGAGATCCTGGATAGATAGGGAGAACAATGTGAAACAAAACTCAAAATCATTTGGGAAAAAAAAAAAAAAGTGGGGAACCGGTTTGCTGGCCCAATGGAGCCTGGTGGAACCACTGAGACCATGGCCCCCAGCTGCCCTTCAGGTCTGGAATTGAATGCACACATGTGGCTTCCAGCCAAACAATAAACAGGCATATCAGTTGAGCATTTGCCTGAGGTAGATACACTCCTTGGAGAGAACAACCGTGAGAGAAAGAAGGGCTGCTCAGGCACAGGGAGACAGCTCTGCGGGCAGGAGTGCATGGAGGGAGGGACACGGAAGAGGTAGCTATCGGGAGGAAGCGGGAGGGGAGATGTTGCATTGTGCTAAATTGTGGTCAATATCACGAGACAAAGTGTATGTGAACTGCTGTATGGAAAGTGTATTATTTGCTCTGTAAATTTTCACCCAAATCACAATTAAAAAAACAAACAAACTAATGTAATGAAATCACCTCTAAAGCTCTGCCCCTTCTTCACACCAGTTTTCAAGTTCACTGAGCAACATTCTCTTTCCAAGCATCTTTCTCACTCTTCTGTGTCTCTGCACATTCTGATCTCTCATTCTCCAATGCTCTTTCCCTCTGAATGCCAACTTATACATCAAGACTGAACTTGGTTATTGCAGATAGACTCTCTTATAGCACCATGTACATTTTACAATTTAGTGCATATCACAATATATTTAAAAGGTCAGTTTTCCTTCTCCCTCACTAGACTGTAAAATCCTCATGAGCTTCACACAGTAGGCACTTAATAAATGTTAGCTAGTTGAGTAAGTACAAGATTCATTCATCTGTTGCTGTTCTTGTTCGGTGCTGTCAAGTCAGTTCAATAGAACTAAACTCTGTCCAGGCTTGCTCCATCCCTATAATCCTTGCTTAAGTCATTGTTGCAGCCACTGTGTCAATCTGTCTCATTGAGGGTCTTTCCTTTTGTGCTGACCCTTTACTTTACCAAGCATAATGTCCTTTTTCAGGGGCTGGTCCCTTCTGATAATATGTCCAAAGTACGTGAGACGAAGTCTTACTTACCATCCTTGCTTCTAAGGAGCCTTCTAGCTATACTTCTCCCAAGACAGATTTTTTCATTTTTCTGGCAGTCTATGGTATATTCAGTATTCTTCACCAACACCATAACTCAAAGGCATCAATTCTTTGGTGTTCTTTATTGTCCAGTTTTTGCACACATATGAAGCAATTTAAAATACTATGGCTTGGGCGACTAGTACACCATGTGATCCTCAGCCTATATGATTATGAGGCCAGAAGAATAGATGGTGCCGGCTACCACTGCCAACCACTTGGAGGGGGATCTATGTAGGAGATCCTGGATAGGGTGGGAGAACAAAGTGGAACAAAAAAGAAGGGGGGAAGGGACCAGGTTTGCTGGCCTGACAGAGCCTGATGGAACCACTGAGACTACGGCCCCTAGCTGCCCTTCAGTTCTGGAATTGAACTCACTCCTGTGGCTTTCTGCCAAACAAAAGACAGGCATATGAGCTGAACATTTACATTAGGTAGATACAGTCCTTGGAGAGATCGATTATGGGAGAATAGTAGGGCTGTGTATGCACAGGGAGACAGCTCAGGGGGCAGGAGTGCATGGGAGGGAAGGACAACACAGGGAAGAGGTAACTATGGGGAGGAAGTGTGAGGGGAGCTGTTGTATTGTGGGAAATTACAGTCAGTGTCATGAGACAAAATGTTTGTGAGCTGCTGAATGGAAAGTGAATTTGCTCTGTAAACTTTCACCCAAATCACAATAAAAATTTAAAATAAATAAATAGATAAAAATACCATGGGTTGGGTCAGGTTCTCAAGATATCATCTTTATTTTTTGATTTGCCCAGTGCAATGCATAGTGTGAAAGCTTTTTCTCTTAATCTTTTGTTGTGCTTTGAGTGAAATTTTATAAAGCAGATATATTTCACATGTAACAAACAGTTCATACACATTTTGCTTCATGACGCTGATTACAATCCCCACAATGTAAAAGCTCTCTTCCCACTTCCTCTCTGTGCATACCGTTTCCCTATGTCCTTTTTGCCTATGTATTCCTGCCTCCCTAGTTTTCTCTCTGTGCAAGTGCTGCCCTTCTGACCTTCCACGGTTGATTGTGCTAATGAGTGCATATCCCTGGTGTAGTTGTTCCACTCATATGCCGGTGCATTGTTTGAGAGTTAATACACAGGAGTGAGTCCAACTTCAGGCCTGAAGGGTAACTAGGGGCTACACTATCAGGTGCTTTACCAAGATCTATCAGACCAGTTATCATGGTCATTTTTATGTTTTTAATCTTTTTCCACATTTTTTTCCCACTCTATCTAGGATCTCCAATTGTGATCCCTTTCTAAGTGGTTGAAACTGGTAACCAGGCAACATCTATTTCTGGTCTCAGGGATGTATAGGCTGAGGTCCCCATGATCCATTACTCCTTTGGACTAATTGGAGCCATACGTCTTTTATTTTTTTCATTCTTCTTTATTCTGGATGAGGAGAAAACAATAACTGCATCTCACATGGTCGCTCACAAGCTTTTAAGACCCCAGTAGCTGCTCATCAAAGTAGGATGTAGACCAGTTTTTGTATACTACATTGTGCTTTTTGAACTTGATGTCCCCCATGATCATGGTTCCAAGCCTGAAGGCCCAGCAACTCATTCCGTCAAGGTGCTTAGTTGTGGCTAAGAAGTTATCCTAACTTTGTTCCCTGTTAGCTCTATAGGGCATATGAACAAATTTTTAGCACATACAAATACATATGTAGGAATATCGTCCACCACATCATTTGATATCTTGACTGCTGCCTCCATGGATATTGATTATGGAACCAAGTAAAATGAAATTCTTGACAATATCAACCTTTTTTCCATTTATCATGATGTTGCTTATTGGTCTAGCTGTTAGGAGTTTTATTTTATTTATGTTGAGGTTGAATTACACCTTATGTTGAGGTGTAATCCATACTGAAGGCTGTAGCCTTCAGTCTTCATCAGTTCCTTCGAGTCATCTTCACTTTCAGCAAGTAAGGTGGTACCATCTGCATATTGCAGGTTGTTAACGAGTTTTTCCTCCAATCTTGATGCCACATTCTTCTTCATATAGTCTAATTTATTGGATTGTTTGCTCAGCATACAGACTGAATAAGTATGGTGAAAGGATACAATGTTGACACACCTCCTTCCTGATTTTAAACCATGTGGTATTCCTTGGCTCTGTTCAAATGACTGCCTCTTTGTCTATGTACAGGTTCCTCATGAGCACAATTAAGTATTCTAGTATTTCCATTCCTTGCATTGTTATCCATAATTTGTTATGATCTGTAGAGTCAACTGCCTGGATATAAAACACACATAAACATCTTTCTGATATTTTCTGCTTCAGTTCTACCTGACTGGCTTGGGTGGGGTTCTACACGCAGATGAACCCAGTGAGTGAATTTGTCTCAGCCCTGTGCTTTTCCCAGACCCAAGAATATCCACAAGGCAAATAGAGGAAAGAAGTACTTTCATGATGTGGCCTGAGGAAACTCAGTGCTACCCAGAGAGTGCCTAAACTAAAAAATGCCTTTGCACTCCACTCCTCCCACCCACTCTCCTTCCTCTAAGCCACTCTGCCATCTGCCCCGGCACTGGGAATTTCTAGGCAAGGCATTAGGCTGCACAAATGAATCAACAAAAATGATTTGTCTTTGGGAAATGTACATGACATCAGTTAACTGGATGAAAGAATATTTTATTATGCACATGACTAGAAGAGAAAACATAAAATTGTTAAGAATTACCTCTGGGAGGTGATATTATAAGTGATTTTCTTCTTATTATTAACTTATTAATATTATTAACTTATAAATATTAACTTATTCTGTAGAATAAGTTGCATTTTCTAAAATTTAACAGAGCACAGTTGACTTGTACAACTGGGAAAAGAGAGAAATAGTATGAATATAATAAAACTCGATCACAGTGCCCACCACCTGCACCAGGGAAGAAAGATGAGGTAGTCTGCTTCCATAAAGATTTACAGCCTTGGAAACCCTATGGGGCAGTTCTACTCTGCCCTAAAGAGTCACTGAGTCAGAATTGACTCAATGCAGTGGGTTTATTTTTTTCATAATGTCCTAAGTAGGGTTCATAAAATCCAACCATGTAAACTGCAGGCCTTGGTATTCAGGTTACTGAAATGACCAGAGCAAATCTGAGCAGGGTGTCAGTCACTGCTACTTTTGTCCCTGTCCTAGTTACGGTTTGGCGCCTCCTACTGGTGGTTTCTGTTGTAAATATTGATGAAGACTGTTCTGGATCCTTTTAGTTACCGTGCTTTCTGAAAATAGCAGTTCCAAGAATCATCCAAATAGTTGACCCTCATATTGTCAACTCAATCCAAAGAGATTAGGCCTCAAGCATACTGAATACACTGGAGACCCTTTGCAAATGAAACTGTCTGCCTTTTGTCCACCTAGACTTATCAAAGGAGAAGTCAGAGATGTTTGTGGAAGTGGCAGTCTTGGCAATCACATCATACCTGATTAAGTGATGTGAAAAAGGGGCATCATTTTGAAAGTGTATCACTCAGATCTTAAAAAAAAAAAAGAAAGAAAGAAAGAAAAAGTTGTCACTGCACAGCAAGTATTGCAGTTAACTGACCACCTCCAGCTGTTAGCATCTTCAGGCTCTGGCTCACTTTTTGAGCTGAAGCCATGCTCTTCCTGGGCAGCCCCCAGCAGTGACAAACATGATGAGATTACTAGAGCCTGGCTGTTTTTGTCCAATGTGGGATTTCTCTAATAGGCTCTTCATTCCAAAGATTCAGGCTGGGTCAGTCATGACTTTCTCTGAGCTACGTTAAAGTCTGAGGCTTTTGCTGCACAATTCTGCTACTTTCCCCTTTTATCTTTTATAGTCATTGTCCTCAACAACCCTCTTATACTTCTAACTCCAGCTCAGAGACTACTTCCTGGATGATCCTACTAATACAAACACACCTCTTTCTGATATCATATATGTATGTATGTATGTGTGTCTGTATGTATATATATGTCTCTGTATATGTGTATATATATATGTGTGTGTGTCTTTCTGTGTGTGTATATATATGTATATATATATGTCTCTGTGTGTATGTATATATATATATATATACATATATATACATATAGACACACATGTATATTTATCTCCCTGGGTGATGCAAACAGTGAAGTGCTCAACTACTAGCTGAAAGGTTGGTGCTTTGAACCCATCCAGAGGTGCCTTGGAAGACAAGCCTGGTGATCTGCTTCTCAAAGATCACAGCTTTGAAAACCGTGTACAGCAGTTCTACTCTGCACATGTGGGTTCACCATGAATTGAAATCGACCTGGTTGCAACAAACAGCTATATGTGTGTGTGTGTGTACACATATGCTAACAAAACCCAAAACCAAACCCATTGCCATTGAGTCCATTCCAATTCATAGTGAACCTAAAGCACAATGTAGAACTGTCCCACAGGGTCTCCAAGGCTGTAATCCTTATATAAGCAGACTGCCACATCTTTCTCCTGTGGAGCAGCTGGTGGGTTCAAACACCCACCTTTCAGTTAGCAGCAGGGTGCTTAACCAATATGCCATGAGGGCTCCACATACACATGCATAAGTATGTATAAATCACATTTGTATGTATGTATATATATGTGTGTGTGTGTGTGTGTGTGTGTGTATCTATGTCTGTCTATCTGTCTCTGTATCTATCTATCTATCTACTTAGAGGGGGTAAAAGGTCCATAAATTTGATTAATACCTAAGCCATCCATGCAGCATTAAGGGCCCTACTCATTTATCTAACATGCACTAAGAACCTACTATGTGCAGGAACATTGTTACTGCCTTCAACAAAGCCCAGTCTAACGAAGAAGACAGGAAAATAGACCATCAAAACAAAACACATGGTGATACCTTTGTGTGTACATGCATGCTTATAATTTTTATTTAGGTAAACAGAAACCTCTAATGTTTTTCTAATGTCCTCATCCTACTATTTTCTTCAGTAGGTTGAACATTCCTCTTGTAATCTTGTTTATTACTTTGTTTTGCAAACTATTTTGCTACTGACACAAAAAGGTTAAACTTGAATGTAGATCCATCTTAGAAATTCTAGTACATTCTAAACAGGGGGTTTCAATTAATGAGTCCCTGAATGACAGAGTATATTGTCCTTAGTATTCCAGTTGTTGGTGTTTTGTTATGTTTGGCTCTGGAATGACTGATGATTAGCAGTTCTAATAATGACAGTACTGACTGAAGTCCAAAAATAACAAGACTTAAGCCACAGTGCCATAAGAGCCAATAGTAATAATAAGCCTCTACCCATACATTAAAGTCTTAATTCCCTAATTGTGCCTGTAACCTAAGAAATCATAGAAGACAACTGGTAAGAGGAGAACCAAGAACATGACAGAGGATCCAATATTCTGTATCATCACAATTGTATTTTCTCTGTTCTAAGAAACTCTGAAAGGATTTATACCATCTTCAGAGTTCACAGCAAGGAAGAAGTTGGAATAACTTATAAAAAAAAGGGCCTGAACTATATCCTTAACATAAAAGTACTCAAGTCCACCAGCTTTCTAACATTATATATTTATATATACATAGAGAGAGAGAGAGAAATATATATATGCATATATACATACAGACACAAACCTACATATATATACAAACATAAATCTAAATATATATATTGTCTGAATACCTGTTCTCACAGCTTTGTATGAAGCAAGTCCAGCATCTTCTAGATTTCAGAGGGTTCCAGAGAGAATGGCGCAAAGTTTCCTGCCATGGGTCATTCAGCATCCCTGCCCTCCTTTCGTTTTCTCTTGACCACCTGCTCTACATCCAGCCTCCTGAGACTGTGTGCCCTGCTACACCCCTGCTTGGCAGTATTCTCTTTTCCCTTAATTCTCCATAGCATTACTGACAGTAGGCCACTGTCTGTCTTAAAGATAACAAAAGCAAAGTCAGGTACAGCACATCACAAAAAAGCAACCAACTAAAGAACCCCTACAAATCAATAGTAAAATGATTCCAGTTTAAAAAAAATGGAGGAAAGACTTGATTTCAAAGACATTTCAAATAAGGTGATACTGAATCATCAGTAAGCACATGAAATGGTGTTTAACATCAATCGTCATCAGGGAAATGCAAATCAAAACCATGACATACCATTTCTCACCTGTTTTGGTCATCTAACCCACCAGCCACTCCTCAGAAGGAAGATGGGGCAATCTACTTCTGTAGTTACACTGCCTCAGAAACCCAAGGAGGGGTCGCTATGAGTCAGGTCTGACTTTTCGTCACATAACAACAACAGTGCTGCTGAAACAGACACAAGTTGATGACTTGAACAAACAAGGATTTATTCTCTTACAGCCTAGGAGGCTAGAATATCAAACTCAAGGTGCCAGCTCTAGGGACTGGGTGAAGGCTCCTCGATCTTGGGCTTCAGCTCTGCCTCTTGCTCCCGGCCCACTGGAGGTGGGGCCTTCTCTTAACTCAAACAGCTGGTGGCTGCTGAGGCTGACAAACCCAAAGTCCACAAGTAAAATGGCATAGTCCCAAAATTATCAAGCAACATGGCAGGCCACTAATTCAAGTTCAGAAACAGTTTCAAGATTTGCAGAAATGTGGCAGGCCACTGAGATGAAGACTCAGCCAAATGCAGGATCCAGATGTGCCAAAAAGCTCAACACCTTTCTCAAAGCATCTTCTTATATACTGAAAGCAGACCACATCGCTAAGGTAGCTACTCAGCTACTCACAACAGATTCCACCATGGAGTTGATTACCAGTCTCATCATGGGGAATAACTACATCCATCTGCCCAGCCACTCAAATCTAGGCCCAGATTAGTTGACATGCAATATTAACTACCACATCACCCATCAGAATGGCTAACATTTCAAAGAACAACAAAATACTGAATATTGGCAATGATATGGAGCACCTGAAACTTGCATACATTGCTGGAGGGTATATAAGAGAGTATAATCATTTTGAAAAATTGTTTTGCAGTTCCCATAAAGCATATACCCACACTATAAACCAGCAATTCCACTTCTAGGTATATACTAAACAGAAATGAAAATACATATCCACAAAAGACTTGTGTAAGAACTTTATAGCATCTTTTCTTTATTGTGGTCATATATATATTATATATATACATATAGATACATATAACAAAACATTTGCCACTTCAACCATTTCATGTGTACAACTCAGTGACATTAATTACAGTCACTATTTTGTACAGCCATCACCACTATCAAAAGAGTAGAAGGGGGAACCTCCTACCCTTTCCTGGAAACCACTTATAACCTTTGGTCTTCATGTATCTACCTATTCTGGACATTTCATATAAATGGAATTATACAGTATCTGTCTTTGTGTTTGACTTATTTCCTTCAGCATCAGTATCCAAAGTTTATCCATATCATAGCATGTATCAGAATTTTACTTCTCTTTATGACTGAGTAATATTTCAGTGTGTGGATATACAATATTTTGTTTTCCGCTCATCTGCTGATGAACATTGAGGTTGTTTCCACATTTTGGGTATTGTGAATAATGCTGCAATGACAATTAGTGTATAAGTATCTGTGTCCCTGCTTTCAATTCCTTTGGGCACATACTTAAGAGTGGAATTGCTGGGTCATATGGTAATACTGGGAGCTCTGGTAGCATAGTGCCTAAGGCACTTGACTGCTAACCAGGAGGCTGGTGGTTCAAACCCACCAGCCACTCCTCGGAAGGAAGGTTGGGCAATCCTACTTCCGTAGTGATAACTGCCTCCGAAACCCAAGGAGGGGTCGCTAGGAGTTGGGGCCGACTCGATGGCAAATAACAACAACAACATGGTAATACTATGTTTAACTTTTTGAGGAATTGACAAACTATTGCACACTTCATGGCATCTTTATTCGTAATACTAAATCCTAGAAACAAACCAATTGTCCATCAATAGCAGACTAAATAAACAAATCATGATATTTTATATAGAAAATATAACAAAAAGAAACTTCTGATACATGTATCAACATTGTTGAATCTCAAAAATGTTGTATTTAGAAAAAGTAGTCAGACACAAATGAGTGCATACTATTTTATTCCATTTATAAATTTCACATGAAGTTCCAGAACAATCAGTTCTAATAGAAATCAGAACTTCAGTTACCTGGGTGTGAATGGGACAAACTAACAGGAATACGACATAAGGGAAATTTCTGAGGAAAGTTTTTTTATCTTAATTATGGTTCTGATCACTCGAAGATAAATAATTGTCAAAAATCAGAGTTGTACACTTAAAGCCTGTGCAATTTATTATATATAAATCTACATACTTAAAAAAAAAAATCCAAAGGCCATGTCACAATTAAATCAGAGCCTCTGTGGGCACAATCTAAACCAAAAACCAAACTCACTGCCGTCAAGTCCGATCCAACTCACAGCGGCCCCTCCTTGGGTTTCCAAGGCAGTATCACTACGGATGTAGATTGTCCAATCTTCCTTCCAAGGAATGGCTGGTGGGTTTGAACAACCAGCCTTCTGGTTAGCAGTCAAATGCCTTAGGCTCTACGCCACCAGAGCTCCAGGGTACAATCTAGGCACCTGTATTTTTCAAAGCTCCCCAGCAGGGGGCCTCACTCTCCACCACCAAAATTTCCAGCAGGGCGCTTCCATTAAAAAAAAAAAAAAGAGATAAAGATAAAACAAAAGATCTTTCTCTCTGTATCTTTTAAAGAAGCCAACTCAAACTATAAAAAAATAATTGTTTTCCCCTACTTCATTTGTATTTTTTAATAGACCACAATGACAAAGAAGGAAAGAAGGGAACTAGTAATATTTGTTGAGGACACAGCATATGCCAGACACTAGGCTTTTCATGTGATTCTCAATATCTAATTTCTAGAATACCCCCTTTCTTACTTTCTCCCTTTTGGGCAGACAAAAAATGAAAGAAAATGAAAAGTCAAAAAAAGATAGGCAATATGCCCCCCGGGGCGGGGGGGGGATGTGGCACAAAGACCTTGAATAAAACCCACGTGTGTTTAGCTTGCTTGCAAGGCTTTGTATTTATGCTCACAGAGACACCTTTTTTACAGTTTTTTTTAATTGTGATTGGAGTGAAAGTTTACAGAGCAAATTCATTTTCCATACAGCAGTTGATACACATTTTGTCTCATGACATGGACTGCAATTCCCCACAATATAACAGCTCTCTTCCTACTTCCTTCCCATAGTTACCTCTTCCCTGTGTCCTTCCCTCTCATGCACTCCTGCCTCCCGAACTATCTCCCTGTGCAAACGCTGCCCTTCTGTTCTCCTAGGATTGATTGCCCCAAGAAGTGTATCTACCTTATGTAAATGTTCACCCCATACACCTGTTTATTGTTTGGTTGGAAGCCACAGGAGTGAGTTCAGTTCCAGACCTGAAGGGTAGCTAGGGTGTATAGTCTCAGGCATCTATCTCATCAGGCTCTATTAGACCAAGCAAACCTGGTTTTTGTTTTTGTTTTTTTTTTAATGATTTTGAATTTTGTTCCACATTGTTCTCCCATTCCATCCAGGATCTCCTGCACTGATCCCCCTCCAAGTGGTTGACAGTGGTAGCCGGGCACCATCTAGTTCTGGTCTCACGGTCGTATAGGCTGAGAATCATATGATCTACTAGTCCCTTGGGCTGATTGTTTCCATGCATCTTTGGTTTTCTTACTTCTTCTTTTCTCTGGGCAGGAGAGACCCATCGTTGCATCTGCATGGCCGCTTGCAAGCTTTTAAGACCCCAGTTGCTACTCACCAAAGTAGGATGTAGAACAATGTTTTTGTGTAGTATGTTATGCCAATTGAGCTTCATGTCCCCTGCGACCATGGTCCCAAGACCACAGGTCCAACTACTTGCTCCCTCAGGGAGGGACAAGAAGTCACCACAACCTTGTCCCTTATCAGCTCTACCATACTCCCGGACATTCTTACAGCACAAAGAAATACACTTGCACTTGTAGAAATATTGTCTGCCAACCCTACACGTGCTCATGGACACATACCACTCTGCCTAGACATACCTGATCATTCAGCCTGTCTACCTATCTATTTACCTGTAGGTCAATGCTTGCCATCACTGACAGTACAGTTCTGTACATACAAAAGGGTTCATCTTTATTATTGTCTGTACCTCTCATGTACCTCTCTGTGTCCTCCTCTTCCTCAATGCTACCATGTTGATCACTCACTTCAGTACATTGTCCTTCACTTCACCCAAATCAATATTTGTCTCTACCTCTCTAGCAGTGTTCCTTCCCCTCCCACCCCATTCCTAGTAACCAACAAAGAAAGTTTCCTTCCATATATAAACCTTTCCTTGACTTTTTATAATAGTGAACTAATACAATATTTGTCCTTCTGTGACTGACTTATTTCATTCAGCATGATGTCCTCCAAGTTCATCCATATTATGTGGTGTTTCACAGATTCCACATTATTATTTAGTGTTGCATAATATTCCATTGTGTGTAGTTTGCTTATCCATTCTTCTATTGATAGGCACTTAGGTTGTTTCCATCTCTTTGTTATTCTAAATAGTGCTGCAATTAACATGGGTGTTCATATATATATTCTTGTCCTGGTTCTCACTTCTTTAGGATACATACATAGTAAAGAGATTGCTGGATCAAACGGGATTTCTAATTCCAACTTTTTAAGGAGTTACCATACTGATTTCCACAGTGGTTGTATCATTTTACAGTCCCACTAGCAGTGTATGAGAGCACTAATCTCTCCACACCCTTGCCAGCATTTATTATTTTCTGTCTTATTGAACTGTGCTATTACAGTGGGACTGAGATGGTAACTCATTGTTTTGATTTGCACTTTCTAATGGCTAATAAAGGAGCTCTGGTGGCATAATGCCTAAGGCATTTGACTCCTAAAGAGAAGGCTAGCGGTTCAAACCCACCAGCCACTCCACTGAAGAAAGAATGGGCAATCTGCTTCTGTAAAGATTTACCACCTTGGAAACCCAAAGGGGATCGCTATGAGTTGGAATCGACTCAATGGCAGTGAGTCGTTTTTTTTTTTTTTTTTTTTGGAATGGCTAATGATCATGAACATTTCTACATGTGTTTGTTGGCAGCCTGAATGTCTTCTTTGGTAAAGTGTCTATTTATGTCTTCTGCCTATATATATATATATTTAATTTTATTTTGATTTGGGTGAAGATTTACAGAGTAAATTCACTTTTCATACAGCAGTTCACATATACTTTGTCTCATGTCATTGACCAAAATTTACCACAATGCAACAGCTCCCCTCCCAATTCCTCCCCATAGTTACCTCTTCCCAGTGTCCATCCCTCCATACTCTCCTGCCCCCTGAGCTGTCTCCCTGTGCATAAGCAGCCCTTACTTCTCCCATGATTGTTCTCTCCAGGGCATGTGTTCTGCCTATATTTTAATTGGATTGTTTGTCTTTTTGTTGTCATGGTGTGAGAGTTTTCTATAAATTTTAGAGATAAGCCCCTTGTCAGGTATGTCATTGCTGAATCTTTTTTCCCAATCTATAGGTTCTCTTTCGACTCTTTTGGAGAAGTCTTTGGAAGAATTTAATTTTTAGAAAGTCCCAATCATCTAGTTTATCTTCTGTTGTTTGCACATTTTGGGTTATGCTTAGTAGTCTATTTATGACATAAATTAGAGCCCTAAATTTCCCCATATTTTTTTCCTTGAGGAACTTTATAGTTTTAGGTTTCACATTTAAGTCTTTGATCCATCTGGAATTAATTTTTGTGTATGGTGTGAGGTATGGATCTTCTTCCATTTTCCTGCAAATGGATAACCATTTGTTGAAGAGACTATCTCTTCTCCCATTTAATGGATTTCAACCCTTTGTCAAAGATTAGCTGACAAGAGGTCTATGGATCTATCTTTGGGTTCTCAATTCTATTCCATTGGTCTGTGTGTCTGTCATTGTACAAATACCAGGTTGTTTTGACTACTGTGGCTATATAGCAGGTTTTGAGATCCAGGAGTGTGAGATCTCCTACTTTGTTCTACTTCTTCAATAGTTCTTTGCTAATCCAAGGTCTCTTTCCTTTCCATATAAAATTAGCGATTGGTTTTTCCATATCCTTAAAGAATGTTGATGGGGTCTGGATTGGGATTGCATTGAATGTATAGGGGTAGTTTTGACATTTTCACCATATTCAATCTTCCTGTCAACGAGCACAGTATGTTCTTTCATTTATGTAGATCTCTTTAGGTTGCTTGAAGTAGTGTTTTACAGTTTTCTTTGTACAGGTCTTTTGTGTCCCTAGTGAGATTTATTCCCAAGTATTTTATTTTTGTGGTAGCCATTGTAAATGATACTGATTTCCTCATTACCTTTTCAGCAATCTCTTTGCTGATGTAGAGGAATCCAACTGATTTTTGGATGTTGATCTTGTGTCATGCCACTATCCTAAATCTCTCAATTAGTTCCATTAATATTCTTGCTGAGTCTCTTGGTTTTCTACATATAGAATCATGTCATCAGTACACAGGGATAGTTTGACTTCTTCCTTACCAATTTGGATGCCTTTGATTTCCCTTTCTTGTCTTACTGCTCTGGCTAGGACTTCCAATACAATGTTGAATAGAAGTGGTGATAGAGGGCACCCTTGTCTGGTTCCTGTTCACAAGGGGAATGGTTTCACTCTCTCTTTCTCTCTCCACTGAGAATAATGTTGGCTGTTGGTTTTGCATAGATGCCATTTATTATGTTTAGGAATTTCTCTTCTATTCTTATTTTGCTGAGAGTTTTGTTCAGGAATGGGTGTTGGATTTTATGAAATGCCTTTTCTGCATCTTTTGATATGATTATGTGGTTCTTTTCCTTTGTTTTATTTATTTGGTGGATGAAATTTATTGTTTTTCTAATGTTGAATCATCCTTGCATACCTGATATGAACCCCATTTGGTCATAATGAATTATTTTTTTGATATGTTGTTGGAATCTATTGGCTAGTATTTTGTTGAAGATTTTTGCATCTATATTCATGAGGAATGTTGGTCTATAGTTTTCCTTTTTAGTGATATCTTTGCCTAGTTTTGGTATCAAGGTTATGCTTGCTTCATAAATTAACTTGAGAGGACTCCATCCTTTTTTTTTTTTTTTTTTTGTAAGGTTGAATACTCATTTGTCAGTTTGTCCTACTGTGTGTTGTTATGATGCTAGAAGCTCTGCCACAGGTATTTCACATACAGCAAGGTTACCTGTGGTGGACAGGTTTTAGTGGAGCTTCTAGACTAAGACAGACTAGGAAGAAAGGCCTGGAAATCTACTTTGGAAAATCAACCAAGTAAAACCCTATAAATCACAACAGAATATTGTCCTATATAGTGCTAGAAGATGAGCCCTCTAGGTTGGAAAGCATTATACAGTAGTTGTAACAATGGACTCAAACATAGAAATGATCATGAAGATGGTGCAAGGCTGGGAAATGTTTCATTCTGTTACACATAAAGTCCCTATGAGTTGGAACAGATTCTCCAGCAACTAATAACAACAATTTCAGTTGAACAATATATGTTTATTGGTAAATTGTTTCTCCTTCCCTATAAATGGCTTTTGTCTATTTTTCTATTGAATACAAAATAGTTTTTATGAGGTCTGTGTAAAAGAAGGAATCTACCCCTCGAACTATTATATGCATTGCAAACATTTTTTCCAACAGAAGCACATTTAATGATTGTATATTTTCCATTGTACAGATGTATTGCATTTTATTTCAGTGGTGGGACTTCTGTTCCGGTTTTCCATTGCAATACCATCAAAAGCATCATTTTCTTTCTTTTTTAAAAAAAGTGATTTGGGTGAAAGTTTACAGAGCAAATTCACTTTCCACACAGCCTTGCCTTATTGCCCTGGCTAGGACTTCCAGTACAATGTTGAAGAGAAGTGGTGAAAGAGGGTACCCTTCTCTGGTTCCTGTTTGCAAGGTGAATGGCTTCAGTCTCTCTCCATTGAGAATAACGTTGGCTGTTGGTTTGGCATATATGCCATTTAAAGTGTTGAGGAATGTTCCTTCTATTCCTGTTTTTCTGAGAGTTTTTATCAGGAATGGGTGTTGGATTTTATGAAATGCCTTTTCTGCATTGATTATTATGATCATGTGGTTCTTCTCCTTTGTTTTATTTATGTGGTGGATGGTGTTGATTGTTTTCCTAATGTTAACCATCCCTCCATACCTGATATGAACCTCACTTGGTCACAATGAATTATTTTCTTGATATGTTGTTGGAGTCTATTGGCTAGGATTTTGTTGACAATTTTTGCATCTATATTCATGAAGGATATTGGTCTATAGTTTTCTTTTCCTGGTTTTGGCATCAAAGTTATGCTTGAATTTGGGAGGATTCCATCCTTTTCTGTGTTTTGAAATAGTTTGAGTAGAATTGGTGTCAGTTCTTCTCTGAATGTTTGGTAGAATTCTCCAGTGAAACCATCTGAGCCAAGACTTTTTTTGTTGGTAACATTTTATGACCTGTTCAATTTCATTTTCTTTTTAGAATATATTTTATTGAAATATAATTTATGTAGACTGAAATACACAAAACTTAAATGACATGGGTCAATGCTTTTTCTTTTTTTTTTCTGCAGTATTCCTTCCCCTCTTCTCCCACCCCTGGTAACCAACAAAGAAAGTCTCCTTCCATATATAAACCCTTCCTTGACTTTTTACAATAATGAACTAATACTGTATTTGTCCTTCTGTGAGTGACTCATTTTACTCAGCATAATGTCCTCCAAGTTCTTCCATGTTATACAGTGTTTTGCAGATTCTACATTATTGTTTAGTGTTATGTAGTATTTCATTGTATGTATGTACCATATTGGTTATCCATTCTTCTGTGGATGGGCATCTAGGTTGTTTTCATCTTTTTGCTATCATAAATAGTGCTGCAATGAACATGGGTTCGTCGCATATGTCTATTCTTATCCTAGCTCTTACTTCTTAAGTATATATACCTAGTAATGGAATTGCTAGGTCAAGTGCTATTCCTAATTCCAGCTCAATTTCTTCTTTTGTTGAGTCTATTCAACTTTTTCACTTGTCTGTGTTAGTTTAGGTAAGTAGTGTGTTTCTAGAAATCTGTCCATTTGTTGGAGTATAGTTCTTCATAGTATCCTGATATTATCCTTTTTATTTCAGTTGATTCTGTTGTGATGTCGCCCATTTTGTTTCTCATTCATGTTATTTGTACTCTCTCCCTCTTTTCCTTTATTAAATTTGCCAGTGGTTTGTCAATTTTATTAATCTTTTTAAAAATCCACTTCTACTTTTGTTGATTTTTTCTATTGTCTTTCTATTTTCTTTCACTGATTTCTCCTCAAATCTTGGGTTAAGGTGTTGATTTTGGCTCCTTCTTATTTTTTGATGTGTGCATTTGTTGCTATAAATTGTCTTCTGATCACTGCTTTTGCTGTGTGCCAAAGATTTTGGCATGTTGTGTTTTCATTCTCATTTGATTCAAGGAGTATTTTAATTTCATTTTTTATTTCTTCAATTAACCAGTCATTTTTGAGGAGGGTGTTGTTCAGTTTCTATGTGTTTGCTCTTTTTCTGTTTATCTTCCTATCATTGATTTCTAATTTTATAGTGTTGTGATCTGAGATGCTTTACAGTATGTTTTTAAATGTATTAAGGCTTGCTTTATGGCCTTAACATATGGTCTATGATTGAGAATGTTCCATGTGCACTGGAAAAGAATGTATATGTGCTGCTGTTGGGTGAAGTGCCTGCAGTTGTCTATAAGGCCAAGTTGGTGGATTGTATTGTTTACTTCTTCTGTTTTTGTTGAGTTTCTTTCCAGTTCTATCTTTCATTGAAAGTGGTATATTAAAGTCTCCCACTATGACTGTGGAGTCATCTATTTACCTTTTCAACTCTTTTAAAGTCTGATTTATATATTTTGGGGCTCTTTCATTGGGTCCATAGGTATTTATTATGGTTATATCTTCTTGTTCAATTGATCCTTTAATCATTATATAATATCTTTCGTTGTCTTGTATGGTGGTTTTTCTCTTAAAGTCAATTTGATCAGAAATAAATATTGCCATTCCTGCTCTTTTTTGGTTGCCCTTTGCCTGATATACCTTTTTCTAACCTTTGATTTTTAGTCTTTTTTTTTTTTTCTATTTTCTTTCTTTCTTTCTTTTTAAATTGTGCTTTAGGTGCAAGTTTACAGAGCAGAGTTTGTTTTACATTCAACATTAAGTGTACATTTAGTTTCACTCCCCAGTTACCATCCCCAATGCTAATGCAGTCTCCTCCCTTTCCTGTCCAGTAAACCCCCTCCACCAGTGCCCCTCATAGTTATGCACTCCTGTGTGTCCTGCATCTCCTGTTGCAAATGTTGCCCCTCTGGTGTCCCATGGTCAATCATTCCAAGGGATGAACTTCCATAGAGTATGTGGGTGCACCACCCTGGATTGAGTGGTCTGCATGTCCATCTTGTTTACTATTGGGCTGAGAGCCAGCCCCTGGGAGTGAGTTTTATTCCAGGCCCAGAATGTACCCCAGGGCCATTATATTGGGGGTTTCACCAAACTCTATACAACCAGTAATTCTGGGCATTATTGAGTTTTTGGATTTTGTTCCACATTTTTCCTCCCGCTTTTGTCTTTGTCTCTAAGGTGTGTCTCTTGTAGACAGCATATTGATGGGTTATGTTTTCTTATCCAGTCTGCAACTCTCCATCTCTTGAGTGGTGCATTTAATCCATTGACATTTAGTGTGATTATCAACAAGTATTAATTGGTTGCTGTCATTTTGTTATGTGTTTTTTCATGGTGTTGCTTGTTCCTTTATTCCATATACTTTTCTGTGCTGAGCTCATTGTTTTTATGAATCTTGTTATCATTTCCTTTGTTGCTATTGTTTTAGTGTTTGCTAAATATTTGTGGTTGTCCTCTTTTTTGTTGTGTTATGAAGGATTAACATTTTTCTTTGAGGTTACCCTGTGATTTATAATTTTGTCCCTGAGTTTAGAACAGTCCATTCTATCTTGCAACTCTCTTGACTTCTTCACCATTTAGAAGTTCTGTAACTACACTCTTTTCCCTCTTATTTTGGTTTCTAGTTGTCCTCATTTGCCAATTGATCTCTCTGGTTCCCTGTTTACAATCTTGTAAGCTTATTTTACTCTGGATACTTCCATAGCTATGTTTGTTTCTGGGTTACATCATCTTGTGTATTAATGGTTGGTTGTTGTTTGCTATTATTGTCTTTCTGTTCAGAGGACTCTTTTTAGTATCTCTTGTAAGGTTGGTCTGGTTTTAACAAATTTCCTTAATTTCTGCTTATCTGGAACTCTCCTAATTTCACCGTCATATGTAAGGGACAATTTTGCTGGGTATATAATTCTTGGTTGGAAATTTTTTTCTTTCAGGATTTTATATATATATATATTTTATACCATCCCATTGTCTTCTCACTTGCATGGTTTCTGCTGAGAAATCAGAGCTTATTCTTATTGATTGTCCATTGTAAGTAACTTTTCATTTTTCCCATGCTACTTTCTGGATTCTTTCTTTGTCTTTGGTTTTGATGAGTTTGACGATGATGTGTCTTGGTGATTTTCTTTTGAGGTCTATCCTATTTGGGGTTTGTTGGACTTCCTGAATGGATATATTCTCATCTTTCATTGTATCAGGGAAGTTCTCTTCCAACAAATATTGGGCAAGTTTCTCAGTGGTTTTCTTTTTCTCTTCCTGTTCTCGAATTCTGATTACATGTAAGTTATTCCTTTTATGGTATCCCACATGAACCTTAGGCTTTCTTCATTTTGTTTTGATCTTTTTTCTGATTGATCCCTTTCCAATGAAGTATTCAGGTATTTATCATCAATCTCATTAATTCTGTCTTCCATTGATTTGATTCTACTCCTTTGCCTTGTCAATGTGTTATCTATTTCTGAAAATTTAGAATTAGTCTTCTGGATTTCTATCTGTAGATTTTGTATTGTTTCTAATTTTTCATTTATTTTGTCATTTTGTTCTTGTATTTTCTTCTAAAATTGTTAGGGTTTTGTCTTTTTGTTGTTGTTATTGTTGTTAATTTCATCAGTATTTTCCTTGATCTGTCTCTCAATCCTTTGAAGATACCTAAGTATAATTCTTTTAAATTCCTTATCAGAGGGTTCCAATGCTGCTTCTCCCTCAGGGATATATTCTGGGTCTGTATACTGCTCCCTTGTTTCTTCCACTTTATCTTGCTGCTTTGTGTGGACTGTGATGGTCTATTGTTTCCAAGACATTGTGACATTGTATTTGTATCTCTGTTAACTGTTTGTGAAGAGCAGTTAATGGTGAGTCAGGCTCTTCTTGGTGGTCAACTGGCCAGTTGGTGGAGAAGGAAGTGGTGGCTCTCACTCAGTAAGTAGAGTTGCAGGAGGTGTGTTTGTAGTTGTGCTGTACAGGCACTGTTGCTGTCTCCCACTCAGACAAAAAACAACAATCAAAAAAAATAAAAAAAGTAAAAGCAAGTGGACAGAAAAACACACTGCATAAACACATAGGAACAATCATGAAAAAAAAAAAAAAAACCCTGCATTTTCTGGGGAGAGGGCAATACATGAAGAAAGGTAGAGTAGGAGAATGATGAAGGAAAAAGATGGGAAAAATGCAAAAAGAAAACCAAGCAATACAGGCATACAAGGTGAATAAGTATGGTGAAAGGATACAACCTTGATGCACTCTCTTCTTGATTTTTGAATCATGCAGAATCCCCTTGTTCTGTCCAAACAACAGCCTCCTGATCTATGTACAGGTTCCTTATGAGTACAATCAAGTGTTCTGGAATTCCCATTCTTCTCAATGTTATCAATAATCTCTTATGATCCACACAATCAAATGCTTTTGCATAGTCAATAAAACATAAGTAGACATATTTCTGGTATTCTTTGCTTTCAGCTAAGATCCATTTGACATCAACAATGATATCCCTTGTTCCATGGCCTCTTCTGAATCCAGCTTGCATTTCTGGAAGCTTTCTGTCAATTAAATCTGTATGCTCAGTAAATAATCTGAGAATCTGGACTATATGAAGAAGAACATGGTATCAGGACTGGAGGAAGGCTCATTAACAACCTGTGATAAGCAGGTGACACAACTTTGCTTGCTGAAAGTGAGGATGACTTGGAGTACTTACTGTTGAAGATTAAAGACTACAGTTTGCAGTATGGATTACACCTCAATATAAAGAAAACAAGAATCCTCACAACTGGACCAATAAGCAGCATCACTATAGATGGAGGAAAGACTGAAGTTTTCAAAGACTTCATATTATTTGGTTCTACAAGCAACATCAAAAGAAACAGCAGTCAAGACATCAAAAGATGTATTGCATTTGGCAAATATTTTGTAAAAGACCTCTTTCAAGCACTGAGGAGCAAAGATGTCCCCTTGAAGACTAAGATGCTCCTACCCTAAGCCATGATATTTTCAATTGCTTTATATGTCCTTATTCAATGGACATTGAATAAGGAAGACAGAAGAATTGATGCTTTTGAGTTGGGGTCTTGGCAAAGAATGCTGAAAGTACAATGGATTGCTAAAAGGACTAACAAATCTGTCCTGGAAGAGATGTAGCTGGAATGTTCCTTGGAAGCAAGAATAGCCAGACTTCAACTCACCTAGTTAGGAGCTCTGGTAGCATAGTGCCTTGCCTAAGGCACTTAACTGCTAACTAGAAGGCTGGAGGTTCAAACCCACCAGCCACTCCTCAGAAGGAAGATGGCGCAATCTACTCCCGTACTGATACTGCCTCAGAAACCCAAGGAGGGGTCGCTATGAGTCGGGTCTGACTCGATGGCACATAACAACAACAAAAGTTTGGTCATATAGTCGCAGGGGATATCAAGCTCAATTGGCATAACATACTATACAAAACATTATTTCACCTCCTACTTTGGTGAGTAACAACTGGAATCTTAAAAGCTAGCAAGCTGCCATCTAGATGCAACGATGGGTCTCTCCTCGTCAAGAAGAAAGAAGAAAACCAAATTAATGGAAACAATCAGTCCTAGCGACTGGTACACCATCCAATCTGCAACCTATACAACTATGAGACCAGAAGAACTAGATGGTGCCCAGCTACCACTGTCATCCATTTGGAAGGGATATAGGAGATCCTGCATAGAGAGGGAGAACAATGTGGAACAAAACTAAAAATAATTTGGAGGAAAAAAAAAAAAGAAGGTGGGGACCAGGTTTGCTGGTCCAATAGAGCCTGGTGGAACCACTGAGACTATGGCCCCGAGCCACCCTTCAGGTCTGGAATTGAACCCACACCTGTGGTTTCCAGCCAAACGAAGCACAGGCATGTGAGTTAAACATTTACCTCAAGTAGACACAAGCCCTGGAGAGAACAATCATGGGAGAAGGAAGGGCTGCTTATGCACAGGGAGACAGCTCAGGGGGCAGGAGAGTATGGAGGGATGGACACTGGGAAGAGGTAACTATGGGGAGGAAGTGGGAGGGGAGCTGTTGCATTGTGGTAAATTGTCAATGACATGAGACAAAGTATATGTGAACTGTTGTATGGAAAGTGAATTTGCTCTGTAAATCTTCACCCAAATCAAAATAAAATTTAAAAAAAAATAAAGTTTGGTCATGTGGTCAGAGGGACCATTCTCTGGAGAAGGATGTCATGCATGGTAAAGCAGAGGGTCAATGAAATAAATGAAGGCCCTCAACAAGACAGATTGACACGGTGGCTGCCACGATGGGCTCAGGTATGTTAGGGATCGTGAGGCTGGCACAGGACCAGGCAGTGTTTCATTCTGTTGTGCATAAGGTTGCTATAAGTTGGAAATGACTCAATGGCACATAATGGCACCAACAACTGTCTGTGTTAGTTTAGGTAAGTAGTATGTTTCTAGAAATTTGTCCATTTCTTCTAGATTTTCAAATTTATTGGAATACAGTTTTTCATAGTACCTTGATATTACCCTTTTTATTTGTGTTGGTTATGTTGTGAAGTCACCCAATTCATTTCTTATTTGTGTTATTTGTATTCTCTCCCTCTTTTCCTTTGTTAAGTTTGCCAGTGGTTTGTCTATTTTATTAATCTTTTCAAATACCCAACTTCTAGTGTTGTTGATTTTTTTCTATTGTGTTTTTTCTGTTTCACTTATTTCTGCTCAAATCTTTATTATTTCTTTTCTTCTAGGGACTGTAGGCTCTTTTTTTTTCTGCTCTTTTTCTAATTGTTGGAGATGTTGGGATAAGGTGTTGGTTTTGGCTCTTTCTTTTTTGATGTGTGCATTTATTGCTATAAATTGCCCTTTGATCACTGCTGTTGCTCACAGACACACTTTTTAGCAATCCTACCACACAGTGCTTTGAATAAAAAGAAAAAAAATTGAAAAATGAAGCTTAGATTCTTAGGTGTTCGAAGGCATTACCTTTTGAACTTTTATGTGGAAATTGTAGTTTTAAGATTCTGAAATTTCTCTCTACCTGTAAAAAAGCCACTCCATGTCTCTTCTCCACATCTTGACTACCTTCCCATCCACTTGTATGTGGTCTTGGGCCTCTTGCTAGGTATAACCAGAGACCCTAACCCTCTATTAATCATCTTGTTTAACTTTCCTGGCTTTTGCCCCAGACGACTCCAGAAACAGCTTGTCTCCCCTCAGCTGCAGCATAACACCTCTTACTTTCCTTTCAGTCATTACAGTTAACAACAACCCAAATAACCACCTAAGAATCAAAAGTTTCACTTCCTACATCCCTTCATCCTTTCTCTCACAAAGTCACTTGTGTCCCTGAGTCTGGAGCCATTGCAACAAATCCCGCTCTTGCCACCAACTATAAAAATGATGTTGCAGATGGCATTTGACCTCTAACTTCACAAGTGGGAAGGAGATCAACAGTCCAAGGTTGATTCTTATAAGGTGGAGGTTAAACACACCTCTATCCACCAACCTTTTCACCAATTCTGACACCAGCCGTCCCTTCCATAGTACTCTCTACTTCTATTCTGGGTCTGAAAATTCACTGCACTGGCTACAAAGAACTCACAGACAATACTCACAACTATGGGTTTGTTTTTCTTTATTATTTTTTAGGAAAGTAGCAGGTTACAATTCAGGATCAGGAATTACTCAGTATATAGTTATTTGCAGGAGCTCTGGTAGCATAGTGTCTAAGGCACTTGATTGCTAACCAAAAGGCTGGCGGTTCAAACCCACCAGCCACTCCTCAGAAGGAAGGTTGGGCAAACCACTTCCATAGTGATACTGCCTTGGCAACCCAAGGAGGGGTCACTATGAATTGGGGCCGACTCAATGGCACATAACAAAAACAACATAGTTATTTGCTTCAGACAGCTTTTCAGCTGGACCCTCAGCCCCTGGATCTTTGGGCTCCTCAGTCTACTGGCCCTGCCCTGATCAGTCAAATGTTAAAAACTCTTTAGCTTATTTCAAAAAATGCCCAGAGGCACCCCACTCCATCAGTGTGTTAGGCTGGGTTCTCTAGAGAAGCAAAACTAGTAAAGCTTATATATACATTTGGAGAAAGGGTAATTTATCTTAGGAAAATGGCTCACACGTTTATAGAAGCTGGCAAGTCCCAAGTTCTTGGATCAAACGTCACCTGGAGGCTTTTCCCAACTCAAGCAGCTGCAAGGGCTGACAAGCTCAAGGTTGGCAAGTAGTATACTGGCTGTTGACTCCAACAAATGCCGAATCTAAGATCTCCAGGCCGAATGGTGGATTGTTCACTCACAGACAGTTGTAGGCAGCACAACAGGATCCTGATCCACAGAAGAGTGTCTTTTTTCCCAGGATGTCCATAAATATATTGGAAGCAGGCTACACCCCTAGGGAAACTCCCTTTCATTGGATTGGCTGCTCAAAACATACATATCTGATCCCATCATGGGAATAACCCACATCACAACTGCTTAAAGCACACAGAATTGTGGTCCAGCCAAGTTGACACTCAGCTCCAAATATCACAAGCAGGAAGCCTCCTGCCCAAAGGCTCTCAGCTCTCTTGCTCTGTGGGTTGACATACCCACTGTAAGTGCCTTTCTCCGTGTGCCAGGAAGCGCATCACAACATCTTGTGCTAGTCTCCTGATTGTGCTGATACTGTTTCTCTGTGCAACTTCTCACCATCTTGCACTGTCTCCAGTGGTACAACTCTCTCTCTCTGTTTCTCTCTCTCTCTCTCTCTCTCTCTCTTTGTCTCCTGGATCTAGGAGGTTCTCAGCACAAGGATCCCAGGCCCAAAGGACAAAATCCACTCCTGGTTCTTCTTTCTTTGTGGTAATAAGGTCCTCCTGTGCTCTGGGATTGGCTCTCTTTTAAAACTAGTGAGATGGCAAAATCGAACTCTCCCCTTGTTAGGGTTCCATATACCATATTTGCGTGGTCCCACCACCACAACATTCCATGCACCTTATTTGCATTATTCTGGTACCTAGTGCTACTCTGACAGGAATATATCACAAATGAGATGGCCTTAGCAAACAGGAGTTTATTCTCTTACAGCATGGAGGCTTTAAGTCCGAGTTCAAGTTGCCAGGTTCTAGGGGCTGGATGAAAGTCCCTCAGCCTTGGACTGTAGCTCTGCCTCCTACCCCTGGCCCACTGAAGCTGGATGCTTTTCTTCACTCAGACAGCTGCTGGTTGATGAGGCTGACAAGCCCAAGGTTAACAAGGAAAAAGGTACAGTCTCAATGTTACCAAACCACACAGCAGGCCATTCATTCAAGTCCATTGCAAGTCCCAAGACAGGCAGAGTATGGCAGGCTATTGAGCAATGACATGGCTACAAGCAGGGTTCAAGCATGCCATAAGCTAGAGAGCATTCCCAAAGCTGTTTCTTATATACAGGAAGCAAACCACATACCCAAAGGCAACTACTCAGTTACTCACAGTAGATTCCACCACAGAGTTGATTACCAGTCTCGTGGGTAATATTACCCCAGCTGTCCAGCCACTCAACCAGGCCTAGCCAAGGTGACACACAAACTTAACCACCATACTGTCTGATCCTCTTAGTGGGCCACCACACCTTGTTTGCATAGTCCCACTCAATCATCATGCGGGAGTCATAAAGACTATGCCTAGAAGGGCCATATTAAGTAATTCACTGCACTGCACTAACACTCGCAAAGAGTGTTGTAACTTGGCAAGCAATTTCTGGTTTTTACCACAGTGAGTCCTAGATTCTACATTGTAGCCTATCATTGCAGGGCAGACTATTTTATCATAGAAACAGCATTATCATTGGTGGTTGCATTCCTGAGCTATGTTCTCAGTACCAAATAAATCAAAGGAGAAAGCAGTGATAAAAACAAATATACTTTCATAATAAGTTTGAATAGTCAAACTGTGCTTCAAAGAAATAAGCACAATTCTTCCAATATCCCTAGAGTACTCTTATAAACTCCACATACAAATATTCATGTAATTTGTCATAAAATTAGTCCAAAATTAATATTCTAGCCATAAAAACACTAATTAAATATTTAAATAATTACTATGTTTGAATTTTAGAAATTTAAAAGGGACTTTAAAGAATGATTTAAATGATGCAGAACTCTGAAAAAAGTTGTCCAGGGAAGATTGAGCAGATAGCTTTTATTTTATTCCTTAAATTTCACTATAGCCATTACGTTACCAAACAGGTTGATCAGGGGAATGCCGTAGTTGTAAGGTATCTGAATATTTTTAAGTTTTTGGAAATAGCTTGAGGGGGGCTGAAGGGGATGAAGGGAGATGAAAATATGT
This sequence comes from Orycteropus afer afer, assembly GCF_000298275.1. Lineage (NCBI taxonomy): Eukaryota > Metazoa > Chordata > Mammalia > Tubulidentata > Orycteropodidae > Orycteropus > Orycteropus afer. Next base: position 17,036,291 of record NW_006921603.1, on the reverse strand, counting down.
ACAAGATTAATGTTAGTAATAATCATTGTGATGAACATTGATTGTGTGTCCTGTAGTGCATTAAACATATGACCTTCATTGGTTTGCTTAATCCTCACAACACCCTTGTGAAGTTGGCACTGTTATTACAGTTGAAGATACTGAGGTTCACGTTAAAATAACTTGTCTAAGGATGTATAGCTAGAAAGTAATAAAGTGAGGATAAAGGAAAAGCTGTCCACTATAAAGCCCTTGCTTTCCCAAGAAATAATGACCCACCTCCATGAGCATGCACTCAGTATTTGGCACTGTTCTAGGTGCATTACATGTCCTTAGTCATTTAATCCTTGCAACAGCCCTATGAGGTATGTGCTATTATTATCCTCATTTTACAGTGGGAGAAATGGAAGCACAGATAAGTCAATGTGTAACTAACGGAGCAAAAATTCTTAAAGAGTGCTAATTGCTAATCAAAATCAAACCAGGGGCAGGTCTCCAGTGGCATGCCACAGTGATTTGTCCTTGCCTAAAAGTTTTTTATTCAAAATCAACTTTTATAAAGACTGCATTCTACTGTCCAAATATGGGAAGACATGAACTTGGTTGGCATAACTAATATGCTGGATGGCAGAATCAGCATCCAAAGAGATAGTGGTCTGGAAGAATGGCCTGAATCTAGCAAGACACAACTGTAAGAGAAGTAAACATAAAGTTCTAAGCAGAATCATATCAATTGGAGGCTATATGATTTAATAATGATGCATATGAGAGTCTAACATAGCTCAATTGACTAAAAGTGTGACTGATGGGTGATGTGTGATATTTGTTGTTGTTAGGTGCCAACAAGTCAGTTGCAACTCATAGCAAGCCTGTGTACAACAGAACAAAACACTACCCAGTCCTGTGCCATCCTCTCAACCACTGCTATGTCTGAGCCCATTGTTGCAGCCCCTGTGCCAATTCATCTTGTTGAGGGTGCTTTGAAATCTTCTGTTCAGCTCATTTATTTCATCATGTCTTCCATTCACTTTACTCTCAATTCAAGAGCGATTTGCAGAGTCTCTTCCAACATTCATTTTGGTCTTTTCTTCCTTCCTGGTCGTTTTAATGACCTTTTACTTTCTTCATGTATTGTCATCCCACAACTCGTCTAATCTTCAGTCACTGGTGTTCAATGAGTCAAATTTATTCTTCAGATGGTCTCCAAATTAAGGTGGGATATACTGGAGGTTGTATTTTTGTTCTTGTTGACTTGTTTTAATTTTCTTCAGCTTCAACTCGAACTTGCATATGAGCAACTGATGGCTTGTTTCACAGTTGGCCCCAGCCTTGTTCTAACTGATGATATTGAGCACTTACATTGTCTCTTTCCACAGATGTAGTCAATTTGAGTCCTGTGTATTCCATCTGGTGAGGTCCATGTGTATAGTTGCCATTTATATTGTTGAAAAAAATATTTGTAATGAGTGAGTAATTAGTCTTCCAAAATTCTATCAAGCAATCTCTGGCATTATTTCTATCACCCAGGCTATATTTTCCAACTACTCATGCTTCTTTATTTCCAACTTTTCCATTCCAGTCACCAATAATTATCAATATATCTTGATTGCATTTTTGGTCAATTTCAGATTGCAGAAGTTGGAAAAAAAATCTTCAGTTTCTTTATCTTTGGCTTTATTAAGGAGCTCTGTTGGCATAGAAGGTAAAGCATTTGACTGCTAACCTGAAGGTGGGTGGTCTAAACCCACTAGCTTCTCTGTGGGAGAAAGATGAGGCAATCTACTTCCATAAAGATTTATGGCCTTGGAAACCCATTGGGGGTCGCTATGAGTCAGAATTGACTTGATGGCAGTGGGTGGGTTGGCTTTAATGGTTGGTGTGTGAATTTGAGTAATAGTAGTACTAACTGGACTTCCTTGTAGGTATAGGGATATTATTCTATCACTGACAGCATTGTACTTCAGGATAGATCTTGAAATGTTCTTTTGGGTAATGAATATGATGCCATTCCTCTTCAATTTGTCATTCCCAGCATAGCAGACTATATGATTGTCCGAATCAAAATGGCCATTACCAGTCCATTTCCACTCACTGTATGCATTCCATTTCATTTTTGACAACTTCCAACTTTTCTAGATTCAAACTTTGGACATTCCACATTGCAATTATTAATGGATGTTTTCAGATGTTTCTTCTCATTTTGAGTCATGCCACATCGGCAAATGAAAGTCCAGAAAGCTTTACTCCATCCACGTCATTAAAGTCAACTCTACTTTGAGGAGGTAGCTCTTCTCCAGTCATATTTTGAGTGTCTTCCAACCTGAGAGGCTCATCTTCTGGCACTTTAACAAACAGTGTTTTCATGCTTTTATAAGGTTTTCAGTGGCCAAATTTTTCAGAAGTGGACCTGGCCACATCCTTTTTCCTACATATATATTTTGTCTTCTGGTAGCCTACCAGAAATCAATTCTGGTTAAAGCATTTAGTTGTTAACCAAAAAGTTGCTGGAGAAAGATGAGGCAGTCTGTATCCATTAAGATTTATAACCTTTGGGGCAGTTCTGCTCTGTCCTGTAGAGCCACTATGAGTCAGAATTGATTCTGTGGCAGTGAGTTGGTTGGGTTAGTTGGGTTGCCTTCACTGACTCAGTTTTCTTAGTAAGTGGTCTGCTATTGACAGAAAGGCACCTGGCGTATGTTTGTAAAATGATGTCTTCAAAGTTTTGTGGGAAAAAAACCTGATAAATCAGATAATGTTCCAAGGAGTTTTGGCGTTTAAGGAATTATAAGTGTTTAAGAAAAACTGAAAATATATTCAGCCTCCCCTGAATGCTATTCTGATAGATTGCCCTATCTTTCTCCCACGGAGCAGCTGGCAGGTTTGAACCACTCACCATTGGTTAGCAGCTGTGTTCTTAAAAACTATACCATCAGGGCTCTCACTAATAGCAAATTCGTTAAAATTTTTTAGAGCAGGAAACCAAAAGGGAAAAAATAATTCTAGAAAATACATGGGGTAAACAAAAATATAATTTTTAAAATTATTATGTTGTTGTTGTTGTTGTGTGCTGTCGAGTCAGCCCCAACTAGTAACCCCTCCTTGGGTTGCCAAGGTGGTATCACTGTGGAAGTAGATTGCCCAACCTTCCTTCCGAGGAGTGACTGGTGGGTTTGAACCACTAGCCTTCTGGTTAGCAGTCAAGTGCCTTAGGCACTATGCTATCAGAGCTCCTAAAATTATTATAACCACCATTAGTTGAGGATTATACTCCAAGTATCATGCTAGGTGCTTTACATATATTTTGTTATAACTTTGTTAAATCTCAATCCTAAAATCTCCTCATTAAGCTAGGTATTATTATGCTCATTTTATTGATAAAGACATGGGATATCAGAGCCTATGCATAACTTGTCCAGGGCAAGATACCTAATAGATCGGCAGAGTTGAGATTATGACCTTATTGCTCACATAACAGGAATTGTCATTTTTCATGCATGTATTGGAGAGATGGAAGTAGATTGCTGGATGCCTATAAGAGCACTCTTCAATTAGCCTCTATTTAGTACCACAGGGGATTGAAGTTTGTTCTTCTTTCTAACGATGAGAGTGTGTACCTGTGAATGCATGTGTGTGAGAGACAAGAGACATGGGAATCTCAGTTACCTAATTCTGCCATAACAAAATACCATAAGTGGATGGCTTTAAAGAATGAAAATTTCTTTATATTTCCTTAAATTTTGAATTACAATTAAATTTCGAATTACAATTAAAAGTTGAAATTAATTTTCTCACAATGTGGAGCCTAAAAGTCCATATTAGAGTCTCAGCATAGATTCCTTCTATGGACCTCTCTCCTAGTTTCTGATAATGGTTGGCAATCCTTGGCATTTCTTTTCTTACAGACATGGTGTCTTCCCCTAGGTGTGTCTCTGAGTCTATTCTGCTCTTTTCATAAAACACCACTTAAAAGTGATTAAGTTTAGGACCCACACTGATGTGATGAAACATGATGAAAGAAAACCCCTATTTCCAAACAGGGTCATATTTACAGGTTAAGGTCAGGACTTCAACAAATATTTTGGGGGAGGCAAAATTCCATCCATAACAGGAAGTATTTCCTCTGATTGTATTTTTCGGCTATGTCCCTTTTTTTCTGTTTATTTTCCCACTGAAAGGAGCAAATGATTTTACATATAATTAGGCTTCATTTCCACCTTGCTGGAAGTTATGTTATTACACTTAAATTATTATCACATTGTTGTTATATAGGATGAAACATAAGGTGTTATGATCAACCATGCTGACCTCATCTATCCTATCCAAACAAATACATGCAGTTAGTGTGCAGATATGCAATAGCACTTAATCTGTCCAAAGTATAGGAATTCATCTGTAAAAATCATGACCTTCCTCTCTGCTGTAAATATAATTGTATCTATCAGTTATTCTCCAGTCTTTTGACTGTAAATCTATACTTTTTGTTTCAGTCTTACATTGGCAAAGGTAACCCCACTGATACCTACACAACCTTAAAATTGTCAGCATCAGGGCAAAGTATTAGCCAATAAAGCCTTATTAATTTAACTTAGATACCAGATTTTGAGGTGCTCAGAATTATCACAATCATCTTTCTCTTTGCCATCCTAGAGAGGCTTCTAAATGTCTCATCTTTTCTTGAAGTAGATTGTTTAGAAACATTACTACAATCATCTTTCTTTCCTGTATTTTCCAGGCTGTAACTTGCACCCAGGGACACTGGTAGTTTGAGAGGAGAATTCTCCCCTTCCATGGAGAGATTCCCTCAACCGCAGCCACCACCTATCTGTTAGTGGTGGCTTGCATGTTGTTATGATGCTTAACAGGTTTAACAGAGCTTCCAGACTTGAGACAAACTAGGAGAAAAGGCCTGGTGATCTACTTCTGAAAATGAGCCAGTGAAAACACTACAGATCACAATAGTCAATCTGCAACCATTTCTTTTTGTAGGAGTCAGAATCTACTCGAACGCAACTAACAACAATATGCTTCCCAAAAAGTCAGAAGTGGTTTTGTATTAATCCTCAGAACTTTGGCTGCAGGATCAAAATCAGTCCTTTAAAATCCTCAGACCTATCTTTTCGGCAATCTTCTTCAGCATGCTCAACTGCCAGCCTTCTTACCTAGTTTTATCAAGCCCAGTGTAATCAGTTACATTGGGAATGCTGAATGTGACATTTTGATCCCAGGCTGAGCAGGGTTAAATGACAATTTAACTTTCACTTGAATATTTGGAGTCTATGGAAACAAAAGTCAAAGGGCAACCTTGTATAACTAATTCATTCACATGAATTAGAATATGAATATGAAGAACCAAATACGGTAAAGCAAGGAAAAAAAAAAAAAAACTTGGTTGAAAAAAGAGAGAGAGAGAAAGCAAAATATGTTTTGCCTGGCTATGTAAATAAGAAGTCTACCCCCACCCCCCAAAAAAAATGGTCTACAAAGGTAAGAATCAAGGAATTCCCTGGAATGGTCAGTATGGGATTATGGAACTTCAATACTTCATTTTCTCATTCAAGTCACAGTGCTAAGCATTGGAGATATGAAGTGAATATGGCATGGTCCTAGTCCTCAAAGCTAGTAGAGGGAGACACATCAACTCTTCTCCCTGCACAGAGAGAACTGAATGCCTTGAACAGAAGTTTGAAAGTCACCTTGGAAGAAATACAAAAGGGGCATGTTGGACACACAGAAGAATAGTCAAGTCTGTTCTAATAAAAAGGATTCATTAACAATCATGTGAGGATGCTCAGCAAGAAGTGACAATCTCTCCCAGAGAAAGGTGAAGCAGAATCGAATAAACAAATATATTTAGTTCAAATCACAAGAAAGTGAGTTTTGAAAAAGCCCTCAATCTCTTACCAGTCCTGAGAAAGAATGAGCTGGTAAGAGGTCTCCATCTTTAATTTCTAGAATATGACTTTTACAAAACAGAATCACTGCCATGTATCACTAAGCAACCCCTCTTTCCCTGCCACCAGTAACTTGTAACTGACTTATCAGGTGAATAGGGCTCAATCCAAACTCCTCTCTGTAACTCCCATCACTACTCAGGGCCTAGTTTCTTCGATTGTAAAGTGAAGAGACCCTATTAGACGCTAAAGTCCATTTCTGCTCTGAATTAAATAGAGGCAAGAAGCCAGAAAGAAAACTCCAGAGAAACAAAAGTGAAAGTGCCTGAAGGAAATACAGTAGTAAACAAGAGTGCAAAATTTTATGTCTCACTGAAAAACATGGCAGAGGTCCCATTTTTAAATTTTTTTCCCCAGCAACCATGAACAGGAGACTTGGAGAAGAATGAAATGTCTATCATGCCTTTTGAATGTGAATAAGATCAGCATAACGCGAATCCACCTAGCTCCAAGCAACTGTCTTCTGAAACAATCCTCCCTGACCCTGAACAACCCGTTCTTTAAAATTTCTTCCCTAATAAATCAATCCATGAAAAACGACCCATCCCACCAAACAACCCCTCAATGAACGCTACACAAGGGTGTGTCCTGCTTTGGGAAGAGGGAAAAAAGGGGTAGAGAAAGAGGGGAAGGAGTCAAACCAATATTAGATTCTGACTGGTGTTGCTAAGTGGTTGTCATAAACAACAGCGTCAAAGCAAACTATTTCGAAACTTAGGAAATACAGTGGCCTTTACAGCTTTATTATTTATCCCCTCGTGACACTTTTCTGAACGTAACTCAGAAAGGTACAGTCACCCAGAGAGCGAGAACGAGCTCTGGGTGTACAGACTGGAAGTGGAGGCGAAAGGAGAAAGGGACCGGATTGACAGCTTCACCGAGCATTGCGGAGGGTATGGGGCCGGGACAGGTGATCGCCAAGATCAGAGGATGCTATTTGGAGCTACTGAGGTCGGCGGGGCTCCCTCGGGTGGGAGATGCACCCTGCCTGCTGCTAGAGCCTCCTCCCACAAGAGGAAGGCAGGGCGCGCACGCGTACGCGCACACACACATGCACACACACACGCATACACGCACACATCCTTCCCCTGGAGTTGTGTCTAGTCTCCCTTTTGTTTTTCTCCCTTCCTGGTCATGAGACCCGGATGTTTTTTTTTTTAATCCTGTCTCTCTCTTTTCCAACTCCCCCCCCACACACAATCTATCACATGGCAGAGATAGAATAAAAACAGAAAAATGGCGACGGTCACGTTGTGGTGAGCCTTGCTGCGTCATTAGATAATCTTCATGCAAATAGCGGGAAGAACAAAGGAAGGGGGGGCCTGGGACCCCCCAGGGCTCAGGTGGGTGTGGGGGCGGCGCGCGGGGCGGGAGCAGGGGCGGAGGGGCGCGCGCGGGGCTGGCCACCCGCAGGAGGCGTGCGGCCGAGCGGAGCTCTCTGTGCAGCTGTATTGACGTCCGTGTGCGCGCCCGCGCGCCAGTGTGGAGCGCAGGGCGTTGCGCTTGTAGCACTGTCTCTCCTAGCGCCAGAGCCTGGCCCAGGGGCTCAGGAAGCTGCAGGGTCGAGAAGAGCCGGTCGCGAGAGGCGGGCAGCTGCGCGCGCGCACACGCACACCAAGCCGCGGGGCTCGGCCGGGTCGGCGCCCGCGCGGGGGGCGGGCCGAAGGCTAGCAAGCTAGCGAGCTGGCAGGCTGGCTGGTCGGGCGGCGGCGGGGGCCGAAGAAGCGCCGCTGCCGGGCGCTAGGCGCCAGTCTTCAGTCGCCTAGGGGGAACCGCACGCTCGTCGCAACCTCGGGGTAGGAAAAGGGGCGGCTGGGCGGCGTCGCGAGTCGGGACTGGGGCTCCGCACTCTAGGACGGACTCCGAGGGTGTTGCTGGGCTGGGTTTGTTGTTGTTGGGGTGTGTGTGTTTATGCGGGAGGGGCAGACCTCGCCCACGGGCATTTCCGCGGTTTCTATTTGGCCCTTCCTGGGGTGTCAAGAAAGGCTCAGGTTGGGCAAGGGTGCAGGGAACCCCCCGGCGCCCCACTACGGCCTCCTGGGGGAGTAGCGACGCGAAGGGGCGGGTCGGGTGTGTGTGTAAATGTTGCGCACTCGCTTTTTCCCCACCCCCGCCTCTTTCCAGGGTGCTGGCTTGGGTCCCTTGCTGTCCGGCGGCGACTGTAAATAGAGCCTGGATGTTGTTTACATGAAGGATCCGGCAGGAGGAGTCTGCGAGGAGGAGGGAGGGAAGAGAGAGGAAGACCGGAGTCCCAGCGGCCGCGGCGGCGGTCTGGGGGGTGAGGGCGAGCCCCTTGTGTCTCCCGGGAACCACGAGGCCGGGATGCTGGACCCCAGGGTAAGAGGGAGAATGTGCGCGGGCCGGGGAGGAGGGGACTGTTAGCTTGGCATTTTTCTCCAGCAACCTGCCATGCAAATTTTCTCTGGGAGGAGGGGAAGGGGTGTGGAGGGAGGGCGGGGAAGCCTTGATTTCTCTGCACGTTCAGGAACGCTCTCCCACCCGTTTGTTTTCCCATCCCCAGTCTTTTCCCGCTTCTCTTCAGTCTCACCTGTTTATTTCCATCAACCAGAGCTCACAGTTTCTTCTGTAGGCTGTTTCTTTTATTAGAAACATTATTGAGGACGGGGGTGCGTTGCTGTAATTTGTGCTGATCCAGGTTGGGTTTTCAAGAAGGGGGAGAGGACTTGGCAGAGACCACCTGCTCCTGGCCGTAGCTGACCCCAGGGCTTCCTTCTCCTAGCCTTATGGGACAAGGAATCCCTTCCCTTACTCTTGTACCCACTCACTAGCTGCCACCTTCCCTGAGAAAGACCACACCTATGCTTATTCCTGTTTTGGAGGAGAGGTGAGCTGAGAAACCAGGGAATCCCCTGTTCCCCAGAGTCTTAGCTAACCCCTCTACTCCGGAATTGGCCAAAAAGTGCTTCTTTCACCTGCTGATTGCCTTTGGTGAGTCCAAACCGCCCTCTGGGCTAAGAGCTTATTCCAGAACTAGGCCTAACTAGCCAGCCTTTGGCACTCTTTTCCTGATCCCCACCCTGGCCCCTCTTGGTTCTCCAGAGCCAAAAAAACCGCCTCCCAAGCAGAAGGCACACCCAGCCCCAAGTCTAACCACTGCAAAACGGAGGAGAAAACAGTCAAAGAGAAGGGACTGAAGGGTGTTTTTTTTTTTTCTGCCCTGAATATCCCCAACTACATTTCCCTCTTCAAGCTTCCTAGATTTATAATCCCTTTTTACTTCTTACTAGCTGCCCCTCACACCCTCTTTTGCTTCTAGACCTAAGGTAGAGAGAGGGGAAGGGAGTAGAAAGAAGCTGTCACCCCTCTTCCCTGGAGTGAAGAATTTTCTTTCTTCCCAGTCTTTTCATTTATGAGATACTTAACTAACAAGTAAAACTTAAATATATGTTTGCATGCTTATTTTAAGTTATATTTGAACTTGTGTTCTTGCTGGCTGATGAATGGCTGGGACTCTAAAGGGAGGGAGGAGGAAGAGATGAGAAGTGAACATTCTCCCTAGTTTTTCCCATTTGATCATTCTCAAAGTTGCAGGAAGGAGCCCTGATGGTACAAGAGGTTAAGCTCTGGGCTGCTAATGGAAAGATCAACAGTTCAAACCCACCTTGCAGCTCCATGGGAGAAAGACCTGATGATCTGATCCCATGAAGATTACAGCCTAGAAGACCCTATGGAGCAGTTCTACTCTGTCACATGGGATCGCTCTGAGTCAGAGTCAACTCAGTGGCACCTAACAACAAGAGTTGCAAAGAAGAGACCCTTCAGTAAGAGCCAGCAATCACCCTTCCATGACATCACCACCTAAGCCCTTCCAACTTTAGCTTCAGAACAGGAAGAAGGCTCAAAATAGAACTACCTTAGGAATCCAGCTTCTTTAGGAGATCAACTTTTAAATCAGCTGCAGGAGGGACACAATGAACTTTGACTTAAGGAATGAGAAGTAGAGAAAACTGTAGTGTTTGTAATTGATTCCTTTGAGGAAGCATAGGGGATACTTTCCGTGTATCTCGGAAGAGCTTTTCTCAAGATAGATTTTGGGTACCTAAGCCATGAATGATTAATATGATGGTATGAGATTCATTTATTGAATTATTCATATGTTCAGTATGTCAACAATAACAAGTACTTTTCAGAATGAATTAAAGAGTAGCTCCTGGAATGTGCTCTATAGAGTCTGCTATAGATAAAAAAGAGGGGAGCTAGGAGGGAGCACTTGAGGAAGGCAAGGAATCTGAGGCTGCAGTGACAGCTGCTGTGAGTGTGTAAGTTGAGAGGCTCATATACAGGGATTGTGCAGAGTGACTAATATCCGAGACAAATGCAACAATGTCAGGTTTTTTTCACCTTTATCTATATTAACTCTTATCTTTGAATCTTAATACTAAAAACTCACTGCCATTGAATTGATTCCAACTCATAGTGAACCTATAGGACAGAGTAGAACTGCCCCCATAGCGTTTACAAGGGTGCAGACTTTCCGGAAGCAGACTTCCTTATCTTTCTGTCACAGGGTGGCTGGTGGGTTCTAACTGCTGACCTTTTGGTGGCTGGTGGGTTCTAACTGCTGACCTTTTGGTCAGCAGCTAAGTGCTTTAACCAGAGTCACCAGAGTTGCTTGTATCTTAATGCCATCCTTTGTTCCCTGAATTAAGATGTGCCTTCCTCTATGAGTTAGAAGAGTTACGCAGTTTTTTTTGGGAAAAAAAACCCACTACCATCGAGTTGATTCTGACTCATAGCAATCTCCATTGGGTTTCCGAGGCGGTAAATCTTTACGGAAGTAGATTGTGGGTCTTCCTTCCGCAGAGTGGCTGGTGGATTTGAACCGCCAGCCTTCTGGTTAGCAATCAGATGCCTTAGGCACTGCACCACCAGAGCTCCTTAGTTTATGGGAAGGGCTGTTAATAAATATGATCATTACTGAAACATTGACAACTTAAAGATTAGAAGTGGGACAGACTATACCTGGCATAATGTTGGACACCTGGTGGATGTTAATGAAGGACTTGTTTGACAGGGTTACATCTTTCACCCTGATTGAATTTTAAAACAATCTAGGCAATACAGGGGAGCTCAGGTGGCATAGTGCCTAAGGTATTTGACTGTTAGCCAGAAGTCTGGTGGTTCAAACCCACCAGCCACTCCTCGGAAGGAAGGTTGGGCAATCTACTTCTATAGTGATACCACCTCAGAAACCCAAGGAGGAGTCCCTATGAGTCAGATCCAACTCGAAAGCAGTGAGTTTGTTTTTTTTTGGTTTAGGCAATACAGAGAGGAGACTGTACTGCATAGACAAGCCTAGTAGCCACTAGCCACACATAGCTATTGAACACCTGAAATATGACTAGTGTGATGGGGAACTGAATTTTAAATTTGATTTTTAAAACTGGTACTCAGTTCGGTTATTGGAAAACTTTTAAGTATGTTTGGAAACAATTTGTGTATGTGCATCTACTTTTCACACTAAGTTTTACGGCATATAAATACAGATCATGTATTTCTGATGAAAATTTAGTGTTTGAATTTAGATGTGCTGTAAGTATAAAGTATGCTCTAGATTTCAAAGACTTGGTGCAAAAAAAAAGGAAGTAAAATAATTCATTGGTAATTTTTATATTGATTACATGTTCAATTGATGATATTTTGGGTTAAATAAAATATATTGTTAAGATCAATGTCACATGTTCATTTTTATTTTTTTAAATGTGCCTACTGGAAAATTTAGAACTGTATATGTGGCTTGTTTATGTTTCTCTTAGGCAGCATTGACCTATACCATTTGCTGCTTTCTGTCCGTGGTTAACTTCAAAAGAGGCAGCTGCATGAAATAACTGCTCTTCGTATTTGTCAACCATCTACTTTTACTGCTGTATTCCATATAGACATTTGGGGACCTTAAAAATTACTGTTAATTACTGTCTCAATAGTAGGTGAGACCTAGTGACTGTTTTACAGATTTTGATGCAAGAACCATACATACCCTTAGTCTGGGAGGTCAACAGAAAAGTCCAAGACACCAAAGTATATGCATTTTCTGATCAGAAGGGCTTAGTAGGGGTCATGGGAAAATTTGAGTACTCACACACACCCAAGTGGTCGTAGCTGCTTTATTTAAAGATTTCCTGGGCATATCAAAAATCCATCAAAGAACAATATGTGGCACAGTAGTAGCTGTGACACCTGGTAGCATCTTAGTGATTACACTTGCAATTTTATCTTCTCTGTCCTCCTCGTCCTCTCTACCTGTTTTTTCCTATGTCTCCTTCATCTAATTTCTGTCCCATCACAGCACTCCACTGGTGGTTTTGGGCCCACAGGGTTGCTGACCTCTTTGCTCTGAAACTAAGTACAGTGCTGACATGTATAGAGAGAATGCTGTCTTTGGGGTTTTACTTTGTCTGTGAGATTCCTCATTGGCACTGGAAGGGGCTTGGGGCCATTTAGGACTACCTTCTTTTTTTATAGATGACAATCTGTCATGTGCTTTGCCTAAGGCCATACAGTCAGAGGCTGGAAATACATACTTTGTTGATAACCTGCTTATAGAATCCCTGAGAAACCTAAGAGGTTTATCATTAATCAATCAAATATTTGTTAAGCTTACACTTTTTGGGAAGGACCGGGATAAAGATTGTGAAAGGATGTGAAGGAAATAGTCTCTGGCTTGATGGAGAATACTGTTGACTTGAGGAAATAAGACATAAACAGTAGAAAATTAAATTATAATACAAAATACTGTAGCTTAATAATGATCACAATACCAGTATGGCATATGTTACAAGCAAAATGTGTTCATTTTACAGGTACAAGCTCTAAGAATGGTGAACTGTGGAAGCAAAAAAAAAAAAAAGAGTATAGTAGTGTTTATGGAACAGCTCAAGGCTCTAGAATTCAAGGTCAGTGCAAGTCTTTGGTATTTACTCCATTTCTCTGCCCATTAAGGGATTTTGAAAACCCAAGATCCAACATTTTAAATGGCAGTGTTGCAGTAATGAAGAAATCATAGATTAATTGGAGATTGTCAGATTTTTTTAGGGATGGTAAATCATTTTGAAGTCAGCTGGTATGTTTTTGACTAGGTATTCTAAAATGGTACAGTATAGAGGAGAAATTGGAATAAAACTGACTTGTGAGCAGACTATAAAATTTAAATTCTGGGGGGAAAATGGAATCTAGAGCAAAATAAAAAAGTGGAACAATTGCAGAGTAGATAATTGGACTAAAAATATTTATGCTGAGTACATACATGGCAGGGAAAGGTCCATGCAGTAGTAGACAGGGGCAAGTCCATTTATTTGTAAATTTTTAGTCTCCTAGAGATTTCTGGTTTTCTAAAGATTAAAATCCTGGTCAACATGACCTCTCTGCATTACTGTGGACATAACTTTCTATGGTCAGTTTTTTATTCCAGATAGGCCAGGTAAGATTATATAGTATGTGACTGTATTTAGATACCAGTGCCTGAGTTGGGTAAAACAGTGACACCCCCTCTGTAATTACCCCAGTTGATGCTACTTTCACAGAATAGTGCGTCCTGACTTTGTACCAATTGGCACAAATTTTGCAACCAATTTCTTTCTCCTCCTAAAAGAGAAAAAAAATCTGTAACCCTTTCACCCTAGGTTTCCTACTAAATCTTTGACACAAGTTAGTTTTTAAAAACTCTTAATCTGGCAAAGCTTTGCAATAAAATGTAAGTATATGCTCTGTGTAATTCTGACAAAGCAGTAGTTGACATTTTAGCATCTTTTGTTTCTAGAACATTTTTATAACATCACAGTTCAGTCAAATTTTCACATTTCATAATGTCACTGAGTTGGATTGTGATTTTCAAGTTGAAAAAAAAAGTCACACTTTATAAAAGATTTTAAAAAAAGCCCACTGCCATCAAGTTTATTCCAACTCATAGCAACCCCCAGCGGGTTTCCAAGACTATAAATCTTTATGGAAGTAGATTGCTTCTTCTTCCTAAAGAGCAGCTGGTGGGTTTGAACCACCAACCTTCTGGTTAGCAGCCAGATGCCTTATCCACTAAACCAACAAAGTACTATTAAAAAAAAAAAAAAAACTTGCTGCCATCGAGTTGATCCCAACTCATAGCGACCCCTACTTGGGTTTCCAAGGGAGTATCTCTAGGAAATAGATTGCCCAATCTTCCTTCCTAGGAGAGGCTTGTAGGTTTGAACCACCAGCCTTCTGGTTAGTAGTCAGAATGCCTTAGGCACTATGCCACCAGAGTACTAGCGGATTTAAGTGTTTAAAAATTATTTTAGTCTAAAAGTTAGATATTTTGCATTGCCAGTAGTTCACTTTGTGGTAATTCCAAATCTTTAATATATGATCAAATATTTGAAGTTTTAAAATCACCCTTTTCATTTTTAGTCCATAGTTAAGAGGAATGTGACATGTTTTGTGTGTGTACTTTTGTATTCCATATTATTTAAAAGCAAGTTCTTTGGTATACCAGTTTGCCTGAAAATAATGCTAATCAGCATATTCATCACGAAGAAATTATTCTTAGTTGTGTCCTTTTTACCATAGAAGAGCTGATTTTCAAATCAATTTGATCTCTGGAAAAAGACATTTTACATCACTGTTTTCTTTTTCCTCTCACTATGTAGTATACACCCATGTTGTAGCACTGCAGTGACTTGTTTTTAAATTAAAATGATTCAATGCCTATCAGAAAAATTGATTAAAAAAAATTCTGATATAGTTAGGGTTTTTTTAATATGCCCATAAAGAAACAAAACTTGTATCTTTGAAGTATTTGGTTAATATAATTTATAAAATACAATTCTGAAAACTCAATTTTTCTTCCTTAAAGTTTCTTTAGAATTATTCTAAGAGAATATTAATTTATGTAGCTATTGACAAAATAAAATGCACTGCCGTCGAGTCAGACTGACTCATAGTGACCCCTCCTTGTATTTCCGAGGCAGTATCACCACAGAAGTAGATTGCCCAACCTTCCTTCTGAAGAGAGGCTGGTGGGTTTGAACCGGCAGGCTCTGGTTAGCAGGCAAAATGCCAAATGCCTGCTATGCCTGCTAACCAGAAGGCTGGCAGTTGAAATCCACCAGCCACTCCTCGGAAGGAAGGTTGGGCAACCTACTTCTGTGGTGATACTGCCTCGGAAACCCAAGGAGGGGTCACTATGAGTCGGGTCCGACTCAATGGCACATAACAACAACAACATTGACAAAATAATGGAAATATACTTTTTATTATTATTTAGAGACTTGATGTTTTTTCCCAATTTAGATAGACAAATGAAGTTAAGGGCAAATAGTATCTCTTACTTACTATACCAAAAATATTCAGTTGTATCTTTTTTTTGGTCATGGTTGAAAATTCAACTTTGTTGTATGTTATAAACATTAAGTTCATCTTTGTATACTTACTACCTGTTACATATTCAGTTGTATTAGTACTCAAACTTGGTAAAGAACATTCTAATAACTATTAAGTGTATTATTTATTTGTTCTCATACTTATCCAGACTCCAGTATTTCATAAAAAGTATTTATTTTTTCCTAAATAGATAGAATTTGTGGGCAGGAAATGCTAGGTGGTAATCTTTTTAACCTTTTTGATGAACCAGCTATCTAAAATTTTATTCTAAAATAATCACAGTATCTTTGCTCACGTAACAGATGTTTATAATTTGGGTGAAAATGTGCAACTATTTCCAGGAACCTTTAGGTTGTGGGAGCCAACCTTTTTTTTTTTAATCTTCATTGCCCTCTTGTGTTTCAATCCTGTATTACATCAGTTGGCTAAGACCTAAATGATGACCTCCTTAACTTTTTTAAGTATTGTTGCATTTTAGAGAATATTGCTTTAATTCATATGTAGGTGGATTATTTAATTGGATATGACTTTTCTGAAGATAAGGTCAATTTCATATCATATATAAAGTTAATAATTGAGCTAGACTTGCTGTACTTTCCTATTTTCTGACATCTGATCTGAAAAATTGATTCATCTGTCTGACTTATTTGAAGTACAGTGCTAATATCTAATCTGCATATAATGAATCTTTGAAATTGAGCAAATGCCTAAGTGAAAACATAATTATTTTTCAATTATCTGTCAGGTTCTACTCATAGTGATGTAACTTGAGACCTTATGACTGACATGAAAAAAATTGAGTGACTCATGGTTTTAATAAGTTAATATTCTGAAGCCTGAATTCAAATTTCAGAACCTTTTAATACCTTTTATTAAAAGTAAGAATCATTTTTGAAATGACATAAGAATATATTGATTTTTTTAAAAAAAGGAATTCCAAAGGTTACCAACTATTCTTGTACAACCATAACTGTGGAATTGGCATAAACTAAACACCCCACAGGTGTGTCAGATACTTACTCATCATCAGTGTCACCAATGTGAGTACATTCTTAGCTCTCAAAGGAAGAGCAATGAAAGTCATTTTTGGCTAATGTTGTGCATTTCTTCCTAAAGCATAAAACCCCACTAGTTTATGCTTCATAATCTGAGATACTGAGAAAATAAAAACTCTAAAGCAAAAAGTAGGTGTTTTCAGAAATGTTTGTTTGTGTAAATTGTATAAGCTCAATGTTTATTCTTGATGGAGTTGAATATCCGGGTAGGGTAGAAAAAGAACACTGAGCTGAGTTACTGGACATGGATTTAAACCTAGATTCATCATACCTTAGAGTTACAATCTCAGGAAAAAGCCTAACCTCTTCTAGTTGGTATTTTTTTTTTCTCTTTCTGTAAAAGAGAAAAAAAATGATAACCTAGCCTATTTCAATAATCCTGTTTTGGTGAAGAAATGAATAATTCGCAGCTGGTGTCACAGGGTGCTTATAAAAATGAAACGAGAAAGCACATAGAAAATAATTGAGTATTAGACTAAACTAAACCCTTTACCATGAAGTTGATTCCAACTCATAGTTACCTGATAGGACAGAGTAGAACTGCCCCATTTGGTTTTCAAGGCTGTAAATCTCTATGGAGGCAGATTACCTCATCTTTCTCCCGAAGAGTGACTGCTGGGTTCAAATCACCAAGCTTTTGGCTGGCAGCCTAGTGCTTTAACCACCGCACCACCACATGTTATCACCATGTTTGATTTTGAGCACTTTGACCATGCCTTATATTTTCTCAACATGTAGGAGTAGTCTTGGAATATAGTAGTCTCACATATTTATTGCATGAATGATTAAGATCAGGTAGATGCAGTCAGTGAATCTATTCATGGAAGAGATATGCAACTTCAAAACATAGTTGGACAGTTTACTGCATGTTTGATGTATTATTAGAGCAAGAGCCTAATCATGTGGTTCCTCATACTCATTAATATGTATAAATCATGTGTTCATTTTTCATTCTAACATAATTCAACTGGGCATTTTAATATTTCAGCCTCACTACTTTCTGGGCTCTTACCTTCTTTCTCTTCTGCCTCCCTACATCTTGAACCAGAAGGGGATCTTTCAGTCCTTCACTTCATGAGGAGCCTTCAGAGGAAATAATGGAACCTCACGGAAAGGATGCCACTGGCCGACACTGACTGACAGGCTGCCCTGGCTCAGTTATCACAGTGCTGATGCTGTCCATTCTAAAGGTACAGTACTGTGATAACTGAAGGATGGCAGCCATCTTGCCTTCCATCGAAGGAGTCTCATCGTGCCAAGGAAGGGAGATGGAGGTGAAAGTGGAATGTCAAAGAGGTAGCCAGATCTCGAAACTCTCTTACTGTACTGTACCTCTCCTAGAGTGTAGGGAGTGTTTTCTGTCTATCTTTGCCTTGTTTTGCAACATAGAAATAAAGAGCTGGGTAGTTGTTTTCATAGCAACATGAAGACTTGTACTGAGCAAGCCTATATTAAGATCTTTGGAACTTTGGAACCTTTAAGAGATTGATATTATATAAGTACCAAGTGTGAATTAGTATTTCTGGGATGGTTTTCAGAAATCTGTGCCATTGTTATAAATGTAGAAGTTGTCCTGATTAGAAATAGCTTGACACCTGTCAGTATTAGATGCTCAAAATTAAATACAACTTAAAGAAACAAGGAAAACATTCTTTCCTATATTTAGAATAGTGGTAATACTACTGCTTGAATAAAATTGCATTTTTGTGTTCAAGGAATGGATAGGGACATGTCATGTTTCCTTCAGTAGTATAAAAAATATTTAGAATCTTGTCTAATTTAATAGACATTTATTGAATGAATATGTTACTGCTGCAGCTATTTTTACATGAAAATAAAATTTAAATAATTTTCTCTCTATCAAGTAATTAAGAACAGCTCTGCAATGACATCTGAGCTATGAAGCTATAAATATCAACCTAGCATAGGGTTTGCATAAAAGACTAGGAAATTTAAGAGATCTGCATCCCACTCTAGAGCATACTGTTGGGGGTGGAGAGGTATTTATTAGAGAACCCCGGATTTGCCAAATCCCCTATGCCAATCATCCCTTCTCCCTCCAAACTCCTCAGAAAGGTGTACACATGGAATAGTAGCTAATGAACATTAAAGTGTAAGTGTGTGACTTTATTCTTTTTTGGATCAAAGTCTACTACAAAGCTCATATAATTTTATATGACGTATAGTTCAGGCTCAAGAATTAAACGGGGACCTCTAACTGCTTCCTAGGTTTGTGTCCAAATCTGGGAACTTTACCATCGTATAGATGGGTGACTGATGTAGGAACGTAAAGCAGTGACCCATATACTTGGTCAAAGAGAAAAAGGAGCCAGCTGAGGTCAGATCCTGCTTGGACCTGCCTAACACAGAGAGACAAGAAAAGCCAGGAAGAGAAAAACCATGTATGTGGCCTTTTAACACACAATTACCTTGTGCAGTAGTGAACACAGCACACAATCAGTATCATAGACTTGGGCCAATTGTATTAAAAAGCCCTCCACTGGAATGGAATGAGGAACAAAGAGAACTGGAAGAAAGTAGAGAGGAACAGAACAGCTTTGCCTCTGTGTACAGAGGTTCACTTCCATCCTTTGCTATACCGGCCCTCAGACAACCTGGTCACTGTGGTCTTTGGCCAACTCACACAGTTCTCTCATAGCCTCTTTTTCTCCTTCTCCACCCAAAGAGGAACCATTCTTAGTAGTAATCCCTTGGCCTTTACCTGCTTGGCCCTGAACTGGTATATTACACACACATTGAAACCTATGTGGACCTTCCCATGTCCTCATACATTCACAACTTCTCTAAACTATAGACTAAACTGTTTTTGATTAATTACAGAGAGGAATGTCTCTGCCTAGTTATGTATTATACTACCAGTCCTGAAATTCATTGGAGTTTTCTGCTCACTTAAACAGGAAAAAGGAATTTCTGACAAAAACCCTGGAAGAACTTCTAAGAAGGAAAAGTTTGGAGATTGTTGATTTCTAAAGTAATTTGAAACATTCCTAAATTTTAGTATTTTAGCAGGTGGGAAAGTGCTTTAAGGCATGATGTGTTCTGCAAACATTGGCCTTGGTGAGGATTTCGCCACCTTCTCTGATCTTCCTGTTTTCTCCTGTTGCTGGTTCCATAAAAATTCTTTAGGTTTTATGCTTATCCTTCCATGACCCAGAAACTACATCCGAGTTGGCAGGATGTTACAGAGCTTAGTGGCAGATGTAGTTGTGGCTACCCCTGCTTTTGTCTACAAAGCTATCCTGGGTCCTAGTTTCCCTAAACAGGGAAGCTGGAACTTAATCTATGGCAGCAGCTGGAAGGCTTGCTTAGGCCTGGAGGTCCTTGACATGTTCGAGACAGTTCATAGATGTATGATGTTCCAATACAGTAAGTGAGAAGTGATGTAAGAAAGAAATCTAATGGGATTTTTCCAATGCCTTGTTTTGAAAAACACACATAATTTATGTCTAGTTAGTGTATTCATTGTGTTTTTCAATTTAGGTGTGTGAGAATAGAAGAGTGGGAGGGGGATATTAAGACATTTGTTCCTATGATCCTGCCATGTTAAAAATAAACATTTCAAAGTAAGAATATCGTTGCAGTCAACAATATGATTTAGTTGATTGCTCTCTTCCTGAGACAGTACGAAAGTGATTTTTTCAAGTAAGCAATCACTATGTAATTTCTGTATCTGTAGACATTGAAAGTTCTCTCATTTGTAGACCCTTAGACACATTTCCAGGGTTTCTGACGTAGCTAAGCATACTTTGAAAATTTTGCAAAATATAAAGAAAACTAAATACAATAGCAATGAGAAAACTGAAAAACAGAATGAGGAACATCTGGACAAGAAGTCAGATGATGTGGCATCTCTTGCTGGCTTCATGACTTTTTTGGTGGTGTCAGGCAACTTGACTTTCCATGCCACAGCTGCCTCATCTGCCTACTTCTTTGGGGTGTGGTAGAGATGAAATTGTGTGTGTGTGTGTGTGTGTACATATATAGAGAGACCATCTGGGTGACTAAAGCCACATTCTAGTGTGACATACTATTTCTTATTTATGAAATGTAGACATAACAATATCTTAAACAAACTGATAGCATTAGCTTATTTTTGAGTGACTCGGTTTTAAAAAATAGTCTTGTAACTCAGCTATTACAACAGCCTCATTAAAGGGCAGTCTGTAGCTTGCTTTCTATCTTCTAAGATTTTACTGTTATATGTTTAAATCTAACAATCAGGAAAGTAAAAGCATAGAGACCATAAATAAAGAATAATGAATTACTTTAAAGGATCCTATCTTTTATGTTGTTGTTGTTGATATGTGCCATCAAGTCAGACCTGACTCATAGCAACCGCTCCTTGGGTTTCTGAGGCAGTATCACTACGGAAGTAGATTGCCCAACCTTCCTTCTGAGGAGTGGCTGGTGGGTTTGAACCGCCAGCGTTCTGCTTAGCAGTCAAGTGCCTTAGGCACTATGCTACCCTAAAATAAATTATCGTTCAGCACAAAGTTCTCATTTTGGGCCATGCTGTAGAAATCAGCTTTTAGACAAAAATAGTGATTGAACTGCTCCCTCCCAATCCCATGAGTGTTCTGCCTTGATAATTCCACACAAAATTGGAGAAGACAGGCAGCTCTTGACCCTGACAAACCAGTTTCATAATATTTTGCTATACCTAGAATATTTTCCACTTCCCTCAATAACCAGCCAATTATAAAGGTACAATAAATCTGTGTCTGTACTTTCCTTAAACTCCTTATTTCTTCCAGATCAATTAATTTTCAATACAGTGAGCTGCTTATGTTTCTACACTTCATGTAGAGGAATTTTTTCCCAGAAAATGATTCCTTAAAACTACATTCATCTTACACAGTCCATCTCTCCAAACATAGTTTGTTCTCACCATTATCAGTCAAGTTCATCTGTTACCACATAAGTTCTGTTTTTACTTTCAATGAGATGATGAGGAGATGGATAATGATAACAAGTAATGGGAAGAAGCAGAAGGACCATCCCAACTCGGTCTATTGGAAATACATTTTCATTGTTTGCTACTATCTTTGTAGATGAACTTCCAGATAAATTACTTAAATTTCTATTGATTTTTCCCCCCACTTTGAAATTAGTATCTTCAAGAACATTTTGGGATTAGTTGGAGATAGCTGCTGGCAGCACTTTGCTGAGAATGGCCTCTGAGGCCACAGCTGGGTTCTATAGAGAGGAATACTATGATCAACTATCAATGGCTACTTGTGATCAACTTTCAGTGTTTGCCTTGGGCACAGTTATGAGGAGTAGTGGCATATTTGCTGCCCCCCGTCCCCTCCTAGATAGTAAAGGAGTGGCCAATAACCAGAAAGTTGGTGGTTCAAACCTACCAGCTGTTCCACGGGAGAAAGATAAGACAGTTTGCTTCCATAAAGATTTATAGCCTTGGAAACTAAGGGGCAGATCTACTCCATCCTAAAGGATCACTATGAGTTGGAATCGACTTTGGCAGTGGGTTTGGGTTTGAGTGGATACTAGATAATAAAGCAGTATTTGTAGTATAGAGGTTTAGATTTTCTGAGAAGGCAGAAATTATCAGGGTATACTGACATGGACTAGATTTCTGAAAAGCTACGTCATTGGGAATATGGACACCCCTTTTCTCTGGGAGGGCATTATGGATTTAAAAAGAAAGTCTTATCAGTATAATATATGTCTAGACATGTTGTTGTTGTTATGTGCCGTCGAGTCAGCCCTGACTCATAGCGACCCCTCCTTGGGTTTCCGAGGCAGTATCACTACGGAAGTAGGATTG
>NW_006921603.1:16995758-17013330 GCF_000298275.1 Orycteropus afer afer | reverse complement strand
TGAAAGGGCTGGAGGGAGGCAGCATGTCTGGCCTTGCAGTAATAGGCCTTGGGTTACTGCTGGTAATCCTGTCTTCCTCTTGTAAGGTTAGAGGAGGTCAGAACATGTGGCCTCCTTGCCGTTTTTGCAACTACTTAATAAATGCATTTTGGCCAATCTTTCATTTCCTTTGATACTTAGAATTTTGCTTATGTAATTGGATCAGTGATAGCTAGAAGAGATCTTCCCTTTTTCCTTTTTAAAAATAGGATTATTTGCCAGACATGACTCACTATTTGTTGAACACCTGTGAACCAAGGCACTCATTCAAATCTTTAAAAAGTAGAGTTATTCACATTTCATAATTGAAGAACCTCACAGAGGTCCTCAAACCACACAGCTAATAAGTAGTAAAGCAGGGTATGATTCCAGAACATTAAAAAAGAAAAAAAAAAAAAAAAGAAGATGACAAAAATAAGTTAATACAACTTTGCTTTATATGTTGATGAGCAGATGCTTTCAAACTGAATTAGACCCAGGATATATTATATGTAAGCTCTTTACAACTTACAAACCCCCATAAACACTGCCTTCTGCCTTCCATTCGTGCCCTCTTCTGATGCATTCTCTACTTTGCAGTTTTTTAGGATGAAAATTCAATCATGGCACCACTTTTCTTAAAAGCCCTGTAATGGCTTTCAAGAGTAACTGTGTCCCATGAGGTCCTGGTAAACCTAGTTCCCATCTTTTGCACCCAATTGACTGGTTGTCCTTTGTTTTTCCAGGGAATCAAGCTACTTCCTATCTCAGGTATATTTCCTTCTTCCTGGAACACCCATCCCATCAATTTCACCTAGTTATCATTTATCCTTCAGTCTCAAACTAAACATTAATTTCTCAGACAGCTCTTCCCTGACATCCTCGACTAGGTCTAGTCTCATGGCACCCTGTCCTTTTCCTTCAGGACATTGGTGACAATGGAATTGATAAATGGTATGTGTGTGTGTATGTATTTGTGTGTTTAATGTCAGATTGTGAGTTCTATGAGGGCAGGGGCCATAGCTTTCCTATCTGTTACTCTATTCACAGTGCCTGGCACAGAGTCTGGGATATGGCACTCAGTGAGGTATTGCGTGCAATCTTCCCTTTAGTCTATGGGTGAAAAAAGCTCCCTGTGAACAGCAGAGAGTTTAAAATCCCCACTTTCTGCTGTCAGAGAGCTGCAGCTCTATGGCCAGCATTTTCATGTAGAACTTTTTAGAAAGATGTCATTTCTGCAGAACCAACTCTCAAATTGCCCCCATTCCTCACACCCGTGTAATAGGGCAGAGAGAAGAGATAAGTCACCTTTTGGGGGTACCTCCCTCAAAGAAGGGAAACCTTTAACTCGGAGATTATCCCTTTTTTTCCATGAAACTGGTGCTCCCCATGCCTATGGCCTGCAAAGCCAAGAGAAAGAGCATGGAGAAAGGGAAGAAAGAGAGAAAGATGGTGCTTTGATGGGAGAGGGATATGAGTTTCCTTGGACTCTATGGTTTGAAGTGAATCCCTTATAGTAGGCTTGGGAATTACTGCCTTCTTGCCAGTTCCCCACCAGAAGGCTGCTCTTTACAACCCATGACTATTCCCCAGAAGTGCCTCTCAACAAAGCTAACAGATGTGCCCCATGTGTGAGCCAGGATATGGACCATGTCCCAAAGGAGAGGCTCCCAGGCCAGTCAGAAAACATCCTCCCGAAGTGGAGTGGTTCACGTGAGGAGCACACGGACCACTTTTGTACTTCACGAAGAAGTGAGCCCACTCACTGTGGTTAGTCATAGAGGGAAACAACCAGAAAATAACCTCAGGGAGGAGTGGCCCTGGGTGAGAGACCAGGCCATCTTACCCACATCACTGAAGCTATAGCCTCGCCTCAGCTGGAGAGTGTTGGTGGAGAGTTTTGTATTGATTATGAGACTAATCTTGTAGACAAAGAAGACTTCTAGCAACTCAAGTTGGTAAAAGCTCAGCTTGAGATGTTCCTACTAAAGAGGAAGTGGGGAAATTAGAGCACACAGGTAGAAGTTATTGAAAATAAAATTGTTTCATGTTTTATTCTTCACTGAGTTGAAATCCAAACACTTAAGATTATTTGTTAGAACCATAAAAGGGCTGAAAAGTAGAAGGTTGCATATCAGTGTACTTCCCCTAATAAGTTCCCTCACCTATGCTTTTAACTTATGGAGGAATGGGCATACCAGTCCAATCCTTCTAACATTTCCAGAGGCTTGTTGACTCCCACCTTTTTCCTTCCTCCAGGAAGTAAAAAGGCAGGTTAGTGAGACAGCATAATCTAATAAGGAAATTTCCGCATAACCCATCTCCTGGCTCTTTGCCTGAAGGAAACTTGCATGAGGGCAGCTGGTAGGGATTTATCTGATGATGCTATAGGTTATCATTCAGTGGGGTAAAATAGACACATCTCTGACCCTTCTTTGTAATCAATAGATTAGTTAAGAATGTCTGAATGTAGAAACATGACCCTATCAATTGATGCAGACAAGGCATTTGATAAAATACACCCATTCCTGATATAAAAAAAAAACAAAACAAAACAGCAAAATAGGAATAGAAGGGAAATTCCTCAACAAAATAAAGAGCATATGTACAAAACCAACAGCCAACATTATCTTCAATGTAGAGAGAATGAAAGCATTCCCCTTGTGACCAGGAACCAGACAAAATGCCTCTATCACCACTTCTGTTCAACATTGTATTGGAAGTCCTAGCCAGGGCAATAAGGCAAGAAAGGGAAAACAAAGGCATCCATATTGGTAAGGAAAAAGTCAAACTATCCCTATTTGCTGATGATATGTTCCTATATCTAAAAAACCCAAGAAACTCAGCAAGAAAACTACTGGAACTAATGGAAAGATTTAGCATAGTGGCAGGATACAAGATCAATAAACAAAAATCAGTTGGATTCCTCTACACCAGCAAAGAGTTCTCTGAAAAGGAAATCAAATCCACTTACAATAGCTACCAAAAAGATAAAATACTTAGGAATAAATCTTACCAGAGACACAAAACACATATATAAAGATAACTCTAAAACCTTACTTGAAGAAATTATAAGGGATCTAAATAAATGGATGAAGACTGAACATTACAAAATTGTCAATACTACCCCAACGCAATCTATACATTCAATGCAATCCCAATCCAGATTCTATCAACGGTCTTTAAAGACATGGAAAAACCAATCAGTAATTTTATATGGAAAGGAAAGAGACCCAGATAAGTAAACACTACTAAAGAAGAACAAAGTAGGGGGTCTCATACTCCCCCATCTCAAAACTTACTGTACAGCCACAGTAGTCAAAATAGCCTGATATTGGTATGACAGATACATAGACCAGTGGAACAGAATTGAGAACCCCAAAACAGATCCATCCACCTATTGTCAGTTGATCTTTGACAAAGGGCCAAAGTCCATTAAATGAGGAAGAGATAGTTTAACAAATGATGCTGGTAAAACTGAGTATCCATTTGCAGAAAAATAAAACAAGATGCATACCTCACACCATACACAGAGACTAACTCCAGATGGATCAAAGACTTAAATGTGAAACCTAAAACTATAAAGTTTATTCAGGAAAAAATAGGGGAAAACTTAGGGGTCCTAGTTTATGTCATAAATAACCTATCAAGCATAACCCAAAATGAACAAATAGCAGAAGATAAACTAGATGATCAGGACCTTCTAAAAATTAAATTAAACCTCCTTGGGTTTCTGAGGCAATATCTCTACAGAAGTAGATTGCCCAATCTTCCTTCCGAGGAGTGGCTGGTGGGTTTGAACCACCAGCTTTCTGGTTAGCAGTCAAACGCCTTAGGCACAGCGCCACCAGAGCTCCCAAGTGTGTCTAGGAAAAAGGAAATATACACATGATATTTCTACATATGTATTTGTATGTGCTGTAAGAATGTCCATATATATAATACGGGGCAAGGGGGCAAAGTTATGTTAACATATTAGCCA
Organism: Orycteropus afer afer; assembly: GCF_000298275.1. Taxonomy (NCBI): domain Eukaryota; kingdom Metazoa; phylum Chordata; class Mammalia; order Tubulidentata; family Orycteropodidae; genus Orycteropus; species Orycteropus afer. The sequence continues at coordinate 17,009,330 of NW_006921603.1, read as the reverse complement.
CAGCCGGTCATCCTGATGGAATGAATTGTTGGGCCCATGGGATCAGGACCATGGTCAAGGGGGTGGCATCAAGCTCAATTGGCATAACATACTACACAAAAACATTGTTTTACATCCTACTTTGGTGAGTAGCAACTGGGGTCTTAAAAGCTTGTGAGTGGCTATGTAAGCAACAGTGGGTCTCTCCTTGTCCAGAGCAAAGCAGAATCAAGAAGACCAGAGTATTCATGGAAACAATTAGTCCAAGGAATTAGTGGCCATGTGAACCTCAGCATATATGACCCTGATACTAGAAGAACTAGATGGTGCCTGGCTACCAGTGTTAATCACTTGGAAAGGGATCAGTGTAGGAGATCCTTGATAGAGTGGAAGAAAAATGTGCAACAAAATTCAAAAGCATTTAAAAAAGACCAGGGTTACTGGTTTTATAGAGACTGGTGTGGCCCCCAAGACTATGATCCCTAGTCACCCTTCAGGCATGGAATTGAACAACTCCCGTGGTTTCCAGCTAAACAATAGACAGGTGTATAAAGTGAATATTTATACCAGGTACGTATACTCCTTAGAAAAATCAACCATGGGATATCAGAAGGGCAGCACTTGCACAGGGAGATAGTTCAGAAGGCAGGAATGCAGGGAAAAGGTATCCACAGGGAGGAAGTAGAGAGTTGTTACATTATGGGGCTTGTAATTAATGTCATTAAACAAAATGTGTATGAACTGTCATATGGAAAATGAAATTCCTCTGTAAATTTTCACCCAAATCACAAATAAATAAAAAGAATGTCCTAATGTAGTCTAAATATAGAACAAGATGGTTTAAAAAACAAAAATATAAACTTTGAAATACATGTTCCTTTGACAATATCAATGCTACCCAGAAAGCAAATTGTAAATGATTGACTAGGAACCTACAGGTTGTCAGTCTCATCAGGTTTCTGCCTAGAGGGAACCTTAGAAATCATTTGCTCCAGTGTTTTTCAAACTGCATGTTCAAAATCAATTAAATGTGCCTTGACCAACATTTCAAAAAATAAAATGTGATTGAAAATATCAGAGTACATAGCATGTGGTAAGGATAATATTACTTCATGAAATTTTGCAGTTGACCACTTTTGTGTGTGTTTAAGTTTGTGTGTTGGGACACATGTATTTTTCACTTGGTTTCAATTAAATTCATAAATCATTGATCTAGATTTTAGATTCTAGATCATCTCCTTATTATTAGGCATGGTCTAGTTGGCTCCAACTCATAGTGACTTTATGTATAACAGCAAAACATGACCCAATCCTGTGCCTTCCTTCCAATAGTAGGTACGTTTGAGCCCGTTTTTGTAGCCATTGTGTCAGTCCACCTCTTTGAGAGTCTTCTTTATTTTTCCTCACCTTCTGCTTTACCAAGCATGATATCCTTCTCCAGAGATTGGCCCCTCCTGATAACGTGTCCATCTCATTATGTATTATAAACTATGGAACTAAAACCCAGAAAGGTGAAGACACTTTCCAAAGGTCAGTAAGAAGAGAGCAGGAACTAAGAGTCTCAGACTCTTAGTTAATATTTCCTCTTCTCTTTTCCCTTGCCCTGAATAAATAGCAGTAGCTACAACTTAGTGATTACTATGTGCCAACCAATGTGCTGAATGCATTATCTTATGTAATGAGGAAAGGGGGGTAATTTTTTGTGTTGATTTGTTTCAAGTAAATATTCATGGCTAAACAGTGACTTAGATCATCAGCACTAAAATTAGTGACAAGATTTGTACAGAAATTGTGAATAAACAATTAGAAACCTTTATAGCAATCTGATATAATGATTTTATGTCTGTTGACTTTAATGAAAACAATGACTTACTTGTATGACTTATATTTTTATGTCTCTTTAAATTTTCTAGTAATTTATTATATGAAAATATTAGTCAACAGTGGTTTAGAAATAAGAACAAAACTGGTCCTCCACACATAGTTTGAGAAGCACTGACTGAGTGCAAAGCTAATACCCTTGTCTCTTAATAACCTTTTATTCTTTTTGAGGAAGATGGGGCAATCTACTTCCGTAGTGATACTGCCTTGGAAACCCAAGGAGGGGTCGCTATGAGTCGGGTCCGGCTTGATGGCACATAACAACAACAACAACAACAACAATATGGCAGATTTCTGGGCCCATTTCCCCCAACAGCAGAGAAAGGGTTACTGTGCTATGTACAGTGAATGGGAGACTTCAAATTCTAGAAATAGCTCCCCTTGCCTTGAGAAGGGCTAATGGAAGATAGCTAGTGTTAACACATAAATAAATACCCCAAAACTCCATTTACTTTAGAACTTGTTAGATGTTGAAGTGATGAAAGTGTGATTTCTACTTTTGCCCTCTGGGAAAGCAGAAAGAGCTCCTTCCTTGTAAACCTTCCCCCATGAGAAAAAGTTAAACACAGTGCAAATTAAATTCTCATCTCCCAAGACTCTTAATCAGAGTGGTAAGAACCAGAGGTATGGTGCTACAGAGATCTCTGGGAAAATACGGCCAATTAAACATCGCCTATGATCTCCTTAACTTGCAGGTTCTGGAGCTTGTACCTCATAAATCCCTGTGGACTGCTTTTTAGTGAAATCATGAGATTTGTAGGGGAACTGCTTGAGTGAATCAGTGTCTTTGTTCACGTCTTGATTTCTGAAGACTGCAGCCAAAGAGTTAGCAAAGCTGAGCACTGGATTGAATGTTTAATCAGTTGAACGCTTCCTTATGTTTTCCTGATTTGTTCTCATAACAAGTCCCTTAGTCCAACTCCTAGCAGCACATGATTGTAGAATGTTCCCTTGTGAAAAAATAGTACCTGGAAGCGCCTTAGTTTTTCTTCTTGAATGCACTGAAAATTCAGATGAATTTGTTTATTGTGTTAAACAAGCACAAATAAAACATTATTGTAATAATCCACCACCCATATGTGGTGGCTTCTGTGTTGTGCTATCATACTGGAAGCTATGCTATTGGTATTTCAATCACGATCAGAGTCACCCATGGTAGACAGGATTCAGTGAAGCTTTCAGACTAAGACAGACTAGGAAAAGAGGCCCAGGAACATACTTCTAAAATTCAGCCAATGAAAACCCTATGGATCACAACAGAATATTGATCTGATAGAATGCTGGAAGACGAGCCCCCTAGGTTGGAAGGCACTTCACAATGGCTGCAGCCATGCCAGCAATCTGAACTTAGGGCAGGACTGAGCAACATTTCCTTATGCTATACACAAGGTTGCCATGAGTCTAAGTCAACTAACAACAACATTATAATAATAATGTATGCTGTTAATCTGCTGTGTGCCCAGTATTTTACATATGTCATTACTAATGTCATAACATCCCTGGTCAAATAGTGGGAGTGGGAAGGACTAAGATTTAGAGAAGTTAGGTCATTTGCCTGATGTAACCTAGGTTTCAACATTCTTGCACAAATGAGGCAATGCCAGAGCGCCCCAAAGTCATGACATTTTCATTGATTCCTCTCTTTCACCTTCAAATATCACAATCCACTTCCTTTTTGGTTTTGACTTTGAATACACATCACCTATTGAATAATTCCAGTGAAAGCAGCAGTCAAGAAATCAGATGTCAGTATTGTACTAGGCAAATCTGCAAAAGACCTTTTTAAAGTGCTGAAGAGCAAAGATGTCTCTTTGAAAACTTAGGTGTACCTAACCCAAGCCATGGGATTTTCAGTTGCCTCATATGCACGGGAAAGCTGGACAATGAATAAGGAAGACCAAAGAAGAAGAGATACTTTTGAGTTATGGTGTTGGCAAAGAATACAAAAGTACCATGGATTGCCAGAAGAATGAACAAATCTGCCCTGGAAGAAGTGCAACTGGAATGCTCCTTGGAAATGAGAATGGCCAGACTTCGTCTCACCTACTTTGGTCATGTTGTCAGAAGGGACCATTCCCTGGAGAAGGATACCATCTTGGTAAAGTGGAGGGTCAGCAAAAAAGGGGAAGACCCTCAACAAGATGGATTGACATAGTGGCTGCAATGATGGGCTCAGGTGTAGCAAGGATTGTGTGGCTGGCACAGGACAGGACAGTGTTTTGTTCTGTTGTACTTAGGGTTGCTATGAGTCAGAGCCGACTCACCAGCACCTAATAACAACAACGTTGAATAATTCAGGAGGTGGGTGATGCATATAACTGTAGGTCCTACAAGCCCGGAATTCCCTGTGGTGATAATAGCTAACATGGATTGAAGACTTTCTACTGAATCAGTCTTCACTAACTTCTACTGAATTAGCTCACCCATTCCTTTCATAGAAACCACCTCCCTCCTCCGTATCTCCTACCTTTTTATTTTCCCATAGCATTTTCACATAGTGTGTTCTCACTAACATTCTACAACTTATTTACTGTGTTTGTTGCTACCTCTCCCCACTAGAATGCAATCTCCATAGGGCTCTGTATCTTTTTAGTTCCATGATATCTATATCCCCAGCAAGTAGAACCATAATAGGTGCTCAAACCTATTAATTTGTTGAATTAATGAGTGAATAGTCCTTAGAGGTTAATATCACTATCATCCCCATCTAACAGATGAGGAAGCTTAGATTTATGGGATTAAATAATATGCTCAAATGTGGAAGCAGTTATTTTCTTATTTCAAAAATCAATTTTAAAACATTAGTGGTAACAATAGCATCCCTTCTGCACAGTATTGTTGCAATAAAAAAATTTATCATAAAAAAAAAAAGTTGATTGGCACTTCAGATACCCTACTCAGAGTGGGTCAGCAGTGTCTGTTTGTTGAGCCAGTCTTAAGGTAAATAACATATCTTTCCTGTTCTACCCTCCTGTGCTGCCCTCAAGCGTTTATAAAACTATGCAGGAAAATATGCAGATAAATGGCTCATTAACACAAGGCCACTTCTGTTGGAATAGTCATGGACCTCTCTTGAGACAGAATTCCTGAGTTAATCAGGACCTGGAAGATATCTAGTCCAGCCTTTCACCTAGTACCAGATTCTGGGACTCAAGTCCTTCTTCACTGGACAGCTTGTATCGTGGGTGGACAGCTGCATTGTTGTGGGATGACTGCATTATCAGAAAATTCTTGTTCTGAGCTGAACTGTATCTTCAGGTAACTTATACCCATTGGTCTGAGTTCTGCCCTCCTGGAGCTGACAGAATAATGAAATCATCCTTTCATTTCTCAGTCCTTCAAATATTCATTTATGATATACTTGCTCACTATTGGACTTCCCTTGTCCTAGTCCCTCAGACACTCCTCATGTGGCATCTTTCCAGCCATTTTCCCATCCTGTTTGTTCCCTTTGGCATGCCCTCCAGCTTGTTCACATCAGACTTAAATGTGTCATCCTAATGGGAGCCCAGTACTCCGGGTGTGTGACTTGGATGTATTCACTTTTCTTGGCAATCACACCAACCTGTTGGTTCATTCATACTCCTGAGCTCTTTTAGTGTGAACTAAAACTCAAGGAGCCCTGGTGTCACAGTGGTTGAGTGCTTGGCTGCTAATCAAAAGGTCAATGATTTGAACGTACTACCTGCTCTGTAGGAGAAAGATGTGGCAGTCTGCTTCCATAAAGGACAGCATTGGAAACACTATGATACAATTTTACCCTGATGGCGTAGTGTCTAAAGCATTTGACTGCTCACCAGAAGTCTGGCTGTTCAAACCCACCAGCCACTCTTTGGAAGGAAGATTGGGCAATCTACTTCCATAGTGATACCTCCTCGGAAACCCAAGGAGGGGTTTGGTCAGATCTGACTCAACAGCAGTGAGTTTGGTTTGGTTGGTTTATTGTACCACTGACTGGGAATCAACTTGACAGCAATGGATTGTCAGAATCTAAGGATACTGGTGATGCAGTGGTTAAGCCCACGACTACTAACTGAAAGATCAGTGGTTGGAACCCACCAGTAGCTCTGCAGGAGAAAAGAGTTGGCAATCTGCTCCCATAAAGATTACAGCCTTGGAAACCCTGTGAGGCAGTTCTACTCTGTCCTACAGGGTTACTATGAGTCAGAATGTGACAGCACACAACAACAATTGTCAAACTCTTGGGAAAAAAATAATACTACACAGATAGCACCAAAGAATCTAATGATTATAAATAATAGTGGATTTTGTGGGCACTTCTGCCCTCCATTTCTGTGTATTCCCTCTGTTACCCCCAAGGCAGTTAAAAGAACAACCATTTATTGAGTTCTGATTATATGTCATACACTGTACTACACAATTTATGTATACTACCTTATTTAACTTTCTAAACAATGATATTAAACGAACCATTTGCTTTTCAGTTGGTCCTGACATTGGCGACTTCCTATGTTTCAGAGGAGAAATATGCGCCATTGAGTTTTCAATTGTGTGACCTTTCTGACGCAGATTGCAAGGCCTTAATTCCAAGGCTCCCCTGCATGAACCCAAACTGCCAGCCTTTCAGTTAGTAGCTGAGTGCTTAACCATTCTCACCACCCAGGGACTCCTAAACAACCACATTAGTAGATAAACTTTGTTTTACAATTGAGGGGAATAGCTCTGGTGGTGTAGTGGATTAAGGCATTTGGCTGCTAACCAGAAGGTTGGCAGTTCAAACCCACCAGCTGCTCTGGAGAAGGAAGATGGGGAAATTTACTAGGAGTTCTGGTGGTGTAGTGCCTGAGGCACTTGACTGCTAACCAGAAGGCTAGAGGTTCAAACCCACCAGCCACTCCTCAGAAGGAAGGTTCAGCAATCTACTTCCATAGTGATACCACCTCAGAAACCCAAGGAGGGGTTGCTATTCAACGGCAGTGGGTTTTGGGTTTACAATAGAGAAGATGGAGATTAGGAAAGGATTGACTAACTTTTTTAAGATCGCATAACTTGTAATTGGTGGAATGTGGGTATGACTCTATAGGGAGAAGATTTGGAGATTCAAACCCACCAGCTGCTCTGCAGGAGTAAGATGAGGCAGTCTGCTTCGGTAAAGATTACAGCCTCGGAAACCTTATGGAGAAGTTCTGCTCTGTCCAATAGGGTAACTATGAATCAGAATCATGCACAGAAACACATGCACAGGAAGATATTTTGAAGGAGTTATGATAGCATCTTCCTATCCTTTTCAGGAGAGAGAGAAATACCCAAATTATTGAGCTACTTTGTGCCAACTGCTCCATATTGTTTATCTCATTAAAATGAAATATGACAATTCTTCAAGAGGACACTGTTGTCATTCTCAGTTTATAGGTGAAAAACCTGTAGCTTAGAGAAGATAAAAGCTTGGTTACTCAATCATGGGAGAAGGAAGGGCAGCTTATGCACAGGGAGACAGCTCAGGGGGCAGGACAGTATGGAGGGATGGACATTGGGAAGTGGTACCATGGGGAGGAAGTTGGAGGGGAGCTGTTGCATTGTGGTAAACTGTGGTCAATGACATGAGACAAAGTATATGTGAACTGCTGTATCGAGAGTGAATTTACTCTGTAAATCTTCACCCAAATCACAATAAAAAAAATAAATAAAATAAACCGGCTCACAAAATAAAGAATATCAACTATGAGTACCATGCTCCTTTAAAAAAAAAAAAAAAAAAAAAAAAAAGCTTGGTTACTCACACAGCTCCTGACTCCAGAGCCAATGTGTTTTCTACCATATCATACCTCTTCTCTAAGGAGCTCTGGTGGCACAGTGGTTAAAGCATTGGCTGCTAACCAAAAGGTTGGCATTGTGAACCCACCAGCTGCTCCATGAGAGAGAGATGGGGTAGTTAGCTTCTGTAAAGATTTATAGCCTTGGAAACCCTACTGGAGCAGTTCTACTCTGCTCTGAATTGTTGCTATGAGTCAGAATCAACTCGATGGCAGTGGTTTTGGTTTTTTTGTTAACCTTCTCTCAGAGAAGATTTTTCAACCCAACTGTAACTGCCTTCCTCCCAGAGGGTCTCTGGCAGCCTTTATCCACCTGTGACAGTCTCCCTTCTCCTGTCCACTGCTTCCAAACTAAGTGACTTACCAAATTACCAAATTGAAAAGGAAAAAAAAAAATCAACAAAATAGATGAACATTCATTCGTTATTACAGTTTGAACCCACCCAGCAGATCCACAGAAGAAAGACCTAGCGATCTGCTTCCATAAAGATTATAGCCAAGAAAACCCTCTGCGGTGGTTCTGCTCTGTCACGTGGGGTTGCTATGAGTCGAAAATCAACTCGATGGCTCCTGACAACAATATGCATAGCTTTGGGCTAAGAGGTAGTCATGGAAGCAAAGAACCTGTGGTGGTTATGTTTGTGTGTCAACTTCATTGGGTGGCTGGGCAGCTGGTAGTAGTTATTCCCCATTATGAGACTGGGAATCAACTCCATGGTGGGATCTACCACAAGCAGCTGAGAAGCTGCCTTAGGGAATGTGATCTGCTTCCTGTATATAAGGAAAAGCCTTGGGAATAGTCTGTAGCCTATGGCACGCTTGGACCCTGCATGTAGCCATGTCATTGTTCAGCAGCCTGCCGTGCTCTGCTGACCTTGGAACTGACAATGGACTTAAATTAATGGCCTGTTGTGTAGTTTGGTAACACCAGGACTATGCCTTTTTATTTGTCGACCTTGGGATTGTTAGCCTCAGCAGCCAATAGCTGCCTGAGTGAAGAAAAGCCTCCAGCTTCAGTGGGCCGGGAGCAAGAGGCAGAGCTGAAGCCCAAGGTCAAGGGGCTTTCACCCAGCCCGTAGAGCCTGGCACTTTGAACTTGGACTTTTTAGCCTCCAAATTGTGAGATAATAAAACTCCTGTTTGTTAAGGCCATCCCATTTGTGGTATGTTTCCTGTCAGAGCAGCACTAGGTAACCAGAACAGAACCCAAAAAACAGACCACGGACATTGAGTCAATTCTGACTCATAGTAACCCTATAGGACAGAGTAGAACAAGGTCACACAATTGAAAACTCAATGGAGCATTGTTCTCCATAGTTTCCAAGGCTGTAAACCTTTACGGAAGCAGATTGCATCATTTTTCTTCCAATGAACAGCTGGTGGGCTTGAACGACCAACCTTTTGGTTAGCAGCCAAATGCCATCAAGTTGGCCCCTGACTCGTGGTAATCCCATGCACAGTGGAATGAAATTATGTCAGTCCTGTGCCATCTCAATGATTTGTTGTGGATCATGTCATTGAGATTCATAAGATTTTCACTGGCTGGTTTTCAAAAGTAGATCACCAGGCCTTTCTTTTTAGGTACATCTTGGTCTGGCAACTCCACTGAAACTTACAGATGGGTGGTGGCTGCTCAAGAGATGCATTTACCAGAAATCAAACTTGGATCTCCCTCACAGAAAGCAAAAGTTCTACTGCTGAACCATCAATGTCCCTCATGTAATGGGCTGACACCAAACCCCTTGAATGTGTTGCCCTTTCTTGTGGTTCTTTTGCAGAAGCATTGAGAGAATCTCTAATTCTCAATCTGACTATTAATCAGAACAACTGAAGATGAAATTTGCCTTGAGTGGTGACTCCCATGTCCCTAGAGGTGTTCACACTGATGGCTACCTAGCTGACAGATGTGGGAAAAAAAAAAAAAAAATCAAAGTGCATAGCTGATCTCTGGTCCAATCAATTGTGGACTGAAAACAGAACAGTAAAATATATGTATCTTTCTTTTTATAAAAGAAAAGTACCCATTCTGCCAACGTCCTCAGAAAGGTACTGTGGATTTGACAGGTAGTTGGTGTCTAATGAACCCCTACCAAGGACAGCTGTTGTCCAAGGTTGTTATGAGGAACAAAATGCCATGGTTGGGAAAAATTTTGAGCAACATACAGCTCTGTATAGAACACTAGTTATTTCATTGAGTCACCTAATTTAACATGAATTCAGTCTCCTGTAAGTAGCTGTTTGGCCATGTGGCACTGGAAGAAACATTTCTGTTGTATGATTTTGAAACAAGAGAAATTTATCATAACTAGGGACTTTAAATAGAAGAAAAATTATATTATATATTATTATATACTTGTGTTTCTGAAAGTAGACAGTAGAGTTCAGTATAGAGCTGGAAACAAGAGTCTGGTTCCTGTGAAACATCTGTGAGCAAGAACATGAAGACTCAAATTACAGTTTCTGAGGTTGTTATGATAAAGGTTACAAAATAGCCATCAAGTAGGAACAAAGGTCAATCAAAAGGGCCATCAGGGTCCTGGGCTGTGAGACAGTAGCTAAAGTAGACAGAAATCATTGCAAGATGCTGATTGCTTCCCAAGCTCCACATTCAGATGCAGAGAGGAACTAAACTCCATATTTGTGCATTTGATCTTATAATTTCTCCCCTTTTCAACTTTCACAATAAGACCTTGTTTTAGGTCAGATGCACACTGAGGAAATCAGAGGATCTCCAACAAGTGGGAACCGCCACACACCCCCTCCCCAATTGAACACTATAAATTGCTCTCTGCCACTTGTTCCACCTGGCAGTGATCCTTCTCACCTTAGTAATGATAACTCCTGCTGGCTGCAATAGGAGTAGTAAGACCTATCCCTTCCCACCTCCGACTCCAAGTCCTGGGTGCCCCTTTGCTTTCTGTGCTCCTTATAATCATAGTAATAGTCATGCTTTCTTGTGTTTCTCAATTTTTCTGTCAGCTCCAGGACAATGTGAGCTCCTTGAGATCAGAGACTATGTCTTTTTTCTTAGTATATCTGAGAAGCTGGATTATATGAAGAATGAAGCATCAAGATTAGAAGATGACTCATTAACCTGCCATATGCAGATGACACAACTTTTCTTGCTGAAAATGAAGAGGAATTGAAGCACTTACTGATGAAGATCAAAGACTAGTCTTCAGTATGGATTATACCTCCACATAAAGAAAACAAATATCCTCACAACTCGACCAATAAGCAACATCATGATAAATGGAGAACAAATTGAATTGTCAAGGATTTCATTTTACTTGGATCCATAATCAATGCCCATGGAAACAGCAGTTAAAAAATCAAACATATGCCATTGGGCAAAGCTACTGAAAAAGATCTCTTTAAGGTATTAAAAAGCAAAGATATTGCTTTGAAGACTATCTGACCCAAGCCATAATATCTTCAATCACCTCATATGCACTTGAAAGCTTGACAGTGAATAAGGAAGACTGAGGAAGAATTGATACATTTGAATTGTGGTGTTGGCAAAGAATATTGACTAGACTGTGGACTGCCAGAATGAACAAATCTGTCTTGGGAGGAGTACAGCCAGAAGGCTCCTTAGAAGTGAGGATAGTGAAACTTCGATCTCACATACCTTTGGACATGTTATCAGAAGGGACCAATCCCTGGAGAAGGACATCATGCCTGGTAAAGTAGAGGGTCAAAAAAAAAGAGGAAGACCCTCAGTGACATGGATTAACACAGTGGCTGCAACGGTGGGCTCAAACATAGCAACAATTGTGAGAATGGTGCAGGACCAGATAGTGTTTCGTTCTGTTGTACATAGGGCCGCTGTGAGTTGGAACCAACTCAATAGCACCTAACAGCAATAATCCGCTCTTAGTAAAATGCCTAACTTCTAAAGGTCACAGCCTTGAAAACCATATGGAGCAGTTATACTCTGCACATACAGGCTCACCATGAGTTAGAATTGACTTGATGGCAAGTTACAACCATATGTGTTTGTGTGTGTGTGTGTGTGTATAGGTATATGTATACTTATACGTGTAAGTATATATGTATGTATGTATGTACATGTGTATGTATACTTCAGTAGAGACACTGCCTCAGAAACCTAAGGAGGGGTCACTATACTCCACAGCAGTGAGTTTGGTTTGTTTTTTGATATATTCTTTTTAAAAATCTCACTTCTGTCGAGTCAGATCCGACTCATAGCAACCCCACCTTGGGTTTCCAAGGTAGTATCTACAGAAGTAGATTGCCCAATCTTCCTTCCTTCCAAGTGGCTGTTGAGTTTGAAGTGCCAGCCTTCTGGTTAGCAGTCAAATGCCACAGGCACTATAGGAAATTTTATACCAATGTATCTGAGGGTTCCCTATATTCCACACTAACTATATTATATCTAGGGTCTGAGATGAGTTGTGGGAACAAATAACAGAGCAAGAAGGATGGTTAAGACATTCAAAATCAGGTCACATAAAAAGTGTCCAAAGGAATGGGGAAGATTGACATAAAGCTATTTGGAATATTACCAGAACAAGCTGCATAATTTGTGGGGCCAAGTGCAAAATGAAAATGTAGATCCCCTTGTTCAAAAAAAAATTAAGAATTTTCAGATAACGACAACAGAGCAGTAAACAAGCACAGGGTCTTTCTGAGCACACAACCCTGTTGCATAGGTCATCCACCAGTGAAACTGGCCCTGAATATTATGTAAGAAGGGGTAGACTTGACCTGAACGGACAGAACTAGAGATAAGGGCAAGAAACTACACACATGATATAAGGGAGAATGTTGTTAAGTCAACCAAAGAGAGGGGTGACTTCAGCACTTCTGTTCCCAGAGGTGTTCAAGCAGAGGATGGGCAGCTATTTTGGAATTACTTTACATTATAAGGCAGTTCCTCATCACTATAGGCATTCAGAGTCTGAAGAAATGAAAAATTAGGCTAAATGCCTTTTAAAATTCTTTCCAGTTCTGAGACTTGATAATTCTACCAGATATTTTAAGAAAGAGGATTTTAAGAGCCATCACGTTTTTCTCAAGAGAGTAATGGATTTTTTTAGAAAAATTTTATTAGAAAGCCAAATGATATATCTAAGAAGACATGGAAGGATACTTGATATTATGTGCAACAGTAGACAGATTGCAGGATAATTACAATTCTTGTGCTACTCCTGCTATAATTCATATCTTTCTGAGAATTCAAAAATCATTAAAAGTAATCAAATTTCAGGTAAAGTGTAAAACTTGCCTTATCTTACTAACTTATTACATATATTTGTTGGATATCATTTACTTAACATTTTTTTAAAATTTTTAACTTTTTTATTTTTGCAGTGTTTCCTCCCCTCCTCTTCCACTGCTGGTAACCAACAGAGAAAGTTTCCTTCTATATATAAACCTTTCCTTTATTTCCAGTAATGAACTAATACAATATTTGCCCTTCTATGATTGGCTTCACTCAGTTTATGTCCTCCAAGTTCATCCACATTATGAGGTGTTTTGCAGCTTCTACATTATTCTTTAGAGTTACATAGTATTCCATTGTGTATATGTACCATAGTTTGGTTATCCATTCTTCTGTTGATGGGCACCTAGGTTGTTTGCATCTTTTTGCTATTGGAAATAGTGCTGCAATGAACATGGGTGTGCAGATATCTCTTCTTGTCCTGGATCTCACTTCTTTAGGATATATATCTAGTAATGGGATTGCTGAATCAAATGGCATTTCTAATTCCAACCTTTTAAGGAATCACCATACTGCTTTCCACAGTGGTTGTATCATTTGACAGTCCCACCAGCAATGTATGAGAGTCCCAATCTCAACATATCATCACCAGCATTTGTTATTTTCTGTCTTGTTGAACTTTGCTATTAGTGCTGGAACAAGATGGTATCTCATTGTTTTGATTTGCATCTCTCTAATGATAGGAGCTCT
>NW_006921603.1:16994255-16994868 GCF_000298275.1 Orycteropus afer afer | reverse complement strand
AGCTTTATAGTTTTAGGTTTTATATTTAAATTTTTGATCCATCTGGAGTTAGTGTTTGAGAATGTGTGAGGTACGGATCTTGTTTAATTTTTCTGCAAATGGGTATGGATATCCAGTTTTGCCAGCACCATTTGTTAAAGAGACAATCTCTTCCCCATTTAATAGATTTCAGCCCTTTGTTAAAAATCAACTGACCATAAGTCGATGCATCTATTTCTGGGTTCTCAATTCTGTTCCACTAGTCTATGATTATCTGTCATTGTAACAGGTTGTTTTGACTACATTGGTTGTATAGCAGGTTTTGAGATCTGGGAGTGTGAGATCTACTTTGGTCTACTTCTTCCACAGTGTTTTGCTTATCCAAGGTCTCTTTCTTTTCCATATAAAGTCAGTGACTGGTTTTTCCATATCCTTAAAGAATGTTGATGGGATCTGGATTGGGATTGTATTGAATGTATAGATTGCTTTGGGTAGTATTGACATTTTCACAACGTCCAGTCTTCCTGTCCATGAGAGTGGTTGTTGTTGTTGTTATTTGCCGTCGAGTCGGCCCCAACTCATAGCGACCCCTCCTTGGGTTTCCGAGGCAGTATCACTACGGAAGTAGGATTGC
>NW_006921603.1:16974013-16981979 GCF_000298275.1 Orycteropus afer afer | reverse complement strand
TGTGGTCAATTTCATGAGACAAAGTATATATAAACTGCTGTATGGAAAGTGAATTTGCTCTGTAAATTTTCACCCAAATCACAATTTAAAAAAAAAAGTAAAAAAAAATTTATAGAGAACTTTAACATATTATTGTATGCAGTCCTATCAAAGAAAGACTTAAAGGAGTTGTAATCTTTATTTCACACAAGAGAAAATTGAGGTTCAGGAGGTCTGATTTTCTCAATATCTCCCATCTTACTTACAGAGGCAGAACTCAGTGTCACATCTCACTCCACTTTCATGCCTTTTCCATGACAATTCTGAAGTGTGACTGCTCAGTCAAGTTTTATACACATTTGTTCGTATGTCCTATTATACCCTCTATTTCAGATTATGGGAAGGAAGAGAAGGATTCTCAAATTGGAACTTAATGGGTGGACTCTATTTGTAAAGGGTAGGCCTACTAGAAGGATGAAAGCTGGTTCAGTTTACCAATTTCCATCCCAACATAGAGCTGTTGTTGTTGTTAGCTGCTACTGAGTTGGTTGAAACCCTGCCTGGTCATGTACCATCCTCACAATCGTTGCTATGTTTGAGCCCACTGTTGCAGCCACTATGTCAGTTCATCTCATTGAAGGCCTTCCTGTTTTTCTCTGACCCACTACTTGACCAAGCATGATGTCCTTTTCAAGGGACTGGTCCTTCCTGTTAACATGTCCAAACTACATTAGACAAAGGCCTGCCATCCTCACTTCTAAGGAGCATTCTGGCTGCACTTTGATGGTAGATTTGTTCATTCTTCTGGCAGTCCATATTATAATCCATATTCTTCCATATTATAATCCATATTCTTCATCAACATAATTCAAAGACATCAATTCTTCTTCAGTCTTCCTTATTCATTGTCCAACTTTCACATGCATAGGAGACAATTGAAAATACCATTGTTTGGGTCAGGTGCACCTTAGTCTTCAAAGTAACATCTTTGCTTTACACTTTAAAGAGGCTTTCCACAGATTTTCCCAATGCAATACATAACTTGATTTCTTGAGTGCTGCTTCCATGAGTGTTGATTGTAGATCCAAGTGAAATGAAATCCTTGACAACTTTAATCTCTTCTCCATTTATCATGATGTTGCTTATTGGTCCAGTTGTGAGGAGTTTTGTTTTCTTTATGTGGAAGTGTAATTCATACTGAAGGCTGTAGTCTTTGATCTTCATCAGTAAATGCTTCAAATGCTTTCAGCAAGCTTCCCAAATAGAGCCCAGCCACAATTTCCCATTTGAGAATTATTCCCTTCCTTCCCATAATTAATTTACTTTACTAACTTCCCTTCCAACATATAGAAAAAGAAATAATAATTTAACTTATAATACAATGTGGTGGTCCTGTAGAAACCAAAAAGTGGGTGGGGGGGTTGATAAATGACTTCTTAACTTTTACCTTGAGAAAGTCTAAATGTTTGCTGGAACCAAATGGCATTACGAAAAGAATTTTTAAAATGAGATAGAGAAAAAAAACAACATCAGAAATTAAATGGGTAAGTTTCTGCTGTTTTTTTTTTTTTTTATTCCCTATAAAAAGAACATATTTTGTTTGATTGGCATGATTATTATCATCATTATTTTTAGTGCCAGGTGCCACAAGTCTTCATTTTATATATATAAATATATTTAAAAAAAAAAAAAAAGCAAGAAAACTTGCGTGAACTCAAACTACCCCACAGCACCTTTCTAACAACTAGATTAATGTTTACCATTAGGCAATCTTTCCATTAAAATAATGGCAGTTTTTTGGATTAGATGCTCACCTTCCATTTGGGTTTTGGAATCATTTCCTTGTGACTTGCTGTTCTAAAAGAAAATAATTTAGGATAACTGAACATCTTAGTGTGATGAGCTTTTATTCTGTCTGTCCTGATAAGTCCTTTTGTATATAATTTATTAGAGTCTCCTTGTGCCTGTCCACATGAAGTAACTTCTCCTCCCTTTGGCTTTGAATCCCTGTCCATACCTGCCACTAGGATCCCTAATTACACTCTATTTATGTCACCTTAGTTTCTTCAGTTTCACAATACTAGTCATTCTTATTTCCTTAGTAACCCTCAGATCTGTTGTATTCAGCCCATCTCATGTCTTTACCTATACTATATCTGCCTTTCCTTTTATTCAAGTGGAATAACTTTTCCCATTGTTGTTGTTGTTGTTATGTGCCATCAAGTCGGACCCGACTCATAGCGACCCCTCCTTGGGTTTCCGAGGCAGTATCACTGCGGAGGTAGATTGCCCCCTCTCCCTTCCGAGGAGTGGCTGGCTGGTGGGTTTGAACCGCCAGCCTTCTGGTTAGCAGTCAAGTGCCTTAGGTACTAGGCTACCAGAGCTCCCCCTTCTCCCATTATCCATCCAAAAATATTCCACCCTTCACTGCCAACAAAATCCAACTACTTCTGTAAGGCTTTCCTGACAATTTCACCCTACATAAAGATTTATTTTTCTTCAGTGAGTTTTTTAAAAAAACAAACAAACAACTCACTGCCATTGAGTCAAATCCGACTCATAGTGGCCCCTCTTTGGGTTTCCAAGGCGATATCTCTATGGAAGTAGATTGTCCAATCTTCCTTCCGAGGAGTGGCTGGTGGGTTAATGGGGGGGGGGGAACACTACTATGGAGTCAATTCTGACTCATAGCGGACCCATTGGGTTTCTGAAGCAGTAACTCTTTATGGAAGTAGATTGCCCAGTCTTACTGCCACGGAGTAGCTGGTGGGTTTGAACCGTCAACCTTCTGGTTAGCAGTCAAATGCCTTAGGCACTATCATTTATTGAGTACCTCCATTCTTCATAACAATTATATAAGGTAAGTATTATCATCTTTATTTTATAAAAGAGGAAACTAAGGTTCAGAAAGTATACATAATTTGTCCAAGGAAACAAAGTTTGTGAGCTGAAGACTGAACTGCAGGGGTAACTGATTCTAAAGCTCTGCTCTTTCCACCTATGCTTTCTCTTAATTAGCTACTGAGGGATATTTTCTAATTGTTTTATGTGCATTAGTCTTCTCTTCTCAATCAGTCCTTTAAATCAGGGACTATGTGATTTAGGAATTACATTCAGCTGCTAGCTACAGAGAGTGCTCCAAAGTAATAACGGCTTAAATAAGATCAAAGTTGATTTTCTCTTACATAAAAGGAGTTCAGGAGGAAGGCAGGCCAGGGCTGATATTGTGACTCTAAGGAACATAGCTACTTTCAGCTTTCCACTCCACCATCCCTAGAATGTGAGCCTTTTCTTACCATGTACAAGATGGCTGCTAAAAGTTCAGCTGTCATACTCATGCTCCAAGCAAAGAGGAAAGGATTAAGGGAAAGGCATAGGCCTCCCAACTTCATTTTAAAGAACTTCTCCAGAAGCCTCACTCTACAACTTCTCTTTATATCTTTTTGGCCACAACATGTGCAAACCTGAAAGGGAAGCTGAGAAGAGTTTTATAACTGTCACACTGCATCATCCAACAATACATGTGTTGTGTTTGCAAGAAAAAATGGATTAAAAAAAAAGTGGATATTGAATAGGCACCGAGGGGTCTCTACCAGAAACTCATGTCCCTTACTTTGTTATTTCCATAGTGCCTAGTAGGTGCTCAATAAACCCTGGTGGTAGTCTAATGTAGAACATTGGAGATTGCAAAAGGTAATTTGGAATATTGATAAATGAAGAAGCTAAAGAGGCCACATGTGATTTTTAATATATTAGTACTTTACACACACAAAAAAAATACTCATGCTCTTCTCCCTAAACAATTCTGCTGTCACTCAGGTTTTATGTATGGAATGCTTGTAAAATTAACATAAAGACTAAGAAAATGAAGCCAGGTCATTTGAAATTATTTTGAGTAGATTCACTGTGTTCCTTTCAGTCTTATTCTTTGCATACATTTTTCTTTTCCATTTACAAAATTGGAATCATAAAATGTTCTGTTTTGCAGAAGGGCTTATTATAAACAACCACTTCTTACAGAATGACCAGTACTCAGGCAATATCTGAAGAGCACTTAGAGAAAAAGAATAGATTACATTTCCAATCAAAATTAGTGTTATATGTTTCTGGAACTCTTCTGAGTTCCTTATTTTAATTTTCAAAATAATTTCAATACTTGAAAGAAAACCCTGTGGTAATAACCAGAAATGCTTCCCCAGCCACCAGGTCAACATCAGGAGAGTCTTTGATAGAGATTAAAAATATATTTTGTATAATTTTTACTTTGATATAATTTCACACTTAGAAAAAAATAGTAATAATAATACAAGGAACTCCCAGATACCCAGATTCTCTACCCAGAATCACCAGTGGTTTAAATTTGCCCCATATGCTTTATTTATTCTCTTTCTTTCTTTTTCTGTGGTCTTTTTGTATTTTTTTTTTTTTCCTGAAACTTCTGAGAGTGAATTATAGATGTGACATGTTAGGAAACCTCTAAGCACTTCAGAATATTTTCTGAGAATATTTTGCTTATATAACCACAGCAAAATGATCAAAACAGGACATTTAGCATTGATACAATAGTATTTTCTAATACATGGTCCATCAGCAAATCTCGTTAGTTGTCCCAATAATATACTATATAAATACATTATTTTTCCCAGGCTAGGATCCAATCTCAGGTCAGGCATTGCATTTACTTGTCATGCCACTTTAATCTTCTATAATGTGGGATAGTTCCTCGGTCTTTCTTTGACTTTCTTTCACTGTCAAAATACAGGACAGTCATTTTACAGAATGTCCTTTAACTTGACTTTGTCTGACTTTCCTCATGACTGCATTCAGACTGTACACTTTTGGCAGTAATACCACAAAAGTGATGTTGTGTCCTTCTTAGGGATTCTTATGTAGAGACATATGATATTGGTTAGTCCTAACGCTACTGAAAGGAACTCTGGTGGAATAGGTGATAAGGCCGTTGGTTGCTAACCAAAAGGTCAGCAGTTCAAACCTACCAGCAGCTCTGTGGAAGGAAGACAGGACAATCCACTTTCATAAAGATTGACAGCCTGGGAAACCCAAGGGGGGTCATTGTAAGTTAGAATCAAGTAGATGGCAGTGAGTTTGTTTTAATACTACTGATATTAACCTTTTTGGTTAAGGTGTGATCAGTCAGGTTTCTCTACTGTAAAGTTACTATTTTTCCTTTTGTAATTAATAAATAATTTGGAGGTCTGTGTAATTATGCTGTTCCTCATCAAACATTAATTTTAACATCTGCTAATGATTTTCAAAGGAGTTCTGGTGGCACAATGGGTAAAGCACTTGGCTGCTGTGGTGGTTAAGTTTGTGTGTCAACTTGGCTGGACCTGTTTGAGTGGCTGGGCAGCTGAATGTAGTTATTCCCCATGGTGAGATTGGTAATTAACTCCATGGTGGAATCTATTGGAGCAGCTGAGTAGCTGCTTTGGGTATCTGCTTCCTATATATAAGAAACAGCTTTGGGGATGGTCTCTAGCTTAGGCATGCTTGAACCCTGAATGTAGCCATGCTCTGCCAACCTTGGGACTTTCAATGGACTTGAATTAATGATGGCCCTTTGTGTGGTTTGATAATATCAGAACTGTGCCTTTTTACTTGTCAACCTTGGGCTGCTGTCAGCCAGCAGCTGTCTGACTGAAGAAAAGCCTCTAGCTTCAGTGGGCCAGGAGCAGGAGGCAGAGCCCAAGGTTGAGGGACCTTCACCCAGCCCCTAGAGCCTGGCACTTTGAACTTGGACTTAAAGCCTCCAAACTGTAAGAAAATGAACTCCTGTTTGTTCAAGCATCCCATTTGTGGTATATTCCTGTCAGAGCAGCATTGAGTAACCAGAACAGCTGCTAATGAAAAGGTGGGTGTTTGAACCCACCAGCAGCTCCACAGAGAAAAGATATGGCCATCTGCTCCCATAAAGATTACAGCATAGGAAACCCAGTGGGGATGTTCTAATCTGTCCTATAGGGTTTATGAGTCAGAGTTAATGACACACCAACAATGATTTTAAAATTCCCTCATTCCTTCTAGTTTTATTAATTTGCAGTCTACCATAAGATCAGTTTTCTTTTCTAAGGGAGGGGATCTTTTCCTTTTTTAAAAAAAAAAAACTTTAGATTGTGATTTGGGTGAAATTTTACAGAGCAGATTCATTTTATATCCAACACTTCATATACACATTTTGTTTTGTGACACTGATTACATTCCCCATAGTGTAACAGCTCACCTCCCTCTTCCTCCCTGTGGTTACCCTATTCCTCTGTCCTTCCTGCCTGTGCACTCATACCTCCCTACATTTCTCCCTGTACAAATGCTGCCCCTCTGATCTCACATGGTTGATTGTTCTAAGGAGTGCATCTCCCTGTTGCAGATGTTCAGCTCATAAGCCTGTCTATTGTTTGGTTGAGAGTTAAGCCACAGGAATAAGTTCCATTCCACACTGGAAGGGCGGCTTGGGGCCATAGTCTCGGTTTCAGCAGTTTCTATCAGACCAGTAAGCCTGGTCTTTTTTATGATTTTGAGTTTTGTTTCACATTCTTCTTCCACTCTATACAGGATCTCCAGTTTTGATCCCTTTTTGAGTGACTGGCATTGGTAGCTGGGCATCATCTAGTTCTTCTGGTCTCAGGGTCATATAAGTTAAGGTTCTCATGGTCTATTAGTCCTTTGGATTGTTTCCATGTATCTGTGATTTTCTTTACTCTTCTTGTTCCAGATGAGGAGAGACCAATAGTTGCATCTCAGATGGCTGCTCACAAGCTTTTAAGATTCCAGCTGCTACTCACTATAGAACTATATTTTTGTATACCATGTTATGTCAATTGAGGTTGATGTTCCCAACAACTTGGGTCCCCAGCCTGCAGGCCCAGTGACCTTCAAGATGCTTATTTGTGGCTAAGAAGATACCCTAACTTTGCCTCTTATCATGTTTAAACTGCATATGAACAGTTTTATAACATATACAAATACATATGTAGGAATATCATCTGCCAAGCCTATCTATGGTCATGGGTATATTCTAAGGGAGGATTTCTTTTCTTTCTTTTTTTAATCTCCTTTATTTATTTATTTATTGTGCTTTGGTACAAATTCATAGCAAACTTGTTTTACATTCAACAGTTCATGTACATCTGGTTTCATGGCACCAATTACCATCCCTTACCATAAAAAATTCCCCTCTCCTCTCCTCTCCCCATGGCCACCCCCTTCCTCTGCCCCTCTCATCCATGTATTCCTGTCTGTCCAGCTTTTCCTCCATGTGAGTGTTACCCCTCTGGTGTCTCATGGGTGATTGACCCAAGGGGTGTATCTCCCTAGAGTAGATAGGTACATCTCCCTGGGGTAGGTTTTCTGTATGTAGGTCTTTCTACTGTTGGGCTGAGAGCCAATCCATGTAAGTGAGTCCTTTTCTAGGCTCAACAGGTAACCTGGGGCCATAGTCTTGGGGGTTCCACCAGTCTTTTTCCAACCAGTAATTCTGGTCATTTTTGTGTTTTTGAATTTTGTTCCACATTTTCCCGCCCACTCTATCCAAGATCTCCGGGTTTGATCCCCTTCAGAGTGGTTGACATTGGTAGCTGGGCACCATCTAGTTCTTCTAGTCTCAGGTCATGGAGGCTAAGATCCTCATGGTCCATCTTTTTTTGGATTATTTCCAGATCACTTTTATTTTCTTCACTCTTCTTTGCACCAGCTGAGAGGAGACCAGTAATTGCATCTCAGATGGCTGCTTGAAAATTATTTTAAGACCCCTACTTAAAAATAGTGACTTTGGTCACTACTCACCAAAGTAGCTTGTAGAACAGAATTTTTATGAACTATATGTGCCAATTGAGCATGATGTCCCCCCAAGACTATGGTCCTGAGCCCCCAGGCATGCTGATTCTCTCTCACAAGATGTTTGGTTGTCTCTACAAAGTTACTTTAAGGGAGGATTTCTGATGCAGCATGAGACTTTATAAAGGCAGAAAAA
>NW_006921603.1:16948178-16973768 GCF_000298275.1 Orycteropus afer afer | reverse complement strand
CCCGGCCATCTTTCCTCTAAGGAGCATTCTGGCTGTATTTCTTCCAATATAGATTTGTTTATTCTTCTGGCAGTCCATGGTATTTTCAGTATTCTTCACTAATACCACATTTCAAATGCATCAATTCTTCTATGGTCTTCCATACTCATTGTCCAGCTTTTCCATGCATGTGAAGAGACTGAAAATACCATGGCTTGGGTCAAGTGCACCTTAGTCTTCAAAGTGACTTCTTTGCTTTTTAACACTTTAAAGAAGATTTTGCAGCAGATATGCCCAGTGCAATACATTGTTCAATCTCCCGGATGTTGCTACCATGGGCATTGATTGTGGATCCAAGTAAAATGAAATCCTTGACAACTTCAATCTTTTTTCTATTTATCATTATGTTGCTTATTGGTCCATTTGTGAGGATTTTCATTTTCTTTATGTTGAGGTTTAATCCATACTGAAGATTGTAGTCTTTGATCTTCATCAGTATGTGCTTCAAGTCTTCTTCACTTTCAGCAATCAAAGTCGTATCATCTGCATATCACAGGTAGTTAATGAGTCTTCCTCCAATCCTGATGCCACATTTTTGTTCATATAACCCAGCTTCTCAGATTATTTGCTCATCATACAGACTGAATAAGTATGGTGAAAGGATATAACCCTGATACACACCTTTCCTGATTTAAAACCATGTAATGTACCCTTGTTCTGTTCAAATAACTGCCTCTTGGTCTATGCAGATTTCTCATGACCACAATTAAGTGTTCTGGAATTCTTATTCTTCACAATGTTATCCATCACCCAACTATAGTAAACAATTCCTTACTCCATTCTCTGTAATAAAACAAAAGAAAAACCAAACTCACTGCCATGAGTTGGATCCAATGATAGCAACCCCTCCTTGGGTTTCTGAGGCGGTATCACTACGGAAGTAGATTGCCCAACCTTCCTTCTGAGGAGTGATGGGTGGATTTGAACCACCAGGCATCTGGTTAGCAGTCAAATGCCTTAAGTACTACACCACCAGAGCTACTATTCTCTGTAATACGACCTTTAATTTCATTGAATTTTTACTGTCAAATTATAAGGAAATTTGACTACACTCCTCTTTTAAGCACTAAAGTCTATTTCTTATTTGTTACCATCTGACAAATCTAGATTTAAATTTTATACTTGCAGCTGTGTGTGTGACATGGAGCACCTTCTTTGGGCCTTAGTCTTCTGACCCATAAAATGGATATGATAATCCCTATTTCAAAAGTGTTGTTGAGAGGAGTAAATGAGATAAAGAGTGTGAAAGCATGTAACATGGTGCCTGACACAAGAAAACACCCAACTGCCAATGAGTCAATTCCAACTCACAGGGACACTATTGAAAAAAAAGGGAAAAAAAAAAAAAAAACCCCACCTCTGTCAAGTCAATTCAATTCATAGCAACAAATCCTTGGGTTTCTGAGGCGGTATCTCTACGGAAATAGATTGCCCAGTCTCCCGTCTGAGGAGTGGCTGGTGGGTTTGAATGACCAGCCTTCTGGTTAGCAGTCAAATGCCTTAGGTACTACGGGAACAGAGTAAAACTGCCACGGAGGGTTCCCAAGGCTATAAATCTTTATGGAAGTATACTGCCCAATGCTTTAACCACAGCACCACCAGAGTTCCTTTGACACAAGAAGGTAGTCAATAAATATGTTTTCTGTCTTTAGTTAAAAGCTCTAATTTTTAGTGACTTGTGTGTGTGTGTGTGTTCCTTGACTTTAGATGCTCTTAGACATAATATCTGCATCAGAAAAAGAAAGTATTAGTGGTACCTAGCAACTTTAGATTATTTTTGTGATTATTCCAATTTTCTCTTTTTCCTTTTGTCATTAATTCAACACATATTTCATAGTACCCTCTATGTGCCAGTCACTATTCTGGACACTAGGGATAGAAAAGCTGGCCACATTTCCTAATCTGACATTAATTTTATTCTAGTCAGAGGAGACATGTGATAAATACCAAGCAAACCAAACTCACTGCCATCGAGTCGGATCCAACTCATAGTAACTCCTCCTTGGGTTTCTGAGGCAGTATCACTGTGGAAGTAGATTGCCCAATCTTCCTTCTGAGGAGTGGCTGGTGGGTTTGAACCACCAGGCTTCTGGTTAGCAGTCAGATGCCTTAGGCACAGTGCCACCAGAGCTCCCCTATGATAAATACAGAACCATTATTATTATATCAGATGGGTAAGAACTATGGAGAAATCTAAATCCAGAAGGAAAAATAAGGATTTTAAGGAGGTTGCTATTTTAAATAAATAGTGAGGGAAGGACTCATTGATAAGGTGACACATGAGCAGATACTGAAGGGGTAAGAGAGTGAGTCATTAGGATCTCTGAAGGAAAAGCATACCAGGCAGAGGAAATGTTATAAACAGAAAAAACCTAAGGCAGGGAATGACTTAATGAGAGTTTACCTAAGTGAATCATAAAAGGAGCTAGGGCAGTTCTATGGAACAGAATGTCGTTCTATCTTCCTTCTGTGATCTTGATTACAGGCAAGAACAGAGTGACTGACTGAGTGTTGAAATTGTGGCAGCTATAGAGATGTGTCACTCAGACCTCCCGGCAAGCAAGAACTTGTTGCCAGGAATGCAGAGAGCTCACAGGCTCCAGCTGCACTCTACTACTAGCCATCTCCCTCAGAATCCACCCCAGTATTCCAGGTGGGACACTTTCTCCAGCGTAGCCCTCAGTCAGTGACTGAGCACAGCAGGAGTACTAGGACCTGGCCATTTGCTCTATAACGTGGATTTCCTTTAAGGGGAATCTTTGTGCCAGAGCTGTCTGGTAGGCTGGCTAAGACTTTTACAGAACTGCACCATAGTCTGACACTCCACCTACCCAGTCATCCATCATTCCTTCTCCTCTCCTTTCACAGGTATCAAACCTACATCAGTTTTAAAGGTTGTCTATGCCCATACCTGCTTCCTCTCATTTTTATCTTTCACAAGCATCATTCCCTGCACCCTCCCCACCCAAAAAGAAATTGCTTGTACTTACAACCCTATCTTGCTACCCATCTGTGTCTCAAAGGACACATACAGACATGAGGGAGAGCAAAACTGCCCTTAAGGAAATTTTACTCTGACTCTAATACTTACATAAGTCAAGTTCAAAGTATTGGAGATAGAGGGCAGTCCATGGTGGTGTCAAGAAATGATCAAAATTTCTAGACAGTTTCCATCAGCCTTACTCTAAGCCATCACAAATAATATATAATCTTGTGTGAAAACTTGTGGTGAAATAAGTTCCTTTATGTGGTCTTTTGCCTTGGTTCTTTAGAAAAACAACTTGAGAGATTTTTCTCCCTGAGCCCTGAGTTTTCTCTAGCTTGCTTACTTTTCTACCCCAGAGAGTTGACTTTTGTCCAAGTTGACTAACATTTCCTGGGTAAATTATAAACAAGTGTGACAATTTTTGTCTGGCCCTGAATGGAAGCCTGCCTTGTGATTGGTATGCACCTTGCAAGGATTGGTCAATAGACTATGCAAATGAAGTATCTGTAGCCTACTATGCAGATGAAGTGTCTGTGGCCTACTGAGAGGCAATTGGTCAGTTCATGGCTCTGCTGAGAAGGTCATGCTTTGAAATTGTGTGTATAAGCAGCCAACCTCCAGAGACTTTTGAGACAGAAAGAAACTGAGGAAGAAAGATGAGAAAAGAAGCAGAGAGAGAGAGGAGGCAAAGTATCTCCTAAAAAAGCTGCAGCATGGGTCAATGGCTGTAACACTGAACACAGTGAGAGGCCCAGAAGGGGCACAGTGGCTAAACCAATGACAGTGAAAGGCTCAGGAGCAACCTCATGGTAGAGTCAGTGATGATAGACAGCAGAGCCAAGAGAAGCCTGTCCTTGGAGGGAGAAGAAGGACTTTTTCCTGAGGTTCTGTCCTAGGGGGCCTGAGAAGAGGTCTGCATGGCCAAGAGGGTCTTAGAGAGCTGTCCTGCACTGAAAAAGGGAGACTTTGCCTACATGCTTCCTGATCCTGATCCTGAGTTATAGCCTATTACTTTCTTATAAACCACTTAACTGTAAATATTGTCTGTGAGTTCAGTGTGGCCACTGCAATGGGTTATCAAACCCAGAAGAGAAAGAGAGTGCTGGGGGTAGGGTGGGGGGATGGCTGGTGTCAGAATTGCTAAAAAGGTTGGAGGGTAGAGGTATGTTTTACCTCCTCCTCATAAGTATTAGCCTTGGGCTGATCTTGATTCCCATTATCCCCCTGAAATTAGAGAGGTTCTGACACTACTACTACTCTTACCCTTTTATAAACTTACTTATTAAAATTGGAAATGATTTTAAAAAATAATTCCTGTGGCTGCTCATTTCAACCAAATTGCTGCCCTCAGCATTTCTCATATAGAAATTCTGGGGCTATGAAAGCGGTCCCTGGGTGATGAGAATGGTTAAGCACTCTACTACTAGCCAAATATTGGCAGTCCGAGTCCACCCAGTGGTGCCTTGGAAAACAAGCCTGATGATCTACTTCCAAAAGGTCACAGCCCTGAAAACCCTATGGAGCACAGTTCACTGACACACATGGTGTTGTCCAGAGTTGGAATCGATTCTATGGCACTAATAACAACAGCAACAGCAACAGCAAAAACAACAAAATACTGACAGTCAATGAAGCGGTTTCATACCCACACAAGTTCTGAGGAATGAGGGGCCTACTGCTTATTTACAAACTAAAATACCAAGAGGCAGTTTGAGTTGAGTTGAGGTGAGGTGAGTTTAGAAAGGGGAAATTGACATGCATTCCCACTTCTGGAAATCAAACTATGGGTATCTGAGGACTCTGAGATGGTCATCTCTGCCTTACACCAAAGGCTATATTTAAAGGCCATTGCCAAGGTCTGGATGACCACACTCCAAACACATTCTACCAAAAAGCATTCCCAGTGTTGAAAGAACCATGCTCTAATCACATAGCTGAAGTTATAGTTTAAAGTTAAATAAAGCAATGGATCCAAAGGCTTTCTGGAAAAATCTCTAAAATCCCATCTGGAAATCAAACATTGATTAAGAAGGAAATGATTCTGGGGTGTGGCCACATGAGAGGCAGTTAGAAAAGATTGAAACAAAAAAACTCATTTCAATGGAGTCTATTCAGTCTGCCCCCTAGGGCTTCCAAAGCTGTAAATCTTTACAGAAGCAGACTGTCACATCTTTCTCTTGCAAAGGGGCTGGTGGATTTGAATCACTGACTTTTAGGTTGGCAGCCCAGTACACTGCCTTACGAGGGCTTCTTAGAAAATATTATGACACAGGATTTTAGAGTCAGTACCCTCCATATGGGTTTGGCTTTTGTTTTGGTTACCCTCCATGTGGCAGGCACTTTCACATATAGTCCCATAGCCACCCCATGATGCTGGGATTATTCTTTAAAGTAATCTCATATTTATGACTTAGAAAAATGTAGTTTGTGATTTCCTAAAGTCACAGTGCTAGCATATAGCAAAGCTAGAATTCAAATCAGGTCTTCTGACTCCAAACTTAGCCATTTATTTTATGAAATTATTGCTGGCTAACTGTTCCTTGCCTTTATCAATATGCCTGTATCAATAATAAAATATTATCCCATGGTCACAGCTCCTGACTTACTTGTTTAGTTAAACCATATTAACTTTCAGTGAAACCATGATTGGGAAACTGTTTTGGTTATCTGGTGCTGCTCTGACAGGAATATACCATAAATGGAATGGCTTTAACAAACAAGAGTTTGTTCTCTTACAGTTTGGAAGCTTTAATTGTGAGTTCAAAGTGCCAGGCTCTAGGGACTGGGTGAAAGTCCCTCAACCTTGGGCTTCAGCTTTGCCTCCTACACCCGGCCCACTGAAGCTGGAGGCTTTTCTTCACTCAAACAGCTGCTGGCTGTTGAGTCTGACAAACCCAAGGTCAACAAGTAACCAGGCATAGTCCTGATATTACCAAACCACATGGTAGGCCATTAATTCAAGTCCATTAAAAGTCCCAAGGTTGGCAGTGCATAGTAGGCTGCTGAAAAACGACTAGGCTACATTCACAGTACAAGCATGTCATAAGCTAGAGACCATTCCCAAAGCTGTTTCTTATATGTAGGAAGCTGACCACATCCCTAAAGCAGCTACTCAGCTGCTTGTGGTAGATCCCTCCGTGGAGTTGATTGCCAGTCTCATCACGAGGAATAACTACCAGCAGCTGCCCAGCCACTCAACCAGGCCCAGCCAAGTTGACACACAAACTGAACTACCACAGAAGCGCTGTAGTGGACATTTGCTAGTTTACGCCATCCAAATATCCATTTTCCTCTTCTTTTGATAAATATGTTCTAATTCTCTGTGGAGAAGTCCTTCCTACCGCCTCCACTTTCAGTACATTTGTATGCTAACCTTGGCCCCAGGAATGGGGTGTATGACTCCCCTTAAGTCAAGCAACGTACCCATTTCCCTCTCCACTGCAACTGAGATTGGTATGGAATTAGTCAAGATCACTAAGTCTTTTGCTAAAGCTCCTGGGGAGAAAGGTCATATTTTGCTCAGGATCAGGACATTCTTAAAGCTAGAACTGTCCAAAAACTTTCAGTTCTGTGATATAACAAATTTCATTTATATTATAATGTTAGTTCAGAAGTAGTTCCGGGGGCCCAGTACCTAAGGTATTTGACTGCTAACCAGAAGATTGGTGGTTCAAATCCACAAGCCACTCCATGGAAGGAAGATTAGGCAATCTGCTTCCATAAGGATTTACTGCCTCAGAAACCGAGTAGGGGTGCTATGAGTTGGAATCTACTCAATGACAGTGAGTTTGTGCGCACGCGTGTGTGTGTGTATTAGTTCAGATTTTCTGTTAATTTAATTGCTGTTGTTAGGTGCCACCAAGTCACTTCAAACTTATAACAACCCTGTATACAAAACAAGGAAACACTGCCTAGTCCTGAGCCATCCACACAATTATTGCTGTGTTTGAGCCCATTGTTGCAGCCACTATGTCAATCCATCATTAAAGGCATTCCTGTTTTTCACTGACCCTCTACTTTACCAAGCATGATGTCCTTCTCTGGGGACTAATCTCTTCTGACAACATGACCAAAGTACACGAGATGAAGTCTTGCCATCCTCACTTCTAAGGAGCATTCTGGCTTTCCTTCTTCCAAGACAGATTTGTTCATTCTTTTGGCAGACTATGGTATATTCAATATTCTTTGCCAACACCATAATTCAAATGCATCTGCCTTATTCATTGCCCAGTTTCTGCATGCATATGTGGCTATTGAAAATACCATGGTTTGGATCAGATGCACCTTACTCTTCAAAATTATATCTTTGCTCTTTAACATTTCAAAGAGGTCTTTTGTAGCAGATTTTCCCAATGCAATATATCATTTGATCTCCTGACACTGATTATGGATCCAAGTAAAATGAAATCCTTGACAACTTCAAACTTTTCTCCATTTATCATGATGTTTTTTATTGGTCCAATTGTGAGGATTTTTGTTTTCTTTATGTGGAGGTGTAATCCATACTGAAGACTGTGGTCTTTGATCTTTATCAGTACATGCTTCAAGTCCTCTTTACTTTCAGCCAGCAAGGTGGTGTCATTTGCAGATTAATTTTGAGGCTTATCTTATTCAACCAAAATCAAACTCACTCAGAGTGAGTTCTGACTCAGAGTGACCCCCATTGGGTTTCTAAGGCTATAAATCTTTACAGAAGCAAACTGCCTCATCTTTTTTCTGCAGAGTGGCTGGTGCATTTGAACCACCAACTTTTTGGTTAGCAGCTAAGTGTCCTAACCACCACACCCACCAGAGTTCCTTAACCTTATTCAACAGTCTTCTTTAATTCAGTTCAACAAGTATTATAAATCAATTGAGACTCAACAATAAAAAAATAAATGAAAAG
The DNA here is from genome assembly GCF_000298275.1 of Orycteropus afer afer. NCBI lineage: Eukaryota > Metazoa > Chordata > Mammalia > Tubulidentata > Orycteropodidae > Orycteropus > Orycteropus afer. The sequence goes on along the minus strand of NW_006921603.1, from coordinate 16,965,858 downwards.
AACCCCAGTAAAAATGTACAAAGAATTTGAATAGACATTTCTCCAAATATGACATACAAATGTCCAATTGCACATGAAAAGATGCTTATCTTAGTTCCATAGTACTGCTACAACAAAAAGGCCACAAGTGGATGGCTTTAACAAACAGAAATTTATTTTCTTACAATTTAGGAGGCTAGAAGTCCAAATTCACAGTGTGCCTATAGAGGCTGGGTGAAGGGTCCTTGGCCTTGGGCTCTGCCTCTTGCTCCAGGCCTGCTGGAACTGGAAGTGTCTCTTAATTCTGGCTGCAGAGGCTGACAAACCCAAAGTCAATAAGTAGAATGGTACAATCCCAAGATCAACAGGCAACACAGCAGCCCACTAAGATGAAGATTCGGCCAAATGCAGATTCCAGATGTGCCAAAAAGCTAGACACCTTTCTCAAAGCCTCTCCTTATATACTAGAAGAAGGGCCACACACCAAAGACAGTTACCTTTCTAGTGATTAACTTCTCACAGCCGACTACACCGTGGAGGCGATTATAATCTTAATGTGGGAAATAATTACATTCAGTTGCCAAGCCACTCAGAACGATAGGCCAGTCAATTTAACACACAATCTTAACTACCACAATACTCAACATCAGTAGTCATTAGAGATGCAAATCAAAAGCCCAATGAGATACCAAAACATATGGGCAATAAGAAAAACCAAAACCAAACTCACTGCGGTTGAGTTGGATCTGACTCGTAGTGAGTGACCCCTCCGTAGGTTTCCAAGGTGGTATCATGACAGAAATAGATTGCCCAAACCACCTTCTAAGGAGTAGCTGGTGGGTTTGAACCATCAGCCTTATGGTTAGCAGTCAAATGCCTTAGGCACTATGCCACCAGAGCTCCCTGGGCAAGAACAAGTGTTGACAAATACGTGGAGAAATTGGAAACCTCATGCATAGCTTTTAGGAGTGTAAAATGATGTAGTCACTTTGGAAAGCAGTTTTCTCAACATGTTAAAAGTAGTGTTACCATACAAAAAATGAAACCCATTGCTATTGAGTCGATTCCTACTCATAGCAACCCTATAGTATAGAGTAGAACTGTCCCTTTGGGTTTCCAAGGCTGTAATCTTTATAGAAGCAGATTGCCACATCTTTCTCCTGTGAAGCAGCTAATGAGTTCAAACCACTGCTCTTTTGGTTAGCAGTGAGCATTTAACCACTGCTCCACCAAGGCTCCTGTAGTGTTACCATAGGACTCAGCATTTCCACTATTAGATGTATACACAAGAGAGTTGAAAACATATGTCCACACAAAAACTTGTACATAAATGTTCTTAGCAGCAATATTCAAACTAGCAAAAAAATAGAAATAACCCCATGCCCATCAGTTAATGAATGAATAAAGAAAGTGTGGTATATCCATACAATGGGATATTATTCAGCCATAGACCTGAATGAAGTACTGAGACATGCAACAACATGGATGAGCTTTGAAAATACCATGCTATGTAAATGTCATGAAACAAGTTGTGTATGAATTGTTGAATGGAAAACTAATTTGCTCTGTAATTTTCACCCAAATTGTAATAAAGTTTTTTAAAAAATACTATGTTAAGTGAAAGAAGTCAGACACAAAGACCATATATTGTATGATTCTAATTATATGCAATATACAGAATAGTCAAGTCCATATTAATAAAAGAATCATGATTACTTTGGGCTGGATGGTGAGGGGAATGAATAGTGACTGCTGATGGTTATGGAGTTTTTATTAGGGGTGATGAAAATGCTCTGAAATTAGATAGTAGTGATGGTTGTAGAACTTTGTAAATACACAAACATACACACACACACACACACACACACATAGGGAACTCTGGTGGCATAGTGCCTAAGGCATTTGACTGCTAACCAGGAGGCTGGTGGTTCAAACCCACCAGCCACTCTTTGGAAGGAAGGTTGGACAATCTACTTCCATAGTGATACTGCCTCAGAAACCCAAAGAGGAGTCACTGAGTCAGATCTGACTCGACAGCAGTGAGTTTTGAATATGTATATATATGGTTTAAAATCAAGAAGGGAGTGTGTCAGGGTTGTATCCTTTCACCATACTTATTCAATCTATATGCTGAGCAAATAATCTGAGAATCTGGATTATATGAAGAAGAATGTGGCATCAAGATTGGAGGAAGAATCATTAACAACCTGTGATATGCTGATGACACAATTTTGCTTGCTGAAAGTGAGGATGACTTGAAGCACTTACTGATGAAGATTGAAGATCACAGTCTGCAGTATGGATTACATCTCAATATAAAGAAGACAAAAATCCTCACAACTGGACCTATAAGCATCATCATGATAAATGGAGAAAAGATTGAAGTTGTCAAAGACTTCATATTGCTTGGTTCTACAATTGATGCCAATGGAAGCAGCAGTGAAGACAATCAGATGACGTATAGCACTGGGCAAGTTGGCTGCAAAAGACCTCTTTCAAATGTTGAGGAGCAAAGATGTCTCCTTGAGGGCTAAGGTGCGCCTGACACAAGCCATGATATTTTCAATCGCCTCATATGCATGTGAGAGTTGGACATTGAATAAGGAAGACTGAAGAAGAGTTGATGCTTTTGAGTTGTGTTGCTGGCGAAGAATGCTGAAAGTGTCATGGACTGCTAAAAGAACTAACAGATCTGTCCTGGAGGAAGTGCAGCAGGAATGCTCCTTGGAAGTGAGAATGGCCAGACTTCATCTCACCTACTTTGGTATGTTATCAGAAGGGACCATTCCTTGGAGAAGGATGTCACACTTGGTAAGGTGGACGGTTGATGAAACAGGGGAAGGCCTTGAACCAGGTGGATTGATACAGTGGCTGCAGTGATGGGCTCAAGTATAGCAGGGATCGTGGAGCTGGCATAGACCTGGGCAGTATTTCGTTCTGCTGTGCATAAGGTTGCTATGAGTTGGAGACTACTCAGTGGCACCTGACAAAAACAACAACGTGTGTGTGTGTGTGTGTGTGTATAGGAGCTCTGGTAGCATAGTGTCTAAGGCACTTAACTGCTAACCAGAAGGCTGGTGGTTCAAACCCACCAGCCACTCCTCGGAAGGAAGATGGGGCAATCTACTTCCGTAGTGATACTGCCTCGGAAACCCAACGAGGGGTCGCTATGAGTCGGGTCCGACTCGACGGCACATAACAACAACATATATATATATATATGTATAGCAAGCTCTGGTGGCTCAGTGCCTAAGACATTTAGCAGCTAACTGGAAGGCTGGTGGTTCAAATCCACCAGCCACCCCTCAGAAGGAAAATGGGCAATCTACTTCCGTAGTGATATGCCTTGGAAACCCAAGGAGGAATCACTATGAGTTGGATCTGACTTGACGGCAATGAGTTTGGTTTGGTTTGATATATGTATATATAAATACTGAATTGTATACATTAAAATGATGAATTTTATTGTTTGTGAATTATATCTCAAAAAAAAAAAAAAGGCGTAAGTCTTATAAATTTTTTTAAAAAAAGGCAGTGCTCTAGGGACTATATAGGATGACAAAACCCAAACTTCTAAAATGCAGCTTTTATCTGGCTGGTGAGAAAAAAGTTGCTTACACAAAAGAAGGAAAGAACAATATAAGACAGAACATGATACGTATGCTCATTTTAATATGATTGAGACCAAGGCACAGAAAGATTAGATAATTCACCCAGTATTACACAACAGGTTAGAAATAGGATTCACATTCAGTCCTTACTTTTTGGTTCCTCCTCACTTGGCCTAATTGATCACAGTACCTTACTTTTGTCGAAAAGCTCTGGTTCTGATATTCTTCAAGTCAGACTTGAGCTGTTCCAAGTTTTACATGCTTCTTCATTTCATTATTAAATGAACATGTATAGTGTACCTTCCATGTGTCAGAAGAAATGCAGATACAAAAATCACAGCCCAATCCATAGGCTTTAAAACCTACTGAAAATTATTGGCATCAAAACCGATTGATTAAAAGTCGTTTTAAAAAATAAATAAAAAGTGGGACAACAAAGGGTGGAACAATTTCTGCTGAGGGGCATTGAGGAACAATTCACAGAAAAGATGATACTTCAGCTATCTCTTAACAGATGGCTGGAGCTGGCTAGGCAAAAAAGGGCAACCAAAGGAACTGAGTGTTTTAAAAATCCCAATATTGAGTAAGAAATTGAATTGGATGACCTCCAATTCTAAGATTCTGTTGCTCTCAGACTAAGAATTGCTTTCTCTTAACTTTTATCAAAATACAGCTGCTATTAGGAAAAAAAATATTGACAGTACATATATCTAGCAAAAGACTCATATCCAAGTAAAGAATGCTTACAAGTAACAGAGATGAACAAATCAACTAGAAAGATATTTCACCATCAATTGAAGAGATATTTCACAAAAGAAGTTATAAGAACAGCCTATAATCACATGAAAAATTGCTCAACGTAATTAGTCATCAGATAAATGCTAATTAAAACCACAGTGAGATGCTATTTTACACCCATTGAATGGTTAGTGTCAAAAAGCCTGACCATACCAAATGCAGGTGAGTATGGGAAGCAATGAGAATTCTCATACATTGCTATGGTAGTAGTAAATGGCACAGTCACTTTGGAAAACAATTTGGCAGTTCTTCAAAATCTTAAATATACAGTTACTATATGACCAAGCAATTCTAAGTATATGTCCAAGAGAAATGAAACATATGTCCACAAAAAGCCTTGTAGTCTTGTACAGAATGCTAAGAGCAGTTGTATTCATAATAGCTAAAAATGGAAAACAATTCAAATGTCGTCCATCAATAGCAAAATGAATAAACAAATTGTAGTACATTCACACAAAGGAATGTTGTTGTTGTTGTTATGTGCTGTTGAGTTGGACCCAACTCATAGCGACCCCTCCTTGGGTTTACGAGTCGATATCATTATGGAAGTAGATTGCCCAACCTTCCTTCCGAGGAATGGCTGGTGGGTTTGAACCACCAGCCTTCTTGTTAGCAGTCAAGTGCCTAAGGCACTATGCTACCAGAGCTCCTTGTTGTTGTTGTTGTTGTTATGTGCTGTCGAGTCGGCCCCGACTCATAGCGACCCCTCCTTGGGTTTCCGAGGCAGTATCACTACGGAAGTAGGATTGCCCAACCTTCCTTCCGAGGAGTGGCTGGTGGGTTTACACAAAGGAATACTACTCATCAATAAAAGAAATGAATAGAGACTGGTGGAACCCCCGAGACCCCAGATTATCCTTCAAGACTGGAACTAGATTCACTTCCATGGATTAGCTTGCAGTCCAACAGTAGAAAGACCTACATGCAGAACACCTACCCCAGGGAGATGCACCCACCTACCCTAGGGAGATGCACCCCTGAGGTCAATCAACCATGAGACATCAGAGGGGCAGTTCACACTGAGGGAAAGCTGGATAGACAGGAATGCATAGATATGAAGGACACAAGAAAGCGGTAGTCACAGGGACGAGAGGGAGGAGAGCTTTTGATGGTTGGGGGTTGTAATTGGGCCGTGAAACTAAATGTACATGAGCTGTTGAGAATAAAATGAATCTGCTTTGCAGATTTGCAGTGAAATTACAATAAAACATTTAAAAATAAAATAAATGAGGTACTGATACGTGCAAGAATATGGATGAAACCAGAATCATTGAGTGAAAAAAATCACACACAAAATAATATATACCATGTCTCCATTTATATAAAGTTCAAAGAACAAGCAAAACTAACATATGGTGGTAGAAATCAGAAAGTGGTTGTCTCAGAGGGATAAAAGAGGAGTTGACTAGAACTAGAGACATGAGGGTGAGGAAACTTCCTATGTGAGTGTGAGTGATACATATGGCCCACATCTTATTTTAGGTGGTAGTTCTATAAACTCAAAACCCATTGCCATCAAGTCAGTTCTGACTCATGATGACCTCATGTGTTACAGAGTAGAACTATTCCACAGCATTTTCTTGGCTATAATCTTTACAGAACCAGATCATTAGGACTTCCTTCCATGACACTGCTGGGTAGATTTGAACCACCAACTTTTATGTTAGTAGTCTAGTGCAAACCGTTTGCACCACCTAGCGACCTTGGTAATTACATAGGCTTATATTAGGAGCTTTGGTGGCATAGTGCCTAAGCCATTTGACTGCTAACCAGAAGGCTGGTGGTTCAAACCTACCAGCCACTCCTCAGAAGGAAGATGGGGCGATCTACTTCTGTAGAGATACCACCTGGGAAACCCAAGGAGAGGTCACTATGAGTTGGAAAATGACTTGACGGCAGTGAGTTTGGTTTGGTTTTGTAGGATGGCTAAGATTAAAACAAGAGCAACACTAGAAAACAGCAAATGTTGGCAAGGATGTGGGAAAATTAGAACACTTATCCATTGCTGGGAGCTCTAGTGGTATAGTCCTAAGGCATTTGACTGCTAAGCAGAAGGCTGGCGGTTCAAACCCACCAGCAACTCCTTGGAAGGAAGATTGGGCAATCTACTTCTGTAGTGATACTGCCTCAAAATCCAAGGAGGGGTTGCCATGAGTTGGAATTGACTCAACAGCAATGAGTTTGGTTTTTTGGTTTATACAAGTCAAACTTATCAAACCAAACACTTAAGATTGGTAAAAATTTTTTTAAAAAATAATGCATACTATTTTTTAAATGTCGATAGCTTTCCTACTTCTAATGGGCAAAATAGCACCTGTTGGACGTAAATGATCTAATAGGTGCAAAACCTCTCCTACCTGAAAATACCTTTTCCCACCAACTGAAGAATGGACTGAATTTCCCTCCGATTAGTCTCTCCTTTTATATAACATATTGAAAGCACTAAATAAAATGCTATATTAATTTCCCCCAATGACTATTTTAGTACAGCATTAATTCATGAGGATTGGTTCTCTCTCCCCTTCTTCTCAAGGTACCTCCACCTACTATTGATAAGGTGATCAAGTAATTCAAGTCTCCTCCCTTCATATTGTAAAAGGAGCTCTGGTGGCTTAATGGATAAGGTATTTAGCACCTAACCCCAAGGTGGTGGTTCAAACCCATCAGTTGCTCCACAGAAGGAAAATAAGGCAATCTATTTCCATAAAGATTTACAGCCTTGAAAACCCAATGGGAGTCACTGTAAGTCATAATCAACTTGATGACAATGGGTTTGGTTTTGGTTTTCCCTCACATTATAGTGGAGTACATTTATAAGTCATATATTTCCAACTTCCACTCATATCTGACAAAGTTTAGTACAAAGTTCTTCTTTCCATAGCACTTAATTCAAGAGAGCAAATGACTTCTATCTTATATTTCAGAAATGAAAGGGATAGCGCAGTGACTGTCACCTTCAAATCACTAAGAAAGTTGAAGAAAAGTCCCCAGCCCTTACAAACTAAACTTCTGCTTTACCCAACTCATTCTAATTCCTTTCAGTTTTTTTCCTTATCTCACCCCTGTCTCCTAGTCTCTCATCACTTAGACCACTTATTGGTCATTTTAGTGGGCCCCAGAAAGACAGTGGTTATCTTAAAATGCTGAGTCACTTGTTACCTCCTTAGTGAGATTCCTGAAATCCCCATGAATTCATTTTGATGGTGCTTTGTAGATTAGAAAAAGCCTTTATTGCTTCCACAGTGTGAATATCTCTGTGACCAAAATAAGCAATGTTGAGCTCCTTTGGGGGAGTGGAGAGGAAACATTACAGAAATTAAAAGATGTTATTTTCCAATACCAAGGAAATTTATTAGCAAACACATTAAAATGCACTCAAGTGGTCATCACACTGAATTTTTTTGGAAAAGCACAGGGCAAAAACATCTTCTTTCCTATAACTTGGCACAATGAGACAGCAGGATGACAAGTGTCTTATTCCCTGTGGGGCCTTAATATTTAGAGGACATCTGCTACTATAAGTTTCTCTCTCCTATTTCTGCTGTTTCCTGCATCCACCTGTTATAGGAGTACACAGATGTACTCTTTCAGTATGGTGGAAACAAATTAGCCTGCAAGTCAGGAGCTTCTTGTCCCAGTCCTTGAGCTAACTGTGCAACCTTAGGCAAATATCTCAAATTCTCTTGGCTTTAGTTTCCTCTAAAAAAAAAAAAAGAATAATATATATGGCTCCAATGAAATGGATGCCAAGACTACCCCCCTGGTCATTAGAGGTTCCTCAGGCCATTGAACTAACAGGTAGGGAAGGGTTGATATCTCCCCATTGACAGAAATAAGATTGCTGCTATAGCAGGAATGGGAGAAGGAGGACTATAGTTGGGAGCTCTGGTGGCATAGTGCCTAAGGCAGTTGACTGCTAACCAGAAGGCTGGCGGTTCAAACCCACCAGCCACTCCTCAGAAGGAAGATTCCCATTAACAGAAATAGGATTGCTGCTTTGGTAGGAATGGAACAGAGAGGACTATATTTAGAACTCAGGAATTTAATGGAATCTCTTAGCAATTCTTGGCCCAGTGGTCCAGTCAAAAGAAAAGTGCAACTACTCAATAAACACAAAACTATCAATGCCTCAGATGCCACAGACATGAAGTTTGGGTCTCTGCAAACCTGCTTTCAAAAAACACAGGCGAAAGAATCTTTATTCCTACATCCTAGCACAGGAGAGCAGCAAAGCACCACACCCAGCTGAAGTGTTGGCACAGGGCAAGATAAACATGGATATAGGAGATGGAAGATGGTAACTTTGAGTACCGACTTAGGCCGTTACCAGTTACAGAAGCAGGGATTGTACCACCCATGTTTATGTTGCTTAGTCATTTTTTCCTCCCCTCCAACTCCTCTACTTTAAAAGAAAAACATTGGAGATGGCTAGTGTAGTGTCGAAGGCACTTGACTGCTAACCAGAAGGCTGGTGGTTCAAACTCACCAGCCACTCCTTGGAAGGAAGATGGGGCAATCTACTTCCATAGTGATACTGCCTTGGAAACCCAGGGAGGGGTCACTATGAGTTGGGTCTGACTCAACGGCACATAACAGCAGCAACAACAACAACACTTAAGCTTAGGTTAGCATATGCCCAACATCCCATCTTCTGTGCTCCACCCTTCTCCATTCTGCTTGTTCCCTGAAAGGCTGACTTATATGAACTGCATCACTAGGTTCTTTTGCCCTCTGGCTTCTAGTTGAGTTCAGCATCAGGGAGCACAGACAGAAGACATAAGGAGGGGGGGAGCAGAGGATGGTCAGAATATTTACCCCCTTCTTATGAAGTCACTGTGCTGTGGGCTAGCTGCTTCCGTCCTCTAGAAATCACATCTCCTGTCATGCAGTTCTACCTCCTGGTTTTAACAATGTCTCCCTCTCCTTGCCACTTCAGGCCTACGAGTGGTAATGGTACCCCAAGTTACTATCACAAAAATCAATACCAAACCTGTTCCCATCGAGTGGATTCTGATTTATGGCAACCCCACGGGTTACAGAGTCAAACTGCTCCATAGGGTTTTCTTGGGTGTCATTTTAATGGAAGCATGTTGCCAGGCCTTCTCTCCACAGTGCCGCTGGGTAGGTCTGAACCACCAACCTTTAGGTTGACAGTTGAGAGCAAACCATTTAGGCTACCAAAAACAAAAATCAGTCTCACTGCCATTGAGCTGATTCCTACTCATAATGGGTCCCATTGGGTTTCCAAGGCTGTAAATCTCTACAGAAGCAGATTGCCTCATCTTTCTTCTGTGGAGAGGCTGGTGGGCTCAAACCACCGACCTTTTGGTTGGCAGCCAAATACCTGAACCACCACAACACCAGAGCTCCTTTAGGCCACCTAGAGCCCTTTTTTACTAACAGTCAAAAAAAAACCCAACTCACTGCCATCTAGTTGATTCTGACTCATCACAACCCCCATTGGGTTTCTGAGGCTGTAAATCATTATGGAAGTAGATTGTCCCATCTTCCTTCCACAGAGCATCTGATGAGTTTGAACTACTAACCTTCTGGTTAGCAGCCAAATACCTTATCCACTATGCCACCAGAGCTCCGATTGACTGTCACTAAGGTATTTTATTACTACCTACTGATTCCTTACACTCTGCCCTAACTTTGTAAAAGTTCCTTAAACTTTCCTCAAATTATGAAATTTGTACAAATAAATTACTATTTACTTTCTGGTGGGGCCCTAATAATGACAGTTTTACATAGATACCACAGGGGTAAGTACAAATGAGAGAGTAAGACCAAATGAGATTTTTAATGTGTATGAATTTTTTTGAAGAATATAATGACTTTGTGTAAATTCAAATGAGGCACATGTCAGGACTATGATCCAGATTCAGAGCATTGCTGGTGCCCCAGAAGTAACATCAGTGCTCTCTGTTCAACCCAGCTAAGAAGTAACATTTACTCTGACTTTCATGGCAATCGTTTCATTGCTTTCCTGCATTTTACCAACTAAAGTGCATTTTGCTGATTAGGTAAGCATTCCTTAAATAGTTTGATTTTCCCTATTGTACAACTTGTATAAATGTGTTCATACTATACCTATTCTTTTGTGTCTTGCTTCTTTTGCTCAATATTGCTAGACTCACCCACGTGGCTGTATAAAGCATTCCTGTTGTTATAATGTATGTTATTCATTTGGCTGCTGTGTATTGCTGCACTGTAAGGATATTCCACACTTTATCCCTTCTACTCTCATTGAATGTGTGATTTATTTCCAGTTTCTATGCTGCTATGGAAATGCTTGTATTTATCGCTACCACACAATGCAAGTGCTTCTCTAGCACAGCAGTTCTCAAACTTTTTGTCTCAGGGCCTCTCTACACTCTTAAAAATTATTGCAGGTTAGGAGAAGTCTTGGGGAATGGTCTCTCTAGCTTATGGCGTGCTTGAACCCTGCATGTAGCTGTGTCATTGTTCAGCAGCCTGCCGTGTTCTGCCAACTTTGGGACTTTCAGTGGACTTGAATGAATGGCCTGCCGTATGGTTTGGTAACATTGGGACTTTTTACTTGTCAACTTTGGGCTTGTCAGCATCAGCAGCCAGCAGCTATCTGAGTGAAGAAAAGCCTCTAGCTTCAGTGGACCGGGAGCAGGAGGAAGAGCTGAAGCCCAAGGTTGAGGCGCTTTCACCCAGCCCCAGAGCCTGGCACTTTGAACTCAGACTTCTAGCTTCCCGAACTATAAGAGAATAAACTTCTGTTTGTTAAGGCCAAAAAAAAAAAAAAAAAAATTGAAGGTTTTGTTTTTGTGGTTGGGCAATCTACTTCCTTAGTGATACAGCCTCAGAAAACCCAAGAAGGGGTCACTATGAGTTGGATCTGACTCAACAGCAGTGAGTTAGTTTTTACTTATCTATCCATATTTACTGAATTAGAATTTAAAATTAAGAAAAAATTTTAAATATTTAATAATGTATGCAAAGTTACAATAATAAACCCATTACATGGTAACATAATCTGCTTTTATAATAACAAAATATAAAGTTTAGGAAGATAATAAGGAGTAATACTTGTGTGACCTTGGGACAGGGAAAGAACTCTTAATACAAAAAGAAAAACAACACAAAAATTGATAAATTGGACTGCATTAAATTTAAGAACTTCTGTCCATGAAATAAGGAGCTCTGGTGGTGCAGTGCCTAAGGCATTTGACTGCTAACCAAAAGGCTGGCAGTTTGAACCCACCAGCTGCTCCATGGAAGGAAGATGGGGCAGTCTACTTCCATAAAGATTTACCACCTTGGAAACCCAATGGGGGTCATTATAAGTCAGAAACAACTTGATGGCAGTAGGTTTGGGTGTTTTTGGTTTTGTTTTTTGGCCATGAAATGATACCTTAAGAGAGTGAAAACTCAAGCCACAGAGTAGGAAAAGATACTGTTGGTGGTATAGTCAAGTCAATTTTGACTCATAGCTACTCCAAGTGACAGAGTAGCACTGCTCCAGTAGGGTTTTCTTGGGTGAGATCTTTATGAAAGCAGATCTCCAGGCCTTTCTCCCACAGAGCAGCTGGGTGGGTACAAATTGTCAATTTTTCAGTGTCAACTGAGCACTTAACTGTTGCACCACCAAATCTTGTTGTTGTTGTTGTTGTTATGTGCTGTTGAGTAGGACCCTCATAGAGACCTCTCCTTGGGTTTCTGAGGCAATATCACTATGGAAATAGATTGCCCAGCCTTTCTTCTGAGGAGTGGCTGGTGGGTTTGAACCACCAGCCTTCTGGTTAGCAGTCAAGTGCCTTAGGCACTATGCTACCAGAGCTCCCTACATTACCTTAGGAGAAGATATCAGCTACAGATGTAACCAACAAAGGACTTGAATCCAAAGTATATAAAGAATTCATACAAATCAATATGAAAATTGGCCAGAAGACTTGCATATGCACCTCACGAAAAGGAAATCCATATGACAAGTAAAATATGAAGAGGTATTCCACCTTGTTTCCCTCATTTGCAATGAGAGAAATGCAAAATAAAACCATAAATAAATAAAATATTAAAGCCATACCAATTTGCTAAAGGGGCAAGGAGGGGGCATCTTCTGACCTCCTATAACTTCACTAGAGGAAGATAGAATCACCATCAGCAGCCCAAGGCCTGTTATGAGGCCAGACATGCCACCACCCTCCAGCCCTCTTACCAAGCTTGACACCAACCATCCCTCCCACAGCCCCCACCCCCTCTTTGCTAGGTTCAATAATTCACTGCAGTGGCCACACAGACTATGGGGTTTATTAGGGAAGCAACAGGCTAAAATTCAAGTTCAGAAACGTGCTCAGTCAGGACAGTCTCCCTTCTGCTGTGCCCTTAGACATGCCCCTCTGGTCCTTGGCCTCTTAGCCTGGCCTCTGCCTCTATGGGCCAGGTAAGCCTGCCACTCTGTCCCATGCTTCTTTGTTCCACTGCTACCATCTCTCAGCCAGGCATCTCTCTCAGCCAGGCATCTCCCTCAACCGACAGTGAGATTTTCCCTCTGCCTCCAGGAGGGCTCACTTCTAGCCTGTCAAAGTGGCAAAACTAATCCCAACATGAGAGTTCTACACACCTGAGAGAGAGTGAACTTTCCCAGAAGATTATTTCATGCTGCTCCAACAGAAATACCCCAGGTGGATGACTTTATCAACCAGGAGTTTAAAAGCAGCTGCTCAGTTGCTCAGGGCAAATTCCACCATGGAATTAATTGCCAGTTTCATTATAGGAAATAACTACTACCAGCTGCCCAGCCAAGTTGACACATATTTGCATGGTCCCACTCAGTAATCCAGTGAGAGTTATAAAGACTGTGGCTAGAAAAGGCATACCATATAATTTAATATACCACAGTGATAATGGTGATAATGTGGACTGATGGAAATTAGCATAAGCTGATGATGGGAGCATAAATTTTGAAAAACAGTGTGGCACTCTCCAGTAAATGTGAAGTTTTACATACCTCCTGACATAGCAACTTTACTCCTATACTTTATCCTAGAGCACCATTTCTCAAAGTTATCTTGTAGACACCTGAAGGTACCTGTTCCTTCTGTGGGTCTGTGAGGGTAAAATTATTTAAATAATAATTATAACAATATATTGTTTGCCTTTTTGAAGGTGTTAACATCTTCACTTGATAGGGCAAAAACCAGTGGTGGATAAACTGCTATTAATACAAACAAAGGCAATGGCACCAAATTGTACTAGTAATCATTGAGTCTTCACCATCACTTGTTAGTAGTCAAAATAAGCTTGTTTTACTTAAAAATATCTTTAATTCAGCAATAGTAATTAATTTTATTAAATCTTGACCCTTTCACTCTTCTTTCTTTACTTTTTTGAGTTTTATTATTATAATTCAATTTATTTCTCCCTACTGGCTTGTAGGTTATATTGTCTTCATTTATTCTTTTAGAATGGAAGAAAGATAAGGCAATCTGCTTTCATAATGATTTACAGCCTTGGAAATCCAAGGGGTAGCTATGAGTCACAATTGACTAAATGGCAATGAGTTTGGTTTTTGGGTTTGGATTCTTTTAGAAGTTAGTCTAAAATTTCTATGTGCATGTGTAACCTGTCAAGTAAAAAGATAGTAACATTATTCTTGTTCAAGATGCTACAAAGACATTATATACTAATTTATTTAATCTCCTCCTTTGACATGCTTTTATTTTTATGTATTTATCTTCTTTTTTTAATCTCATGAAACATTTTTAACTGTGTTATACACAACATTTCATTATTTCAATTTATCTACATATTCATCACTGCCTTTGTTCTTCATTCCTTCTTGCACCTCAGAGTTCCCATGTAGGATCATGGTATTTCTTCCAGAATGATATCCTTCAGAATTCCTTTTAATAAGTATCTGGATGATAGCAAACTGTATTTCTGTTTGTCTGCATATGTCTATATTATAAGGAGCTTTGGTGGAGCTGTGGTTAAAGTAATGGGCTACTAACCAAAAGGTTGGAGTTCAAACCCTCCACCTGCAGGAGAAAGGTGAGGCAATCTGCTTCCATAAAAATTCATAGACTTGGAAACCCTATGAGGCAGTTCTACTCTGTCCTTGATGTGTTCATCCTGTAGGGTCACTATGAGTCAAAATCAACTCAATGGCAGTGGAGTTGTTTTTATTTTTGTTTTTTCTTTTTTTTTTGTCTAGAGTGGTGTAGTGCCTAAGGCATTTGACTGCTAACGAGTAGGCTGGAGGTTCAAACCACCAGCCATTCCTCAGAAGGTAGATTGGCGAATCTACTTCTGTAATGATACCACTTTGGAAACCCAAGGAGGGGTCTCTATGAATAGGATCCAACTTGATGGCAGTGAGTTTGGTTTTTTTTTTTTTGGTTATTGTTTCTTTATTCTTGAAAGATATTTTCACTAGAAATAGACTACTAAGTTAATGGTTATTTTCTTTCAACCCATTGATATCATTGCACTGTCATCTGGTTTCCAATGCTGCTATGGAGAAGTTAGCATCAGTCTAAGTGTGGTTCCTTTAAGGATGATCTCTACTCTATACCCTACTCTCAATCTTTTTCTCGTTGTATTCATTAGTTTTATTGTGATGAATCTAGGTGTGAATCTCTTTTTATCCATCCATCTTACTTGGGATTTGTTTGGCTTTTTTAATGTGTGGACAGATATCATTCATTTGTTCTGGGAAAGTATAAGCTATTATTTCTTCAGATAATGCTTTTGCCATATCATCTCTCTCCTCTCCTTATAAAACTGATTAAATGTATGTTATACTTCCTCACTCTGTCTTCCATGAATTGTAATCCCTCATTCACATATTCCATTTCTTTGAATTCCTGTACTGCATTATGGAACATTTCTTGTGATCTAAACTTACTATACTCTTTTCATTAGTATCTAAGATGATATTAAACTTATCTGCTGGTTTTTGTTTTGTTTTTGATTTTAGTAATTGTATTTTTCACTCTTAGAAGTTTTATTTTATCCTTTTAAAAATGTTTTGGTCATTTTTTTACAGTGTCCAGTATCCTGTAGGTATTTCAGACTTGTCTTTTATTTCTTTAAAAATAATATGCATAATTATTTAATACCTATGTCTGATAATGCCAATTTCTGAAGCCTTTTTGGTTCTGTTTCTACTGTTGTTTTATCTCACTCTCACATATGGTATTTATCTCTTTGTGTGTGCTTAGCTGTTTTTCACAATAGGCTACTCATTGACCTTGAAAATCATTTGTGCAAATACCTTGAGACCCAAGATGAAGGTGAGTTCTCAGGGTGGATTTGGTTTTGTTTCTTTTTTATCTGTAGGGGTTTTACCAGTCTGGTACCAATTTAATTTAGGGTTATGGTTTGAATGTTTTTTGGATCACCAAGTGGTTATAACTTTAGGCTACTGTCTGCAGTGATGTCAGCTTGTAATTACAAATTTTCAAGGATGAAATTATTCCCCCATTGTACTGTTCAACAGTCCTCTGTGGGTGGTGATTTGGAGGAAATGTAGCCCTTTGAATTCCTAGATTCATTGGTGGGTTTTCTTTTATACTTTACTAATTGGGAAGATAGGAGCTCAAATTGGCTGGACCAGCAAATGCCTTAGGGCAAAAGTGGCTTCAATACACTGTAGACTTTGTCCTGCTCTTTACTGCCTTCTGTGTTCTTTGATACTTTTAAGATCTCTTTCTATTCTTAATTGTCCGTTTCTGTTGTCAAGAGACCAAGATGAACTGCTCCCTGCACAGGTTTCCTGTATCAGTGACCACTGAGAAAGAAGCACAGGCACCATTTCTAGTTTTCGGTTGGTGGTGTCTGTTGCTCAAGTCTGTAGCTAGGACATTTCATAGAATGGTCATTTTTGTCCACTTTGTCAGGAGCTGGTAGTGCCTTGGCTGACTCACGCCCATCATAGTTATTATCTTTGATCCTGTGGACTTCTCAGAATCTCTGCCACAACTCTTTCCTCTCAGTTTCTGTTGTGGAGTCACCTTGACCTTTCCAATGACAGACCCATTGTCTCTCAAATAGCCACATTTTGTGTCCTCCCTAGGCATTCCAGGAACATCTGAGTCCCTTCCATATCACACAAGAGCTAATGGAGATCCTCTTTTTGTCTGACTACTCTTCCCTCTTTTCTTTGCTGGACAAACATAATTGTGCTGCTGTCTCACCCTGAACAGAGATTTTCTTCTGGAATCCCAAGTGGGGAAGTAGGGCAGAAGCCCTCTGACTTTAGCCTTCCCTTCACACACACACCTTCCTTTTTTTAACTTCTTTTGGGGATCAAGAAAATTTCTCACTGCCTGGCTTTCCTAACTCCTACTTTCTTCTTCTCCCTACAATGCACTGAAACAGGAAAAGGATTAAACATTTCACTTCTTCAACATCATTTCTTTGTTCCATCTTAGGAGAGCAAGCTGCACAGTTACAAGTAGATGAAGTTATCACCCTGTACTATGAAAGGCACCCCATGATCTAGTCTACCAGGTTAGTCCTTGATATTTTCAATAGTGATAAAAGGAATGTGGAAAATCTTTTCTCTTACACATTTTTTTTAAAACTGCCTTCATCAAAAATCCTATTTTGGATGTCAGAAACTGATTTTCAACTCTTTCTTTTCTAGTTCCTGCTTTAGTAGTCCTCATCTCACCCTCTACATACCACCTTCAGGTAAATTAATGCCTAGGTCAACTTAGGAAAAGATAATATGTATGAAAATGTCAAAGAGTAAATAAAGCATGTCTATGTAGTCCATAAAACATTCAAGTTATACACATCAAAAGCATTTGTATTAGGTATCTTTTGCTATGTAACAAATTACCCAGAAATTCAGTGGCTTACAACAACAAACATATATTATTTCACAGTTTCTATGGGTCATGAATTTGGAAGCAACTTAGCTGGATGATTCTGGCTTAGGGTCTTTTATGAGGTTCCTGTCCAGGTGAACTCTGGGCTACCATCATCTAACAGCTTGACTGAGGATGGAGGATCAATGTACAGGTTCATTCATGTGGCTATTCACAGGAGGCCTTAATATTTTCTTGGCTGTTGGCCAGAGACCTCAGTTACTCACCATGTGGGCCTTTCCTTATGACCTGGCATCTGGCTTCCCTTAGAGAAAGAGAAGAAAAGAGAGTGAGCAAACAGGAAGCCACTGTGTCTTTTGCATCTTAGCCTCTGAAGTTACACTCCTCTACTCTGGTAGCATAGTGGCTAAGACACTTGCCTGCTAACCAGACGGCTGGCGGTTCAAACCCACCAGCCACTCCTCGGAAGGAAGGTTGGGC
>NW_006921603.1:16945226-16947023 GCF_000298275.1 Orycteropus afer afer | reverse complement strand
TTTTTTTTTTTTTTAAGTTGTGATTTGGGTGAAAGCTTACAGAACAAATTCATTTTCCATACAACAGTTCTTACACATTTTGTTTCATGACACTGATTACAGTCTCCACAATGTAACAGCTTTCTTCCCATTTCCTCCCTGTGGTTAACTTTCCCTGTGTCCTTCTTTCCTATGCATTCCTGTCCTCTGAGCTTTCTCCCTGTGCAAATGCTGCCCCTCTGATCTCCATGGTTGATTGTTCTAAGGAGGGTACTGACCTAGTGTAAATGTTCACCTTATATGCCTGTCTGTTGTTTGCCTGGAAGCCAAGAGTGTGAGTACAATTCCAGGCCCAAAGGATGAACAGAGGCCATAGACTCGGGCGTTTCACCAGTGCCTATCAGACCAATAAGATATCATTCCTTTTAATGACTATCAAAGACACTGTAGGATGGATATACAGTGAAAACTTTGAGAGCTGGAACATGACAGGACTGCTTTGTTTTTCTCGGTCCTGTAAGTTTTCTATCTTTGACAGGGTACAGTCACCACTTTGCTGTCACTCTCTATTTAGTGGAAAATACATATTTGAGTTTTCCTTCTCTGACAAGTTTCAACCAAACATAGTTTCTGGCCTTTGCAGGTTTTATTATAACATGTTGTTGTTAGGTGCCATTGAGAAGTCTCCAACTCATAGCAACCCTATGTACAGCAGAACAAAACACTATCCAGTCCTGTGCCAGCCCCACGATCTTGCTATACCTGAGCCCATCATTGTAGCCACTGTATCAATCCATCTTGTTGAGGACCTTCCCCTTTTTTGTTGACCCTCCACTTTACCAATCATGCATGATATCCTTGGTCACTTCTTACAACATGAGCAAAGTAGGTGAGATGAAGTCTGGCCATTCTTTACTCCAAGGAGCATTCCAGCTGCACTTCCAGGACAGATTTGTTAGTTCTTTTAGCAGTCCACAGTACTTTCAGCATTCTTTGCCAACACCACAACTCAAAAGTATCGACTCTTCTTCTGTCTTCCTTATTCAATGACCGGCTCTCACAAGTATATGAGGTGAGTGAAAATACCATAATAGCTTGTGTCAGGTGCACCTTAGTCTTCAAGGAGATATCTTTGCTCTTCAGCACTTGAAAGAGATCTTTTGCAGCAGATTTGCACAATGCCATATATCGTCTGATATTCTGACTGCTGTTTCCATTGGTGTTGATTGTAGACCAAATAATATGAAATCTTTGACAACTTCAATCTTTTCTCCATTTATCATGATGCTGCTTATTGGTCCAGTTGTGAGGATTTTATATTCTTTATATTGAGATGCAATCCATACGCAGACTGTTTTCTTCAGTCTTCATCAGTAAGTGCTTTAAGTTATCCTCACTTTCCGCAAGCCAAGTTGTATCAGCGTACTGCAAGTTGTTAATGAGTCTTCCTCCAATCATAATACCATGTTCTTCTTAATATAGTCCAACTTCTCAGATTATTTGCTCAGCATACAGATTGAATAAGTATGATGAAAGGATACAACCCTGATGCACTCCCTTCCTGATTTTTGTTTTTTTTTAATTGTGATTTGGGTGAAGATTTTCAGAGCAAATTCACTTTCCATACAGCAGTTCACATACACTTTGTCTCATGACATTGACCACAGTTTACCACCATGCAACAGCTCCCCTCCCACTTCCTTCCCATAGTTACCTCTTCTCAGTGTCCATCCCTCCATACACTCCTGCCCCCTGAGCTGTCTCCCTGTGCATAAGCAGCCCTTCTTTCTCCCATGATTGTTCTCTCCAAGGAGTGTA
>NW_006921603.1:16939755-16945126 GCF_000298275.1 Orycteropus afer afer | reverse complement strand
TCCCATGATTGTTCTCTCCAAGGAGTGTATCTACTTGAGGTAATTGTTCAACTCATATGCCTGTCTTTTGTTTGGCTGGAAACCACAGGTGTGGGTTCAACTCCAGACCTGAAGGGCAGCTAGGGGCCATAGTCTCAGTGGTTCCACCAAGCTCTATCGGACCAGCAAACCTGGTCCTTTTTTTTCCTCCAAATGAGTTTGAGTTTTGTTCCACAATGTTCTCCCTCTCTATCAAGGATCCCCTACATAGATCTCCTTCCAAGTGGATGATAGTGGTAGCCGGGCACCATCTAGTTCTTCTGGCTTCATAGTCATATAGGCTGCAGATTGGATGGTGTACCAGTCACTGGGACTAATTGTTTCCATGGATTTTGGTTTGCTTCATTTTTCTTTGCTTTGGACGAGAAGAGACCCATTGTTGCATCTAGATGGAAGCTTGCTAGCTTTTAAGATCTCAATTGCTACTCGCCAAAGTACCCTTCCTGATTTTAAACCATACAGTGTCCCCTTGTTCTGTTCAAATGACAGCCTCCTGGTCCATGTACAGGTTCCTCATGAGCACAATTAAGTGTTCTAAAATTCCCATTCTTCTCAACAGTATCCATACTTTGTTATGATCCACACAATTGAATGCATTTGCATAGTCAATAAAACACAAATAAACATCTTTCTGGTATTCTTTGCTGTCAGTCAAGATGCATCTAACATCAGCTACGATATCCATCATTCCATGTCCTCTTCTGAATCTAGCTTGCATTTCTGGAAGTTCTCTGTCAATATATTGCTGCAATCATTTTTGAATTATCTTCAGTAAGATTTTACTTACGTGTGATATCAATGATATTGTTCGATAATTTCCACATTCTGTAGGATCACCTTTCTTTGGAATGGGTACAAATATGGATCTCTTCCAGCAGTTGGCCAGGAGCTGTCTTCCCAATCTCTTGGCATAGCCCAGTGAGTGCATCCAGTGGGGCATCCATTTGTTGAAACATCTCAATGGGTATTCTGTCAATTACTGGAGCCTTGTTTTTCACCAATTCCTTCAGTTCAACTTTGACTTCTTCCTTCAATTCAATTGGTTCTTGATCATATGCCACCTCCTGCAATGGATGAACATCGACCAATTCTTTTTGGTACAGTGACTCTGTATATTCCTTCCATCTTCTTTTGCTGTTTCCTGCATCATTCAATATATTGCCCATAGAATCTTTCAATATTGCCACTTGAGGCTTGTACTTTTTCTTCAGTTCTTTCAGCTTGAAAAATGTCAAGCACCTCTTCCCTGTTGGCTTTCTTTGCACATTTCATTATAATGACTGACTGTCTTCTCGAGCTGCTCTTTGAAATCTTCTGCTCAGCTCTTTTATCTTGTCATTTCTTCCATTTGCTTTAGTTACTCTTCATTCAAGGGGAAGTTTCAGAGTCTCCTCTGACATCTATTTTGGTCTTTTCCTCCTTCCTTGTCTTTTTAGTGACAGCCTCCAGCCTCACAGCAACAAGTAGGCCATCACAGTACAACAGACAGACAAGTTTTGATTCTTTAAACCATTCCTCTACTGAAGAATATTTAGGCTCTCAACATTTATTATTATAATCAATTGTGTAATAATCATTCTTATAAATTTGGTATTAAACACTTTCTAACCTTTGAAGATTCCATAAGTGTAAATGTTTTTTATTAAACTCTGTTACATGCTTATCTAAATTTGATGTATGTTGCCATCAAGTTGATTACTACTCACAGAGACCCCATGTGCCAAAGTAGAACTGCACCATAGGGTGTTTTGGCTGTAATCTTTATGAAAGCAGATCACCCATGGAGCCACTGAGGGAGTTCTACCTACCAACCTTTTAGTTAGCAGTCAAGTACTTAGTTGAGCCTTGTGCCACAAATGCTCTTTAATAAAAAAGCCTACAAAATATTTAAATACTTTAGCTTAACATCCAAGAATTTCTCCAATATAGCCTCAAGCTCTTTCTCCAATTTTATCTTAGTGCTTTTGCATAATTTTGCATATCATTGTCCTACACAATGTTACTGGATACATCATACACATTTCTACCTTTAGGTTTTTGCATAGGCTTTTCTCCTTGCTGAATAAAGCTTTCCTGCTCCCCTCTGCTTTTCTCTCCTGTCTTTCTGTAGTGATAGAATTGAGTGTTCTGTCTGTCCATCCCATGTGGTGGCTTCCTAGTTTTCTACCCTGATCACAATTGTTTGGACCAGGAATTAGCACCAGACCAAAGCTGTGCCAATCACAGTCTTTCCCCTGAGAATTTGAAATTGGGACTCAGAGCAAGGGTCAGCCCTCACTCCAGGTGGCCAGAACTGTGTCAGCGTGGAGCTATGAGTTAGATACCTGATCCAAAAAACCGAACCAAACCCACTGCTATGGAGTCAATTCCAGCTCATAGTGACCCTCAGTGGGTTTCCAAGGCTGTATATCTTTATGGAAATAGATTGCCTCATCTTCCTCCTGTGGAGCAGCTGATGAGTTTGAACCACTGACCTTTTGGTTAACAGCCAAATGCCTTACCCACTACACCACCAGAGCTCCTTAGACATTTGATCCATAAGGCTAGAAATGCAGTAAAATGTGGCTGGCAGACAGAAGAATGAGACAGACCTACAGAGTGGAGAAAAAAACAAAAACCAAACTCATTGCCATTGAGTCGGATCTGACTCATAGTGACCCCTCCTTGGGTTTCTGAGGCAGTATCACTATAGAAGTAGATTGCCCAGTCTTCCTTCCGAGGAGTGGCCGGTGGGTTTGAACTACCAACCTTCTAGTTAGCAGTCAAATGCCTTAGGCACTATGCCAGCAGAACTCCCTACAGAGGAGACAAGGATCAAAATCTGGCTATTTTCCCAATAGGGCAACTAGATCTTCTTCCTTCCTGAGACCCAGTTACACTTCTGCCTTGGATTGGTCAGATATTGGGTCTGCTTAACCTGGTCTTACTATTTCCTTTCAAAAAAATGTGTCCCATCGTATCTTCCTTCATGGCTGAGCTCCAGTAACACCTTCTCTGTCCCTAAAGGTTTCCCTGACCACCCAGCCCTGAGCCTGAACCTGCTTGTTTTGACTGTAAAGTTCACTCACTTATTCTGGCCACTTTGTTCCAAAATCATGGTTATCTAATATTACTGGGCAATGAGAAATTCTACATAAAGAAATTAAAGATTAGTGTTTAAGAATTTTTTTAAATGTTAATCATCTTTGATGGAACTTTCTATAGTTGGTGACAAAAAATTCTTAGTTTACAAAATTAAATGTATTACTATTTTAATCATGTCTTGGTGATTCAAGGTATAAACATTATGGGCATCAAAATATTTTAGACATAAAGCATAACTCAGTGAGTCTACAGGTTCAGCTAACTTATATTATCCTGCTTTGGAATAGAATAAAATCAGCCTACTATTTGAGAAGGAGCTCTGGTAGCATAGTGCCTAAGGCACTTGACTGCTAACCAGAAGGCTGGTGCTTCAAACCCACCAGCCATTCCTTGGAAGGAAGGTTGGGCAATCTACTTCCGTAGTGATACTGCCTCGGAAACCCAAGGAGGGGTCGCTATGAGTCGGGGCCGACTCGAAGGCACATAACAACAACAACAACACTCTTTGAGAAAGGAATATATGAAATCAGATATGAGTGTCCCTGTCAGAATAAAACTAAACCAAACCCACTGTCACTGAGTCAATTCTGACTCATAGGAACCCTCTAAAACAGAGTAGACCTGCCTCATAGGGTTTCCAAGGCTGTAAATCTTTACAAAAGCAGACTGACTCATCTTTCTCCCACAGAGCTCCTGGTGGATTAGAACTGCCAACATTTTGGTTAGCAATCAAATGTTTTAACATTATGACACCAGAGCTCCTTCCTGTAAAAATAGAAACTTTTAATTAAAGAAAAGCTATGATGCAACCCATGTAGATATAAAGGTACTTCTAAAATTCAGATGGTATACTATATAAAATATCTTATTCTGCACAGATGAAAAAGTTGAGTTTATGACTTAGTAAACTACTCAAAGAGGCTTAAAGTGATTAATCAATTAAGTTTCCAAATAAGATTTCATTTTACCAAGCTCAACTCTCCATCATATACACATGCATGCACATGCATGCACACACACAAAATTTTCTCTGTTGTTTCTTCACTTTCCTGTACAGTGATAAAAATCTATGTTGCCACAAAGCCCATATTCATTGTTTACCTCTATGTCAGAATGGACATTGAGGTTGGTAAAACAGGTTTAATTGTGATATATCCTAAAATGGGTATAGCTGGTGTCAGGTCATGAGAGTTGATAAGTTATAGTTACTTCTAAACTTATAATGATCTTATTTTGTTTGATTTAGAGCTAAGACCTTTATTTCCAAATGAAAAACTCCTAGTATAATTTTTTGTTTTGTCTTTAATTAAATAGGATTTCAAAAATCGATTATACTCACCAAGTGTCCGCCAAGAATGAAATATATAATTATTGTGTATTTATACAATAATGGCTAAGACATAAATGTACATTTCAAAGAATAAACTGATGTGAGTGCTCTGTGTAACATCCCAAAAGTTAAGAAATAAATCATTGACAGAAGCTGCCTGTGTGGGCTGCCTCAATCACTCAGCCTTCCCTACACCTTTTAGGGCATCATTGATTTGATTGAGAGTATCATTCCCTTGGTTTTCTTTAGCTTTACCACCTCTATGCACCCCTAAACAAAACAGTGTTTAGTTTTGTGTGTTTTGAATGTAGTATAAATGGAATTATTTGCATTTTTTTTTCTGTGACTTGCTTCTTTGAATACTGTGTTTGTGAGTATGATCTGTTTGAGGTATGTACCTGTTAGTTTTTTATTTTCATTGCTATGTAAGATTTCCGTTTATAAATATACAATAATTATATATTTCATTCTTGGTGGACACTTGGATTGCTTCCAGTTTTTTCTAAATAATTGTGAACAATGCTGCTGACCATTCCTGTGTTTCCAAGTATAAGAGTTCTTAGGGTACATAGCTGGGAGCAGAATTGCAGAGTTATAAGAGATGTACATTGCCCTGTCCTGTGCTGGGCAACATTTTATTCTGTTATACACAAGTCACCATAAGTCAGAGCTGACTCAATAGCACCTAGCAACAAGAAGAAGAATTTGTATATGTTCAGTCTTACTAGGTGATGCCAATGCTTGTACAAATTGAGTCTTACAAGCAGTATATAAGAGAGGGAGAACAATGTGGAACAAAACTCAAAATCATTTGGAGGCAAAAAAAAAAAAGAAGGTGGGGACCAGGTTTGCTGGTCCAATAGAGCCTGGTGGAACCACTGAGACTGTGGCCCCTAGCTGCCCTTCAGGTCTGGAATT
>NW_006921603.1:16930782-16939135 GCF_000298275.1 Orycteropus afer afer | reverse complement strand
AACTGTGGTCAATGTCATGAGACAAAGTGTATGTGAACTGCTGTATGGAAAGTGAATTTGCTCTGTAAATCTTCACCCAAATCACAATTTAAAAAAAAAAAAAAAGAATTCCCATTAGTCTACAGAATTTCATAAATTTGCAATTGTCAGGCTTTTAGATTTATGTCAGTCTGGTGAGTATGTAAAAACATTTCAATGTGGTTTCACTTTGTATTTCACGTCTTACTAAAAAAGTTGGGCATTGTCTTACTTCTCCAGTGCTGCTATAACAAAAAATCACAAGTGCATGGCTTCAACAAAGAGGATTAATTCTCCTACAGTTTGGGAGGCTAGAAGTCTGAGTTCAGCGTGCTAACTCTAGGGATGGGATGGAGGGCCCTCGACTTGGGCTTCAGCTCAGCCACTTGTTCCAGACACACTGGAGCAAACTAAAGGCTTCTTCTCACTCATGTAGCTGCTGGCTGCTGAGGCTGAAGAACTCAGAATCAACAGGTAAAATGGCACAAGCCCAAGATTGGCAGGAAACATGGAAGGGTACTGGTTCAAGTCCAGGAACAATCCCAAGGTCATAG
Organism: Orycteropus afer afer; assembly: GCF_000298275.1. NCBI lineage: Eukaryota > Metazoa > Chordata > Mammalia > Tubulidentata > Orycteropodidae > Orycteropus > Orycteropus afer. Next base: position 16,938,563 of record NW_006921603.1, on the reverse strand, counting down.
ACAACACAACAGTCCGCTGGTTATCCAAATGTGCCAAAAAGCTGGAGACCTTTCTCAAAGCCTCCCCATGTATACTGGAAGCAGGCCACACCCCAAAGGCAGCTCCCTTTCCACTGATTAATGTCTCACAGCAGATTCCACCTTGTTGTTGTTGTTGTTGTTGTTATGTGCCGTCGAGTCAAACCCCTCCTTGGGTTTCCGAGGCAGTATCACTATGGAAGTAGGATTGCCCAACCTTCCTTCCGAGGAGTGGCTGGTGGGTTTGATTCCACCTTAGAGTGATTATAATCTCATCATGGAGAATAACTACATCCAGCTGCCAAACCACTCAAAACCACGGCCCAGACAATCTCACACATATCCTTTACTACAGGCATCATTTCATATGTTAAATGATCATTTGAGTTTTGTCTTTTGTAACTATATTTTAGTCTTTTGTCCATTTTTTTTCCTGTTTGCTGTTTGTTTGTTATTATTGATTCATAAGAGTTTATTGTATATCTTTTATCACTAGTCTTTTACAACTTAAATGTGCTGCAAATATATAATGCCTCTCAGCTGATGGCAGGTACATTATAAAGTCTTTTGATGGACGAGTGTTCTCAGTTTTAATGTAGTCAAATTTATCGAAATAAATTATGGAGAAATTTGACACTAAAATTTTGCCAAAGATAATTCAAAAACAGTTGTACCAGTATATTGACAGGGAACCTGCAGAAATGCAAGCTGGATTTAGAAGAGGATGTGGAATAAATGATATCATTGCTGATGTCAGATGGATGGTGGCTGAAAGCAAAGAATACCAGAAAGGTGTGTACCTGTGTTTTATTGACTATGCAAAGATATTCAACTGTGTGGATCATAAATTATGGATAACATTGCAAAGAACAGGAATTCCAGAACACTTAATTGTTCTCATGAGGAACTTGTACATAGACCAAGAGGCTGTCATTCAAACAGAACAAGGGAATACTTCATGGTTTAAAATCAGGAAGGGTGGGCATCAGAGTTGAATTCTTTCATCATACTTATTCAATCTGTGTGCTGACTGTTTGGGTCCTCTAGTGCTGGTCTAAAAGACATATATCACAAATGGGTGGCTTTAACAAACAGAGATTTATTCTCTTACAGTTTAGGAGGCTAGAAGTCCAAGTTCAAAGTGCCAAGCTCTAGGGGCTGAGTGATGGAGCTTGGACTTCAGGTCTACCTCTTGCTAGAGGTAGAGGCTTCTCTTAACTCAGGCAGCTGCTGGCTCCTGAGGCTGACAAACCCAAGGTCAACAAATAAAATAGCATAGTCCCATGATTATCAAACAACACAGCAGGCCACTAGTTCAAGTCCAGAGACAGTCCCAAGATCAGCAGACAACATGATAGGCCACTCACTGATGACTCAGCCAAATGCAGGATCCAAGCATGCCAAAAAAACTCAGAGACCTTTTTCAAAGCTGTCTTATATACTGGAAGCAGATCAATCCCTACTGCAGCTACTCAGCTGTTCACTGCAGAGTCCACCATGGAATTGATTAGCAGTCTTATCATGGGGAATAACTACATCCAGTTGCCCAACCACTCAAAACCAGGCCCAGCCAAGTTGACACACAACTTAACTACCACACTTACCAAATAATCCAAGAAGCTGGACTAAATGAAAAAGAACACAGCATCAGGATTGGAGCAAGACTCATTAGCAACCTGCAATATGCAGATGACACAACTTTGCATACTGAAAGTGAAGAGGACTTGAAGCACTTACTGATGAAGATCAAAGACAATAGTCTTCAGTGTGGATTTCACCTTAAAATAAAGAAAAAAAAAAATCTTCACACTGGACCAATAAGTAACATCACAATAAATGGAGCAAAGTTTGAAGTTGTCAGGGATTTCATTTTGTTTGGATATACAATCAACACCCATGGAATCAGCAGTCAAGAAATCAGACATCGTATTGTACTGGACAAACCTGCTGCAAAAGACCTCTTTAAAGTGTTGAAGAGCAAAGATGTCACTTTGAAGACTAAGGAATGCCTAACCCAAGTCGTGGTATTTTCATTCGCCTCATATGCATGTGAAAGCTGGACAATGAATACGGAAGACTGAAGAAGAGTTGAAGCCTTTGAATTGTAGTGTTGGTGAAGAATACTGAAAATACCATGGACTGCCAGAAGAACAAATCTATCTTGGAAGTACAGCTGGAATGCTCCTGAGAGGCAAGAATGGCCAGCCTTCCTCTCACCTACTTTGGTCATGTTGTTAGAAGGGACTATTCCCTGGAGAAGGATACCACACTTGGTAAAGTGGAGGATAAACTAAAGGGGAAGCCCCTCAACAAGATGGATTGACACAGTGGCTGCAATGACGGGCTCAAGCATAGCAAGGATTGTGACAATGGCACAGGACTGGGCAGTTTTTGTTGTTGTTGTTGTTATACACAGGGCTGCTATGATTCAGAGCCAACTGACCAGTACTTAACAATAAAGTGTATTCTACACTATCTTGGATAAGCACTGTTTTGCTTGTTTGTTTTGTTTTAGTTGTGGAGTTTTGTGTGTGTGTGTGTATGTATGTATGTATGCATACTTTGTGTGAGTAAGAAGTGCTATTTATTTATGGGTATAAGAAATAAAATGTCTTGCTAACCACTTACATGGACCTCCTCATATTTAGTCTTTGCATATGTGCTATATGTATTGGCTTTGGGAGGTTTTGATATAATGCTTTTGGGTTTTTTTTTTTTTTTTTATGGATAGGAAGAACAAGTGGCAGAAATTGGGCAGAAGGGATTTTATTTTCATAAAAAGGATAAGAATACACCGATTTCAAAATTATACATTATTTGAAGCTGAAATGAGACAGATTCTACTCCTGCCTTCCACATTAATTAGCTGTGTGACCTTGGGCGAATTACTTAATCTCTAGGTTTGTTGTTGTTGTTATGTGCCCTCGAGTCAGACCCCACTCATAGCAACCCCTCCTTGGGTTTCTGAGGCGGTATCACTATGGAAGTAGTTTGCCCAAACTTCCTTCCCAGGAGTGGCTGGTGAGTTTGAACCACCAGCCTTCTGGTTAGCAGCGAAGTGCCTAGGTTTAGCATCTGCAAAATGTGAACCTTGGTCTATAAAAAACAGGAGGAATAATAATTAAAAAAAAACTTGCAGACTCATAGTGACCCCATGTGTGTTAGAGTAGAACTGAAAATACTATGGACTGCCAGAAGAACTAATCTATCTTGGAAGAAGTACAGCCATAATGCACCTTAGAGGTGGGAATGGCCCCATAATATTTTCTATGGCTGTTTAGCAGATGTCAGGACTCTCTTCTGCGGCATCTCTAGTGAACCTCCAGTCTTTTGGTTAGCAGCCAAACTTGTTAACTGCTTGTATCATCCAGATTCCCTGTTAGTCTATAGGCAACCACTTAAATCTCTCCTCCAGGCACCCATTCCTTTGATGTTTATTCAGTAGCTACAACACTCTATCAGTGTTAATAACATTGTGAGACCTGGAGAACTCCAGATCCTGTCTCCAACGCAGTATGGTGCCGCATCATCTTTTAAAACTAGTTTCTAATTCTCTCAAAGGGATCTATACAAATTTTGCTGCTAGAAAATATCCCTAGGAAAATTAACTTGTCAGTTGCAGTCACCCCCTACCCCAGGTCAACGGAGAGCCGGCGGGCCAGTGGACAACCTCTACCTTTAAAAGGCAGCCCAGTCACTCAAAGAAATCCAAACGTAAAGGCTGCTTGGGGTCAACGCGCAACACCCATCCGCTCAGTTTCTGTGCTGGGGAAACCTAGGAAACTTGTCTGGGCTCCATTAGAGTCACGCGGCAATTCCACGGCAGGAATTGGGCAATGGGGCAAGTCGAGCCGGCGTCTGACGGGTGGAAAGAATCGGGTGAGGCCTCTACAGTGCCAACTTGTTTTTTAGATAGCGGGGTTCCGGCTAGCCCCAAGTCGGGGCCAGGAAAGCATCGCTTCCCTGCAGGGGCGGGGGGGCGGGGCAGGGAGGCGCGTAGGCGCAGTCCCCTCTCTTGACCTGAGACCCGCACCACCGTCCTTCCCCGACTCTTCGAGGTGTGGCGGGCAGAGAGGGCCCAGAGCACTGCGCCATGGGTTCGCACACGGCCCAGGGTGGCGCAGCGGGACGCAGACTAGCCACCTCGGTTGCGGATGGCAACCCCGAGCTCTCGGGACTTCGCGGCAGAAGCCTGCACTTTCAGTAAGAACACGGGGGCTTCCAGAGGCGCCGTGCTCCCGCCTCCGCAGGACCCGCTCACACTTTCGGAAGGTGACGTAGCTGGGCGGGCTACGCAGAAGTCTGCACGGAAACCCGGAACCTCCAGGGCAGCCGGCTGCCTCCTTCCCGCCTCCGCAGTGGACCGAGGCGATCGCCGCCTTGCTACGCCTGGGGAGGGACGCGCTGGGCTCCAGAGCCCCACACTCGGAGGAGTCGGGGACGGAGGTTCGTGCAGGAAATGCTTCAAGACTTAACGTTACTGAGAGGTCCCTGGGTGAAGGTGCAGTGGTAAACGTTTGGTCATACTTACTACTCCTGGTGTCCTTATCCTGGTGACGTACATGCCATTTTTAGTTCTATTTGAGTTGAGGAAACATGCTCAAAAAGGTTAAGTTACTGGCTTGAAGTTAAACAAAAAGCAGGGAGACCTGCGAATCAAACCCAACTTTGTCTTGACACAGCTATATCGCAGTTCCCTTGGATCAGCCAGTTTATGGTTTTTATTCCAGTGAACAGGTAACAGGTAGGACAGGTAAGCAGTGCTCTGGAGCCCCCTCAAACCAGAGAAGTGGGGGCTTCTGCTTTTACCTGGTGTTCTCAGTTGCTTACATGTGCGATAATAATAAATAATTCCATTGTGTATCGAGAGGTGAAAAAGGTTGGGAAGTATTCTGCAGACCTTGTGCCTCTGAATTCTATTGTACATTGGAGTCACAGACACCTATTTTAAGGGATTGTTAAAGGATTAATGAGACACTGTTTACATGGGTGTTAGCACCTCAGGGCTCTCAATAAATGTTAATCGATGGCAATTCTTGCTGCTCTCCCAGGGACATCTGGGCACTCAACAGCCTTTCCACTAGGAAGGAGACCTGCGCGCTCACTCTAGGTCAACACCTTCTCTGACAGATGAGGAATTTAATCTACTCAGCAGGGAAATACTTAGCCCCTATCGCCATCTAGATAGTGACAGACAAGAAGATACGGCACTAGTTATTTGTCACATGCAAAGGCTCGTCTCTTTTTCCTCTCAGAAGTTTCAGACCAGCTCTGAAACTCAAACGTGACTTCCCCGGAGACCTGATGGCGGTGGCGTGGCGTGGGCGGGGACCTCCCGGAAGATGAGCAAAGGAAGTCGAGTCACTGCTCTTGTGGCCTTCCTGCGTTCCTGGAGCCGGGGAGCCGCGTGTTGGGAGCAGGGCCAACCCTGCAGGCCAGAGCCTCCCAGTAGGCGGGGACTCTGCCCCTTCTGGTAACTCGGGGAATACCTGCAGTCAGTTAAAGATGAAAATGTGTGTGTGTGTGGTTCGGACTATGAACTATCCCAGTAAACTAAAGTAAGAAGGGCTATGTTGCTTTTAGGATTCTTTCCCTGTTGGAATAGAGTCTTTCTGTGGCAAATCATTTCATAGTAAGAACAGAATTTTGAAGGAAGCGTATCTTGAAAAGTGAAAATAGGCTAATGAAAGTTTTCTAACTTCATGAAATCTTGAGAATTATCCTCTCCAAACTTACTTGTTTTAACAATCACTGCTCTCTGAAGGAGTCATTTTCCCTTCCAACGCTCTGTAAAATGACGCTGAACTATCTGGACTGCGCTCCCTTGGGTACCCTGGAATGTTGGCAGTGTGAATGGTTTCTTAGTAGAGCTGGAGTTCCAAAGGGAAGTAGGAACATGAAAATAAGCTCGTTTTTTTTAAAAAAAAAAATCATAAAAAATGTATGACTCATTGTAAAAGTTATATTTTCAGATGCAGAAAGAAGAAAAAAATGAAATGTCATCGTATATATACCTGACATATGAGGCCAGACTTTGTCTCACCTACTTTGATCATGTTGTCAGAAGTGACCATTCCCTGGAGAAGTATATCATGCTTGGTAAGGTGGAGGGTTGATGAAAGAGGGGAAGGCCCTCAATGAGATGGATTGACACAGTGCTTATGGCGATGGACTCAAGTATAGCAAGGATCATGGTGCTGGCACAGAACTGGGCAGTGTTTAGTTCTGCTGTGCATTGGGTCACTGTGAGTTAGAGACAACTTAGTGGCATCTAACAACAACAACAACATATACTTGACGAGGCTCTGGGAATTGATGGAATACCAGTTGAGATGTTCCAGCATATGGATGCAGCCCTGAAAGTGCTCACTGGTCTATGCCAAACAATTCATCAGACAGCTACCTGGCCGACTGACTGGAAGAGATCCATAATTGTGCCCATCCCAAAGAAAAGTGATCCAACAGAATGTGGAAATTATTGAACAATATATCATTAATATCACACATAAGCAAAATTTTTCTGAAAATAGTTTTAAAACGGTTGCAGCAGTATATAGACAGGGAACTGCCGGAAAGTCAAGTTGGATTCAGAAGAGGATATAGAATAAAGGATATCATTGCTGATGTCAGATAGATCTTGGCTGAAAGCAAAGGATACCAGAAAGATGTTTAACCTGTGTTTTACTGACTATGCAAAGGCATTTGATTGTGTGGACCATAACAAATTATGGATAACATTGTGAAGAATGGGAATTCCAGAACACTTAACCGTGCTCATGAAGAACCTGTACATAGACCAAGAGGTGGTGGTTTGAACCCAACAAGAGGATATTCCATGGTTTTGAGTCAGGAAAGGTATGTGTCAGCTGTAACCTTTCACTATACTTAATCTGTATGCTGAGCAAATAATCCAAGAAGCTGGATATATGAAGAAGAGCATGGCATCAGGATTGGAGGAAGACTCATTAACAACCTGACATATACAGATGACACAACTTTGGTTGCTGAAAGTGAAAAGGACATGAAGCACTTACTGATGAAGATCAAATACTACAGCATTCAGTATAGATTGTACTGCAACATAAAGTAAACAAGGACTTAAAACTGTGTCTGGAATTGTGCTATTTATACAAAACATTGCAGTGTGCAGCCTTGTAGCTAAATCTTTGAGCACATTCTTGCATATTTACATAGGAAAATGATCTAGAAGTGTATTGCTAGATCCAAGAATAAGGATTGTTCTAGGCTGACCTTTGAAGCCTTATGATTTTTTTCAGGGTGTTTTCCCAGAGTTTCTGTACTATTTATTCACCAAGAATTTGAGCACCCATGACATATCAGAGGCTGCCGGTTCAAACCCACCAGCCACTTCTTGGAAGGAAGGTTGGGCAATCTACTTCCATAGTGATACCACCTCGGAAACCCAAGAAGGGGTCACTATGAGTTGGGTCGAACTTGACAGCACATAACAACAACAATGACATATCAGACATACCATGGTACAGAGATGAATGCAGAACCCCTGAAGAACCAGTCTCCTTTCTTGAGGACAACAGATTTTAGGTGAGGTAAGGTTAATGGAGGGAGCACTGGAAATGATTGGGAGGGATAGGGAGAGATCTAAGACAAATTTTGTATACAGAAGCATAAGAGTGTGAAAGCCTAATGCATGTTCATATACTCGGGGAAATTGTGAGCTGTCTCTGTGCCTATACTGAGAGCTGGGGAAGAAGGCAGTTACAGAATGTAAAAAAAAAAAAAAA
>NW_006921603.1:16929639-16930152 GCF_000298275.1 Orycteropus afer afer | reverse complement strand
ATCCCATCACAGAGACGATTGCCAGTCATTATAGGGAATGACTACTACCAGCTGCCCAGCCAAGTTGATACCTGACCTTAACTACCACACCACCCTAAACAGGCATAGATAATGGGATTTACAAAACACCACAGAATGGAGGGCAATGGCTAGAAGGGCCACATCAAGCAATTCACTGCACATAGCAAAATGAGAAAGTAATTTTATGGAGCCTCCAAGATCATGATGAAATGACGTGGAAATTGCAACCAAAAAACAAAACTCGCTGCCATCAAGTTGATTCTGACTCCTAGCAACCCCCTTTGACTTTCTGAGGTGGTAAATCTTTCCGGAAGTAGATTGCCCAGTCTTCTTTCCATGGAGTGGCCAGTGGATTCTAACCACCAACCTTCTGGTTAGCAGTCAAATACCTTAGGCACTATACCACCAGTTGTTGTTGTTGTTGTTTGCCATCGAGTCGGCCCCGACTCATAGCGACCCCTCCTTGGGTTTCCGAGGCAGTATCACTATGGA
>NW_006921603.1:16927315-16929539 GCF_000298275.1 Orycteropus afer afer | reverse complement strand
ATGTAATAACTTCCATGTCTATCACACTTAAGAGAGTATAGTAGTTATTGTTAGTGAAGTTGCTCATGAAAAACCTCTCTCTGCTTTAAAGAGAATGGCTTTAATACTGATGTATGCCCAGAGATTACTTAAATTTCCCAGCAAGGAAACAAATCTGAGATTTCCAGTAAGTCTAAAAACACAATAATAATGCTAAAACATTGGTATGTGTAAGCCCTTTGTAAACTATCAAATATATTCAATGAAATAGATATTTCTGGAAAGTAGTTAAATAAAAAAAAAATCCTTTTACTTACAGACAAGGGGTCAAAAACTCAAATGCCTACAGTGATCTGCTATTGTTGGTTCAACAGTTTTGAAAAATTCTGAGCTATCATCTCTTTGAATATTTCCTCTCCTTAATTTTCTTTCTTCCCTTTGAGAATTCTGTAGTTTTTTGTTAGGTGCCATTGACTCAGCTTCAAGTCATAGTAACTCCATGTACAACAGAACGAAACACTGCCCAATCATGCTCCATCCTCAAATCTTTGCTATACCTGAGCCCATTGTTGCAGCCACTATGTCAGTCCATCTCATTGAGGATCTTCCCCTTTTTTGCTGACCCTTCACTTTACCAAGCATGAAATCCTTCTCCAGGGAACAGTCCTTTCTAACAACACGGCTAAAGTAGGTGAGATGAAGTCTGGCCATCCTCCCTTCCAAGGAGCATTCCATTCTAGCTGTACTTCTTCCAGGACAGATTTGTTGGTTTTTCTGGCAGTCCATAGGCCTTCTAATTCTATCATCTAAGAGCTCTGGTGGTGTAGTGGTTAAGGCGTTTGGCTGCTAACCTAAAGGTCACTGGTTTGAACCCAGCAATCACTCCGCAGAAGATGGAGTGGTCTGCTTCTATAAATATTTACAGCTTTGGAAACCCATTAGGGGTTGCTATGAGTTAGAATCAACTCGATGGAACTGAGTTTGGTGTGTTATTTTTGGAATTCTATCATCTAAGTCTATAATCTCTAGTTCATATTTTGTATCTCTTTTATTCTCTGGACTGCATTTAAGGTCATTTTTTAGAATTTGTGTTCCAGTTCACCAATTCTTTCTTCAATTGTGTAGAATCTCCTTTTGAACTTGTGTGTGTGTGTGTGTGTGTGTGTGTGAGAGAGAGAGAGAGAGAGAGAGATTTGGGTGAAAGTTCACAAAGCAAATTCATTTTCCATACAGCAGTTCATACACATTTTGTTTCATGACATTGACTGCAATTCCTACAATGTAACAGCTCTCTTCCCACTCCTCCCTGTAGTTACCTCTTCCCTGTGTCCTTCTCTCCCATGCACTCCTATCCCCAAAGCTGTCTCTCTGTGCAAACACTGCCTTTCTGTTCTCCCATGATTGATCACTCCAAGTAGTTTATCCATCTGATGTAAATGTTCACCTCATATGCCTGTCTGTTGTTTGGCTGGAAGCCACAGGAGTGAGTTCAGTTCCAGATCTGAAGGGTAATTAGGGTCCCTAGTCTCAGGGATCTCACCAGGCTCTATCAGACTGGCAAACCTGGTCTTTTATTTTTATGATTTTGAGTTCTGTTCTGCATTGTTCTCCCACTCTATCCAGAATCTCCTGCACTGATCCCCCTCTGAGTGGGTAACAGTGGTAGCTGGGCACCATCTAGTTCTTCTGGTCTAATGGTCATATAGGCTGAGGATCACGTGGTCTACTAGTTCCTTGGACTGTTTCCATGTGTCTTTGGTTTTCTTTATTCTTCTTTGCTCTGGATGAGGACAGACCCATCGCTGTATCTAGATAGCCACTTGCAAGCTTTTAAGATTACAGTTGCTAAACCTAAAACTGGGAGCTCTGGTAGCATAGTGGCTAAGGCACTTGACTGCTCACCAGGAGGTTGGCGGTTCAAACCCATTAGCCACTCCTCGGAAGGAAGGTTGGGCAATCCTACTTCTGTAGTGATAACTGCCTCAGAAACCCAAGGCGGGGTCGCTATGAGTCAGGGCTGACTCGATGGCACATAACAACAACAACAAACCTTAAACTATAGAGTTCCTCAAGGAAAAACTAGGGGCAAATTTAGGGGCCCTAATATATGGCATAAATAGACTATCAAGCATAACTCAAAATTCACAAACAGCAGAAGAAAAACCAGATGATTGGGACCTTCTAAAAATTAAATTTTTATGTGCTTCCAAAGACTTCTCCAAAAGAGTCAAAAGAGAACCTACAG
>NW_006921603.1:16923455-16926310 GCF_000298275.1 Orycteropus afer afer | reverse complement strand
GTCTCTCTCTCCAGCCCACCATCTCTCAACAGTCTCTCACAGTCTCTCTCCCAGAAGTGCATGTCCCTCGGTGTCTCTCTCAGCAATGCGTGTCTCTTGCGTCTCTTTCCCAGCAGCGTGTGTCTCACAGGAGTGCATCCTTCCTCAGCCAGCAGTTAGAGAGAGACTTCTTCTGCCTCTAGGAGGCCTCCTTTTGAGCCTGGCAGAGTGGCCAAATTAGCCAATGATAACATCAGAATTCTAAGTACCTGAGAGAGAGCAGGAACCTCCCAGAACATTGCTATGCCCAACAGAAATACCCCAGGTAGATAACTTTTACAATCAGGAGCTCCTCAGTTGCTCGCAGCAAATTCCACCACAGAGTTTACAAAGACTTATGGCTAGAAAAGTCACACTAAGTAATTCACTACACTGCACACTGCATAATGTGGATGAACTTGGATGACATTATGCTGAGTGAAATAAGTCAACCACAAAAGGACAAATATTGTATTAGACCGTTATTGTAAAAGTCAAGGAAATGTTTATCTATGGAAAGAAATTTTCTTTGTTGGTTACCAGGGGTGGGAGGGGAGGGGAGGGAACACTGTTAGATAGAGAGAAGTATTGATTTGGGTGAAGAGAGGGGCAATGTACTAAATGTGAGTGATCAATATGGTGGCATTGAGGAAGAGAAAGACAGAGAAAGGTACATGGGAGGTACAGACAACAAAGATGAACGCTTTTGCACATGCAATACTGCATTGTCAGTGAAGGCAAAAATGGGTATACAAGTGGATAGATGGGTGGACAGGCTGAACTAGTAGGTATGTCTATGAAGTGGGGAGTGTACCCAAGAACATGTATAGGGTCGGCAGACAATGGTCCTATAAGTTTATGTGTATGATCTGAATTTCCAAGTGTACAGTAGAGCTGACAAGGGGCAAGGTTTAGTCACTGCTTGGTCACAGGCAGCTACCCAGAGGGACTGAGTAGTTGAACCTGTGACCTCGGGACCATAGTCTCAGGGGACATCAAGCTCAACTGACATAACATACTACACAAAACATTGTTCCACCTCCTACTTTGGCGAGTAGCAACTGGGATCATAAAAGCTTGCAAGCTGCCTTCTAGATGCAACGATGGGTCTCTCCACATCCAGAGCAAAGAAGAATGAAGAAAACCAAAAATTCATGGACACAATTACTCCTAGCAACTGGTACACCATCCAATCTGCAGACTATATGACTATGAGACCAGAAGAAGTAGATGGTGCCCACTACCACTGTCATCCACGTGGAAGGGGGTCTATCTAGGAGATCTTTGATAGAAACAGAGAACAATGTGGAACAAAACTCAGAATCATTTGGAGCAAAAAAAAATAAGGGGGGGGGATCAGGTTTGCTGGTCCGATAGAGCCTGGTGGAACTGCTGAGACTATGGCCCCTAGTTGCCCTTTGGATCTGGAATTGAACCCATACCTGTGGCTTCCAGCCAAACAAAAGATAGGCATATGAGTTGAACATTTACCTCAGATAGATACACTCCTTGGAGAGAACAATCATGGGAGAAAGAAGGGCTGCTTATGCACAGGGAGACCGCTCAGGGGGCAGGAGTGTATGGAGGGATGGACACAGGGAAGAGGTAACTATGGGGAGGAAATGGGAGGGGAGTTGTTGCATTGTGGTAAACTATGGTCAATGCCATGAGACAAAGTGTATGTGGACTGCAGTATGGAAAGTGAATTTGCTCTGTAAATTTTCACCCAAGTCACAATTAAAAAAAAAAGACTACAGTTGCTACACACCAAAGTAAGATGTAGAACAATGTTTTTGTGTAGTATATTAGGCTAATTGAGCTTGATGTCCCCTGCAAGCCCACAGGCCCAACTGCTCACTCCCTCAGGGTAGCTGGCTGTGGCCAGGAAGTCAACATAACCTTGTCCCTTGTCAGCTCTAGTATACACTTAGACATTCTTATATCACATACAAATACACTTGGAGAAATATTGTCTGCTAACCCTTTACATGCTCATGGGCACACTCCCCCCGCCTAGATATACCTGATCATTCAGCCTGTCCATCAGTCTATCCACCCAAAGATCAGTGCTTGCCATTACTGACAGTGCAGTACTGTACATGCAAATGAGTTCATCTTGGTTGTCTGTGCCTCCCATATACCTCTCTATGTCTTCCTCTTCCTCAATGCCACCATGTTGATCACTCACTTTTGGAGCATTGCCCTTCCCTTCATCCAAATCAATACTTGTCTCTAACTATCTAGTAGTGTTCCCTCCCCTCCCTTCCCAATCCTGGTAACCAACAAAGAAAGTTTCCTTCCATTTATGAACCTTTCCTTGACTTTTTACAATGTTGTTGTTGTTATGTACTATTGAGTCAGACCCTACTCATAGTGACCCCTCCTTGGGTTTCGGAGGCAGTATCACTCCAGAAGTAGATTGTCCCATCTTCCTTCCGAGGAGTGGCTGATGGATTTGAACCACCAGCCTTCTGGTTAGCAGTCAAGTGCCTTAGGTACTATGCTACCAGAGCTCCCTACTTTTTACAATAGTGACCTAATATAATATTTGTCTCTCAGTGATTGACTTATTTCACTCAGCATAATGTCCTCCATAATGCTGTCAGTGATAGGATAATATCCATACACCTACAAGGAAGACCCATTAATATGACTATTATTAAAATTTATGCACCAACCACCAAAGCCAAAGATGAGGAAATTGAAGATTTTTATCAACTTCTGCAGTCTGAAATTGACTGAACATGCAATCAGGATGTGTTAATTATCACTGGTGACTGGAATGCTAAAGTTGGAAACAAAGAAGAATCACTGGTACTTGGAAAATTTGGCCTTGG
>NW_006921603.1:16916377-16922331 GCF_000298275.1 Orycteropus afer afer | reverse complement strand
CGAGAAGCTGGACTATATGAAGAAAAACGTGGCATCAGGATTGGAGGAAGAATGAATCATTAACAACCTAAGATACACAGACGATACAATTTTGCTTGCTGAAAGTGAGGATGTCTTGAGGCACTTACTTAAGGTTGAAGAATACAGTATGCAGTATGGATTACATCTCAATATAAAGAAAACAAAAATCCTCACAACTGGACCAATGAGCAGCATCACAATAAATGGAGGGAAGATAGAGGTTGTCAAAGAATTCATGTTGCTTGGTTTTACAATCGATGCCAATGGAAGCAGCAGTCAGGACATTAGATGACATGTAGCATTGGGAAAGTCAACCACGAGGGAACTCTTTCAAGTGCTCAGGAGCAAGGATGTCTCCTTGGGGACTAAGGTGCACCTGACACAAGCCATGATATTTTCAGTCGCCTCGTATGCATGTGAGAGCTGGACAATGAATAAGGAGGACCGAAGAAGAGTTGATGCTTTTGAGTTGTGGTGCTGGTGAAGAATGCTGAAGGTACCGTGGACTGCCTAAAGAACTAACAGATCTATCCTGGAGGAAGTGCACCCGAAATGCTCCTTGGAAGAGAGAATAGCCAGACTTCGTCTCACCTATTTTGGTCATGTTGTCAGAAGGGACCATTCCCTAGAGAAGGATGTCATTCTTGGTAGGGCTGATGGTTGTCGAAGAGGGGAAGGCCTTCAACAAGATGTATTGACACGGTGGCTGCGATGATGGGCTCAAGTATAGCAGGGATCGTGAAGCTGGTGTGGGATCAGGCAGTGTTTCGTTCTGGTGTGCATGGGGTCGCTATGAGTCGGAGGCAACTCGACGGCACCTAACAACAACAACAATGTCCTCCAAGTTCATCCACGTTATGCATTGTTTTGCCAATTCTACATTATTCAGGATTGCATGTTGTTGTTGTTATGTGCCAGCAAATTGGACCAGACTCATAGAGACCCCTCCTTGGGTTTCCGAGGTGGTATCACTATGGAAGTAGATTGCCCAACCTTCCTTCCATGGAGTGGCTGGTGCCTTAGGCACTACACTACCAGAGCTCCCTTAGGGTTACATAGTATTCCATAATTTGGTTATCCATTCTTCTGTTGATGGGCACCTAGGTTGTTTCCATCTTTTTGCTATTGTAAATAGTGCTGCAATGAACATGGGTGTGCATATATCTGTTCTTGTCCTGCCTCTCACTTCTTTAGTATATATACCTAGTAATGGGATTGCTGGATCAAACAGTATGTCTAATTCCAACTTTTTAAGGAATCATCATACTACTTTCCACAGTGGTTGTATCAGTTTACAGTCCCACTAGCAGTGTATGAGAGTCCCAATCTCTCCACATCCAGCATTGGTTGTTTTCTGTCTTATGGAACTTTGCTATTAGTGCTAGGAAAAGATGGTATTTTGTTGTTTTGATTTCCACCTAGGAGCTCTGGTGGTGGAGTCCCTAAGGCACTTGACTGCTAACCAGAAGGCCGGTGGTTCAAACCCTCCAGCCACTCCTCAGAAGGAAGGTTGGGCAATCTACTTCCGTAGTGATACTGCTTCGGAAACCCAGGGAGGGGTGGCTAGAGTCAGGTCTGACTCGATGGCACATAACAACAACAACAATGTCTAATGATGGTGAACATTTCTTCATGTGTTTGTTGGCCTGGAACTTGTTTTTTTGAGGGTTTTTTTTCTTTCTCCCTTTTGTTTTTTCATTCCTAGAAGTTCTATTTGTGGAATGACTTAATATTAAACCTTCTTATTTTATATTCTCTGTCTTGTCATTCCACATCTGAATGTTTTTGTAGGTCTCCATTTTGCTGTCTGTTGCTGCTGGCTTTTACTCATTGTGCCTTGTTTACTTGTGTGTTTTGAGGATTTCGACTCTGAGCTCATATTCCTTGGGATTTTTATTTGTAGAAAGTATATGAGGCATAGATTGAAGTTGTCTTTATTCAGAGATCATTTGTGTTTACTTTTACTACTTGCCTGGGGTTACTGCTTTCCTGGAACCAAATTAATATCTTGCCTTGTTTTTTTTTTTTTAACTGAGTAAGGTGAATTGGGCTGAAAAGCTATGTGTGTAGTAGTTGCAGTTGTTGTTGTTGTTAAGTGCCATTGAGTCGTTTCCGACTCATAGAGACCCCATGCACAGCAGAACGAAACACTGCCCGATCCCGCGCCAGCCCCACAATCCCTGCTATACCTGAACTCATCATCGCAACCACCGTGTCAATCCATTTCGTTGAAGGCCTCCACCTCTTTCGTGGACCCTCCACCCTACCAAGCATGACATCCTTCTCCAGGGAATGGTCCCTTCTTACAACATGACCAAAATAGGTGAGACGAAGTCTGGCCATTCTTGCTTCCAAGGAGCATTCTGGCTGCACTTCCTCCAGGACAGATCTGTTAGTTCTTTTAGCAGTCCATGGTAATTTCAGCATTCTTCGCCAGCACCACAACTCAAAAGCATCAACTCTTCTTCGGTCTTCCTTATTCATTGTCCAGCTCTCACATGCATACGAGGCGATTGGAAATAACATGGCTTGTGTCAGGCGCACCTTAGTCCTCAAGGAGATATCCTTGCTCCTCAGCACTTGAAACAGTTCCTTCGCAGTTGACTTTCCCAATGCTACACGTTGTCTGATGTCCTGACTGCTCCTTCCGTTGGCATCGATTGTAGGAACAAGCAATGTGAATTCCTTGACAACCACAATCTTCTCTCCATTTATTGTGATGCTGCTCATTGGTCCAGTTGTGAGGATTTTTGTTTTCTTTATATTGAGATGTAATCCATACTGCAGACTGTATTCTTCAACCTTCATCAGTAGGTGCCTTAAGTCATCCTCACTTTCAGCAAGCAAAGTTGTATCGTCTGCATATCTCAGGTTGTTAATGATTCTTCCTCCAATCCTGATACCACGTTTTTCTTCTCGGATTATTTGCTCAGCATATAGATTGAATAAGTGTGGAGAAAGAATACAACCCTGACGCACTCCCTTCTTGATTTTAAACCATGTAGTGTCCTCTTGTTCTGTTCGAACGACAGCCTCCTGGTCAAGGTACAGATTCCTCATGAGTACAATCAAGTGCTCGGAAATTCCCATTTTTCCTTCTTGTAAACCAAAGGCAATGTGAATGATTTTATAATTTGCAGAAGGTTTAACAAATGTAATCAATTTTTATTTGTGTAACAGAAAGAAAAGGGGGAAAGCCCAAGTATTAGGGAAAATGTTTTTGCTGCTATGTTCAGGTACATTATCCTCTTCTAATACCTTCTCATCATTAAGGAATTACCTTCCTCATTTAATACACACAAACAAAAATACATCTGCAAGGCACTTCAAGATTTTGAAGTATCTCTGGATTTTTCATGTTGGAAGGTTTCATTGAAATATACTGTCAGTATTCTCCTAAATCAGTGCTACTAGTTCTATGCATGGCAATTCACTGGCATCTGATTGTTTGAAGGGGCTATAGGGACATTGATGACATTAAATAAGATGGATTATGGATCATATTCAATTCTCTCTGTGGATCTAGCAGACATAACTCCCATTATTGCTAATGGGAGTTTTGAGCATAAGCCTTTTGTGTGTTTAGACTTTATCACAACGAATCTATCAATCTCCTAACCCTTGCAGTAGGTTGCAAATGCACTTTAACTTTAGGTGTAATTGGTTAATTAGTTGTGACAATGGGAAGATTCTAAATGATTAGCACCCAACCAATTCTCCCCACAATTTTACCCCTTCCAGCAGCAAAATGAAGGGGCATTTATCAACAGCCTAGTATAAAGACCATACTGTAGGGGAAGTAGGCCCTTTTTGTAGACTCAGGACACAATGCAGGAATCTAGGTTGAGTTGTTTGCTTAGCACTTTTGGAATACCATGAGCTTCTAAATGTTTTGATTTGAATCTCATTGCAACTCTGTCCTGAAAGTAGAGCAGACCTAGTATCCCAATATAGAGTCAGTGACCAGTGAACCAGAGTCTCTCGTAAGAGTGAAAACAAGGACTAGAACCTAGATCTTTGGAAACAAGCCCAGGGCTTTTCCCAGGGCCCTAAATTGCTTCTCAGCCATTCAATTTAATAAGCCTTCCTTGAGGGGTCATTACATGCATGGCTCCCTTAGGCTCTGAGGGTGACATGAGAGCATAATATGCCACCACTCTCTCCAAGGACTTAGAGTTTACTTGATGAAAGTTTATATTCATATAGAATGACTACAGCGTGAATTGTATTTTCCTCAAGCATTTTAAGAATATAGAGAAAAGAGAAATCATCAGGAGCTGTTCACTAGGGAAAACTTAATGAGAGAGGCCTGTAGGTGTTTTGGGTTGCTCTATAACAAATTAGGTTACTAAGGAACCAACTCTCTGGAGCATCTGCTCAGTGTCAGGCACTATCCCTCATATCTGTACTCATGTAAACCTCACCATGCTCTTCAAACCAAAGAAAAGTTGATGCTTTTGAGGTGTGGTGTTGGCGAAGAATACCGAAAGTACCATGGACTGCCAGAAGAGTGAACAAATCTGTCCTGAAAGAAGTGTAGCTGGCATGCTCCTTGGAAGCAAGAATAGCCAGACTTCGTCTCACCTACTTTGGTCATGTTGTGAGAAGGGACCATTCCCTAGAGAAGGATATCATGCTTGGTAAATTGAAGGGTCAGCAAAAAAGGGGAAAACCCTTAATGAGATGTATTGACACAGTGGCTGCAACAATGGGCTCAGGTATAGTGAAAATTGTGAGGATGGCACAGGATCAGTCAGTGTTTGGTTCTGTTGTGCATGGGGTTGCTATGAGTCGGAGCCAACTCAACAGCACCTGACAACAATATACACTTCTGAGGTAGGCATTTTAATCGTATGAGTCAGAACTGACTTGACAGCAGTGAGTTTGGTTTTGGCTTTATCCATATGAAGAAATTGATGCTCAGAAAGGTGGCACATGGTTGAGGTTTGGGACAGCAGTGCCCAACTTGTAAACACTACTATACACAATTTTATATTAAGTAAAATATTTTATTAAAATATTTTTATTGAGCTTTCAGTGAAAGTTTACACAGCAAATTAAGTTCCCATATAATAATTTCTACAC
This sequence comes from Orycteropus afer afer, assembly GCF_000298275.1. Taxonomy (NCBI): domain Eukaryota; kingdom Metazoa; phylum Chordata; class Mammalia; order Tubulidentata; family Orycteropodidae; genus Orycteropus; species Orycteropus afer. The sequence goes on along the minus strand of NW_006921603.1, from coordinate 16,917,225 downwards.
AATTTGTTCAGTGACATTGGTTGTGTTTTTCATAGCTCAAAGTTCAACTTTTTCATTATTTCTGTTCGTTCTGCTTGTTTCATTTCTAGTAATCTAGTTTCCCTGCCCATTTGCCTTCTAATCTTTACTTTTGAGTAAATGTTGACAGCTTGGTGTCATATAGATGATTTTTAAAGGAGTACAGTACTCACAGATGGTATTGTTTGTTTTATGAGCCATTCTGTTGTTTAGCTAAAAGATGACTTCATGGAAAAGATTTGGTTCAAGGTTTAAAGCATATCTCAGGGTGATATTCTCAGGGAGTCTCCAGCCTTAATTGGTCCGGTATTCTGGACTTTTTAAGAATTTGAATTCTGTTCCACATTTTTCTCCCATTCTCTCAGGATCCATTTATCATGTTCCTGGTCAGAATGGTCAGTGGTGGTAGCCAGGCACAATCTATTTCTTCTGATCTTAGGGTAGACGAGGTCATGGTTCATTCGTGTAGCCTATTAGTCCTGTGGGCTAGTTTCTTCTCTGAATCTTTGGTTTCTTTCTTTTACTCTAGATGTATCAAGACCAATAGTTGTATCTTAGATCGCCACTTGCAAACTGTTAAGATTCCAGACACTACTCACCAAACTAGGATGTAGAACATAAACTTTACATACTGTATTATGCTAGTTGACTGAGCTGTCCCACAAGACTATGGTCCTAAGCCTTCAGACCCCCTAAGCCAATCCTGTGGGGTGTTTGGTTGAGCCTAAGATGTATCTGTTTTTGAGCCCTCTACTTGACTGCTAACCAGAAGGCTGGCAGTTCAAACCCACCAGCCACTCCTTGGAAGGAAGGTTGGGCAATCTACTTCC
>NW_006921603.1:16914394-16916277 GCF_000298275.1 Orycteropus afer afer | reverse complement strand
TAGTGATACCGCCTCAGAAACCCAAGGAGGGGTCGCTATGAGTCGGGTCTGCCTTGATGGCACATAACAACAACAACAACTTGTGCTTTATTGTATATGTGAATATATATGGATGCATACATTTATACGTATAAATACCTACATATGGATACATCTCTGTATGCCCACATATATACACACATGTACATACCTCTACACTTGCATGCATATATACATACACCTGTAACCACATTCCTATTTTTCAGTTGTTTTTACATAGTTGTGTATGTCATTGTGTACTTCTTGGTGACATCTATTTTAAGTAAATGTTAAAATCCTACTTTTCTTTTCAATATATATGGAATTGTATCCAGTCCCCTAAAAGGAAAGAACAATCAGAGCTCACTTCTCCCTTGACATGTGGGCAGGTCTATGGGATACAGAGAGAGGAGATCTATTTTGTTTTACCATCTCATTTTGTAGAAAAAAGTCTTGGGCCACAAGAAGTGCCCTTAAGCTTTGAGATAATTGTGAGAAGGCCAAGTAGTTAATTATTTGATCAAACTTAGCAAACAAAACAAGAAAGAATGTAAGTACAGAGGACATTAAGGGATAAGCACGAATGGGTTGGTCTAAGTGTTTTAAAGAGACACATCTTTGTGGTCTCATACTTGACGGACAGTTTGTTTCAGGAGATCGAGATGTCACAGCTTTGTTTCTGAAAGCGCTCAAAGTGGTGATTCAGGAGAAAGATCATCTCCCTGTCTAATCTGTTTTTGCCTATGCTTTCTAGAATTTTTATTTGGTGTGCTTTATATACAGATTTTTTTAACACATTTTATATTATTTTAATGTATTTTTCCTAATGCTCTCTCTATACTAACAGAATTTTTGTCAATATCAAAGCACATTTAGCTGGCCAGCACACAGTTCTGATTGGTAACCCTTCTCCATAGAGGCAGTGGGTGGGGAGTGTTGCCAAGGAGCTTGAAGAAGAAAGGTTTCTAGCAATTAGAGATAGGAACAAAATTAGGTCACTGGGCTCAACAGGGGAAGATAGGATGATGTTGAAAAATTAGATGAAGAATGGACAGACATGAACAGTTTAATCAAAGTTTTGCAATCCTAAAATTGGGAGATATGACAGACAATTTTTCTGATATGTAAATTTAAAAAAATGTTACAAGATTTTAAAGATTAAGTGTGTGAATTTGGAGGCAGGTGGTCTGCTTTTATTTATTTATTTTTCTTTTAATTACTTTTAAAACACTTTCTTTTTTAGAGCAGTTTTAGGTTTACAAAAAAAATTGTGCAGAAAATTACAGAGAGTTCTCAAATATCCTTTCCCCTGCTGCACAATTTCTCCTATTATTAACATCTTGCATTGTTGTTGTCATTGTTATGTGCCATGAAGTCAGACCCGACTCACAACGACCCCTCCTTGGGTTTCAGAGGCTGTATCACCATGGAAGTAGATTGTCCAATCTTCCTTCTGAGGAATGGCTGGTGGCTTTGAACCGCCAGCCTTCTGGTTAGCAGTCAAGTAAAGGCACTGTTGCTACCAGAGCACCTATATCTTGCATTAGGGTGGTACATATATTACAATTAATGAGAAATATATTATTATTAACTAAACTCTCCAGGGAGCTCTGGTGGGATAGTGCCTAAGGCATTTGACTGCTAACCAGAAGGCTGGTGGTTCAAACCCACCAGCCACTCCTTGGAAGGAAGGTTGGGCAATCTGTTTCCATAGTGATACTGCCTCAGAAACCCAAAGAGGGGTCGCTATGAGTTGGGTTCGACTCGATGGCACATAACAACAACAACTTGAACATGGACAGCAGCAGCACTGCAGCCCCTTTCTGGGACTTCCTTGAAGGACAGTGGTGAAGGGAAATCCTCCC
>NW_006921603.1:16909196-16914294 GCF_000298275.1 Orycteropus afer afer | reverse complement strand
CTAACCAGAAGGCTGGTGGTTCAAACCCACCAGCCACTCCTTGGAAGGAAGGTTGGGCAATCTGTTTCCATAGTGATACTGCCTCAGAAACCCAAGGAGGGGTTGCTGTGAGTCAGATCCGACTTCACAGCAGCGAGTTTGGCATTAGCCTTTACTCTGTATGTTATATAGTTCTATGGGTTATGACAAATACAGAATGTCATATATCCATGTCAGTGTCATGCAGAGTAACTTAACTCATATAACAAGTTACTTAGTTATTTCATCTCTCTAAACTTCAATTTCCTATCTGTAAAGTAGGGGTTATGGGAGGACTGATTGGGATCAGTCATTGTAAGGCCAGTATTGTGCTGGTCATTGTTTAGCAATCAGCTCTCAGAGTAAGAAGGGGAGAAAACCTTGATTTGTAGTGATTGTCAGTTTGCATAGTGTAAGTATTTCCATGGTGGCATCCTTTTAGAATGCCAGTATGAACTCACCTACTCTGGAATTGGGAAGACATGCATGCAATCTGTTCTCATGAGCTGGTGGCAGCCAACTCCAGCATATCACTTTCCAAAAAAAGTGCAAGGTACAAAATAAGTGATCAATAAATAAAAAACTCATCTCCAGTTGCCTTTAACCAAATAAAATAAGATGAAAATGGGATCATTCCTGAAAAGTCAAATGATAAGGCCTTCCTATATGTTGCCCTACATTTAAAAAAAAAAAAAAAAAAACATAATCTAGGTACATTGAAATGTTTTCCTCAGTGAGAACCCCATTTCATATCCCTTTTCTATCTCTAGATCTTAGATCTTGCATCATTGTTTACAGTGAACACAATCACTGGGAGGATGGTGCTTGCCCTTAAAACTTTCTGTCCTGCTAGCAACTGAACTCACCTGGAAGAACTTGCTGCTCTTGATTGCTTAACCTATTAACCTTGCAGCTTGCAGAAAAACTTAGAGGCATCATCCTGCCTTGGCCCCTGGTTGCCAGGGTGTTCTGCCTGCTAACATCACCAGCCAGCCATATTTTCTTCTAGAAGGTATTAACATAGGTTGCCCAACCACCCTTGCCAGGCAAATAATTCTGCAAATGTCACGTCATTTATGTTTGTGCTCAGACGCAGGCTTAGGCAATTTGTGAAGCAAACAAAGATGGTCTTACCCAGTCACCTGTGTACCCACTCCTACTCCCTTTACCAATTTACTGTGTTGTCTCATGTTCTCCAGCCCTAGCCAACCACCTATCCAAGACTTACCAAGTGCCTATGGCTGAGAATACAAAGATGACTCAATGTCTCTAAGGGGAACTGGTGAGACAGTGGTCAAGTGCTCAGCTGTTAACTGAAAGGTCTATGGTTCAAACCCACCCAGAAGCACTATAGGAGAAAAGACCTGGCAATCTGCTCCTGTAAAGATTACAGCGTACGAAACACCACAGGGCAGTTCTCCTTTGTCACATTGGGTCACTATGAGTCAGAATCAGTTGATGGCACCTAACAACAATAACATAAGCTCACAGCCTGGGATGGAGTAGAATAGAGCAGAGGGAAGATACATATGCAAACAAATAGAATACAGTGTGGAAAGGTAAAGGACAGATGCATATGCAAAGTACTCTGGAGGATTTCAGCCTTTTTAGGGGAGCTAAAAAGGAGCTCTGGGAGCTCTGGGAGCATAGTGCCTAAGGCACTGGGCTGCTAACCAGAGGGCTGGCGGTTCAAACCCACTAGCAACTCCTCAGAAGGAAGACTGGGCAATCTACTTCCATAAAGATTTACAACCTCAGAAACCCAATGCGGGTCACTATGAATTGTAATCCACTCGATGGCAGTGAGTTTAGCTTAGTTTTGGGGAAGCTAAAAGGAGCTCTGGTGGTGCAATGGTTAAACCATTCAGCTGGTAACCAAAAGGTGGATGGTTTGAACCCACCAGCTGCTCTGCGGGAGAAAGATGACACAGTCTAGTTCTGTAATGATTTACAGCCTTGGAAACCCTACAGGGCAAATTCTACTCCATCCTACAGGTCACTATGAGTCAGAATCAACTCAACGGCAGTGGGTTTGGGGTTTGGGGGAGCTAAGAGCGTTTTAGTAGAATGCATACAGATATCGATAAGAAAAGATAGAGGCTTGGAGCCAGGTTATGATAAATCTCTGTGCCTGGCTGTAGCATTAGATTTGACTCTTCCACTACAGAGAATCCTTTTCTTTTCTTTCCTCTTTTACTGCCCTGCCCTGCATCTTAGAAAGTCAAGGTTCCATCCCTATAAATAGTAAAATAATAGCCAACTTCTTAGGCCTTACTTACAATGTGCCAGGCTCTGTATTAAGGGCTTTACAATCATTATTTAACTTCATCTTCACAACAACGTTAGAACATGTAAAATATTATCCTCATTTTACAGATAAGAAAATGAGATTTGAAGAAGTCACGTACTCTAAGTCACACAACAGGAATAGTAGTTAAAACCCAACTCTGATTCACTGTGAAACTTGTGCTCTCAGAAACACATGTTAGCAGCACTTGGTATCATTAAGGGACTAGGAAGAGTAGTTCCTTCCTTTCACCCAGCTCCCCCAAAATTCCCCACAAGTTCTAATGGTGATGCTTGAATTCTTACCTCATGCTTGGAATTGTAGAAACAAACTGAAAACACTGTTCAAGGAGCAATGGTAATTATCCTGAAGAAGGGCTTTGAGAGATGTTGAGGATGGTGCCAATTTCTCCCCCAGGACTCTGCCTGCTGCTGGGTAACTTTGGGTTAATGATTAATCAGCTCACGTGTGAGTCAGCTAATTCTCCTCCCAAATAATGTAATTCATTAACCCAATTAAAAACATCTGCCGACTAATGTGAACGTCAGACTTGAGTGTTAACTCCTATTTTACTTTCTGTAAAAGGAGAGAGGAAAAAGACTTGTGCTTGACACTCAATATCTTCTAAGAATTCAACTGACTTTTCTTTATAACCGGTGGAAAGACTACTTGATAAGTATCGTATACAATATATTTTACTCAATTTAGTGTTGACTTCAACCCTGTATAGTTGCACATATGCAAATAAGTAACCTGAAGCTCAGAAAAGTAGAGACACTTATTGAGGTTCATAAAGTCAATTTTCTTTCTATTACACCAGGACTCCATCGGGGGTATCTTGGTTAGTTTATATCCTACTGAATAATCATCCTTCTTAATGAGAAGGAGCTCTGGTGGTGTAGTGGTTAAGGCAGTTGGTGGCTAACCATAAAGGTTGGTGGTTTGAACCCACCAGCTGTTCCACAGAAAAAAGATGAGGCAGTCTGCTTCCATAAAGATTTATAGCCTTGGAAACCCGATGGGAGTCACTATGAGTCAGAATCAACTCGATGGCAGTGAATTTGGTTTTGGTTTTATTAATAATGAGAATCCAGGAGTCTCTAAACAAGCATTATAATTCTTGGGGTATAATATAATGAAATATATGGGGCAATCTACTTCCGTAGTGATACTGCCTCGGAAACCCAAGGAGGGGTCGCTATGAGTCCGGTCCAACTTGACGGCACATAACAACAACAACAACAATATAATGAAAAAAAGTGTAAGCTTTGAAGGTGATCCTTGGTTAAAATTCCAATTCTTGCTTTATAGTAGTGTAATATTTGTCAAATCTTATCTCACCTCAAAAGATGATTGTGAGAATTAAAGTAGATAGTTGGTACCGCCAAAAAAAAAAAAAAAAAACCACCTCACTACTATCTAGTCATTTCAGTTGGTACCTAGTGGGTACTTAAATATATGCCAGCACTTTTCTGGTTCCTCCTTGGTATAACACTAGTTAACAACTCCAGCCATCTCAGACAAACATTACATCCTCAATACATTCTTAGAGGCATTTTCACTTATGTTACATAAAAAAAAAAAAAAAAAAAACTCCTACCATATGGAATTTATAAGGAAATTTAGGAAAAATATTATGAAACCAGTAAAATCATTAAGCTCTCACATGTTGAGACTCAACAGACCTATCAGAAAGTCTCATTACCCATGAAGTACTAGGCTAGGCACCATGATAGTTCTAGGAAAGATAAAGAAAGGATTCCAGTGCTAGAACTGCTAGAAACTTGGTCAGAAAGACAAAAATACATGGATAGATGGGGGGAAAAAAAAAAAAACATAGCAAGGGAAGGCAGTAAAGAACAAGTTTCCAAGAAATAATGTTGGCAAAAATGCTGTGTGAATTTGGAATAGAGACCACTCAGAAGGGAACAAGAAATGGTTCATGACCTTTCATTTCCTGCACTGATGTATTCTCTCCTTCCATAGACTTTAGTTTTCTCCTAGAGTCAGTGGTTCAATTATCTTTCTCTGTAACAAGGTGGAGACAATATCACAATCTTTTTTTTATAGCTGGCACCAGAATTCCTCTTGAGGATAGATGTATCCAAGTTGGAACATTGGGTAGTATAGGTTGGAAAGTACCTGAAGTGAAGGGAGAGACCTGAGGACCTGGACATTAGAGGAGGGTCAACTTGCTGTTTGTAACAGAGGGAGAGTTTAGAATTCTTGGCACACTCAGAGATGGAGAATGTGAGGAGAGGGAAGGAAGAAGGACAGAGGGAGGAGGGAGAGAGCAGCTGGCAATGCAATGGAGCTCTGGTTCCTTACAATCACCTACATCTTCAGTAAATGCTAACAAACTCAGACAGCTTTGAGTGAGTGTCTTTTGACAAGAAAACAAGGAAGGGGAGAACCAGGAAATGAACCAATGTTCATTTCAACATTGTACAGAACTGAGCAGACACAAGGAGAGGTGGAGGAGTCCCTCTGGAAATCCCCCAGCAGGGAAGAGTTTGTATACTTCTCTAAGTCCCATAGGGTTAAGAGTTCAAACCAAGCTTACCCAGATGTTTTGGGGCAAAGGGGCCCCAGCTGACATTTGACTTATGGCTTCAATTCCTTTTTCTTTCCTTCTTTATCTTTCCCTCCCCTCCAAAGCTTACATAGTACCTGACATATAATAAACACTCCACAACTATCTACTATTGTTTGTTGTTGTGTTGTTGTTACGTGCCGTCGAGTCGGACCTGACTCATAGCGACCCCTCCTTGGGTTTCCGAGGCAGTATCACTA
>NW_006921603.1:16892850-16909096 GCF_000298275.1 Orycteropus afer afer | reverse complement strand
CCACTATGCTACCAGAGCTCTACTAAGCTGAGTCAAATATTGTACATGATTTCTGCTGTCATTAGTACTTAAAATGAAGTGAATACAACACATATATATTTAACAAATAAAAATAAAGTCAATTCTGGGAAGGACACAGATGCTAATTAAATGGGCCTAACACATTCTTTTGAATTTATTTTTTGTTTTCTTTGATTTTTCACTGTCATTCAATCTGCAATTCAAATCTCACCTCCTCCATGAAGTCTGCCTGGATTTTCAGTAATGTTTTCTGTCTCTGGAATCTTATGATACATCCTGCCTACATCAGCCATTTGACACTTGGTCATTTGTTTATGGATGTCTTGCCTTCTCCATTATACACAACAGTTTCTGAGGGCAAGAAGAATGACCATCCCTGCTAAGAACCTACTGTCCAAAAACCAAACTCACTGCCATCAAGTAGATTCTGACTAATAGTGACCCCCATTGGGTTTCCAAGGCTATAAATATTTACAGAAGTGATCTGCCTCATTTTTCTTTCATGGAGTGGCTGGTGGGTTCGAACCACTGATCTTTTGGTTAGCAGCCAAAATGCCTTAACCATTACACCACCTGTAGTGCCTCAAATATGTAATTGTTCAGTTGATTGTTACTTATCATATACATCTTACACCATATTTTCAGCAACTAGAAAAGTTCTTAGCACGTTCTAGTACTCAGTACTTGTTTATTGAATAGAGTTGAATTGTTGAATTGTTAGACTTAAGAGAATGTATAATGCCTAGATATTCTTCTAGGATAATAACAGAAAATTAGAACTTGGGAAGAAGTCAAATCTAATTCTGGATCCACTATGTAATTTATTTTTCTATTGCTTTGAGGCATGTAACTTAGGCCTTCCACATCATTTACCCACCCCCCCATTGGTTCAATACAAACATGAATCCTTGGCCAATAACTTTTACATGGTTATTGTGAGGTTTAACAATAAAAATGCACAGAAATGTTGAAGTTGATGGGTTCATAAAATAACATAAATGCAACCCAAGGATAAATTTGAGCTCGGAGAGGTTAGAGGGACTGTGCTAAGGTTATTCAGTCAGTTATGGAGCACAGATTACTACTTGGATCTCCTGTTTTCTGATCTAGTAGTCTTTCCAGGGCACCAAGCTTAGTTGTCAAAATAGCATTTCTTCAGAAAGTGTTTTAATTATTGATGCCATATACGTAGTCCCAGGAGCAGAATAAACCTTGTTATTATAGCTAGCAAATCAGTCTAATGCAATCTGATGTTCCTGAAAAACTGAGTAGATTTTGAACCAAAGCATCTTTGGGCTCACTGCCCTGAGGGAGCCATCATGTCATTTGTATGTATGTATATATAAAGTAAATCAGGCCTTTTATAAAGACACTCATTATATCTTAACTTTATTGATACTGTTATATTGCTGTTAATTACAGGAACCACAAAAACCTTCAATTAGATTAAAACCTTAATAAAGACTATTTTGTTGTTGTTGTTATTTGCCATCGAGTCGGCCCCGACTCATAGCGACCCCTCCTTGGGTTTCCAAGGCAGTATCACTACGGAAGTAGGATTGCCCAACCTTCCTTCCGAGGAGTGGTTGGTGGGTTTGAACCACCAGCCTTCTGGTTAGCAGTCAAGTGCCTTAGGCACTATGCTACCAGAGCTCCTAATAAAGACTATTAGTAATTCTTATTCTGCTTGGTATGTTGAGTGCTTATATAATAAGGTGATGTGTATCTTTTCAGAAATTATTACACTGACAATCCTGTAAAATAATTATATAGAAATTTTAATTTATTACCCTAGGTGAAAACATTTATGTGCCTGCTCTGGTAGCATAGTGGCTAAAGGCACTTGACTGCTAACCAGAAGGCTGGCGGTTCAAACCCACCAGCCACTCCTTGGAAGGAAGATGGGGCAATCTACTTCCGTAGTGATACTGCCTTGGAAACCCAAGGAGGGGTCGCTATGAGTCGGGTCCGACTCGATGGCACATAACAACAACAACAACAATAACAATAATATTAACTATCATTATTAATTCTCATGATAACTCTATAAATTGAGATTATGATTATTCTCACTTTTAAGTGAGGAAATGAAAGCTTATAGAAATTTGGTGTCTTGCTCAAGATCACCCAGTAGGAACTAAATGAGGTAATATATATGTAAAGTATTTAGCACAGTGCTGGGCAAATAGAGTTTTGAACAGATGTTAAGTGAGACATTCACTGTGAAATGCAAATGAATGAAAGAAAATAAGATGAAGCTGTTGTATGATACATATGTACATGTTATGGATTCTTGTACAGTTAATGGATATATAACTAAAATAAAACTGAACTTCCTAACAAATCACACAAAAATACAATCAGTGACAAGCAACCATGCCCGAGAGAAGTATAGCTATTTCTGGAGTTGAGACCTAAGGACAATTTTTTAAGACATGGAATTTAACACTCTAGCAAGGACCCCAGAGGATGAAGCAAATGCACTGTAGGTGGTTGCTCGTAGAAGCATGGAAAAAGTGATAGTCAAACCTGAGTGAAATGGAGAAGCCTGATTTGCCCTGGCAGATCATGGAAGAAGGATTAATAGGTTAAGGAAAGGGCATGCTAGAATGGAAATATTATATGAGACCAGCAGACCCACCAGAGGATTATATTCTGTGGGAAGCCCAAAGCACATACCATTCACCAAGGACATTATGAATGCACTAGTGGAAGGGGGACCACATTACCAAGAAGATAGTGACAGCCTCCTCTGCAGAGTAGGGCTCACAGTAGGAGATGATCCCAGAGCTGGGCTTCTTAATAGCCATGGCCATGATGGTATCCCTTCCAAGTAGTAGAAGTCAAATGGAAGTGCTTAGCTGCCAGAAGCCAGGAGGCCACAATTTCCATAATAACCAGCAAGATTGGAGGGGCAGCCAAAGGGACAGGCATTGTATAGATGGTTAATAGAGCATGATGTTCCTATGGGCGAATGTGCAGCTGATAAAGGTGCTACATAAAGTTTACAAAAGAGAGAAAAAAGAAAGCAAGGATGAGGCTGAGGTGGTCACTTCAATTAAAAAAGTCACAATCTTTTGCCCAGATCCTGGACCTGGGTCAATTTCTGATCTGGAACCCATTGAAGAAGTGACAATGTCCCTGGAATAGAGGACCCTGCAAGGGTATACTGTAATTATTCTCTCCGTCCTTCCCTAAGAGGACCAATGACCATTTATTCAGATAGCTAAGCAATGGAGAAAAGGAAATGCCCAAACATTTTGAGGACTATTGGATGAATTGTTTGAGTTGATGTAGATATTGGGCAACTGAAAGAATCATCAGGCTTCCATGGTAAAGTGGTGACTTTTGAGTCTCAAATCTGTCTCACAGTGGGCTTTTTGGGTCTGAAAATATCCCTGGTAGTCCTTCCCAGTTCCCAGTGTATAACTGAAACTGATACACATGACATTGGAGTAACCTTCATATTGGATCCTTGGCCAATGGGGAAAAGCTATATTGAAGTGGGGAAAGTTAAGTGGAAAACACTGAAATTTTCCCTCCTTCACCTTGGCCAAAATAATAAATGAAAAATAGAAAATGGGAGATATTAGTGCAACTGCAAGGATCTGAAAAATGGAGGAATGGTGGTCTCCAAACTATCTGTATTTAATCTGCTAGTCTGGTTCCTGCAGAAACTGGATGTATCCTGGAAAAGGCTCAACAAAGTACATGACTCACTGCAGCTGCTGTGCCAGATGTGGTATTATTGCTAACCAAACACAAAACAAAAAACCAAAGAACCACTGTCATCAAGTTGATTCTGACTTACAGTGACCTTATAGGACAGAGTAGAACTGCCCCATAAGATTTCTAAGGCTATAAATCTTACGGAATCAGACTGCCCCATCTTTCTCCTGCAGAGTAGTTGGTGAGTTTGAACTGATGACCTTTTGGTTAGCAGCCAATGCCTTAACCACTGCACCATCAGAGCTCCTTTGCTAGCTAATTTGCTGGAGCAGATTAACGAAGCCTCAGGTGAATGGTATACAGTTATTGTTTTTGGCAAATGCATGCTTTTCCATTCTGATTAGGACAGAAGAACAGAAAAGAGTTCACATTCATATGGGACAGACAACAACATTCATTTATAGTTTTTGTACCAGGGTTATGTTAACTCTAATCCCCACAATCACAATGTTGTCTGAAGAGATGTAGACCATCTGGACATCCCACATTCAACAGATATATCACTTCAATGGCATCATATTGATCAAACAGGATGAGATATGCTAGCGGCTGCTCCAGAGAGACATAAAACTCTATGAAGAGTTAGGGAACTGCCACTTCAGTGAGTTTTTAGGGGTTTAGTGGTCATGGGTATGCAGAGATACAGCCTCCAAAGTAAATAGTAATTGCTAAATCTTGCATCCTTTACTACAACGAAGGAAGGACAGCACCTGGTAGTCCTGTATCATTTCTAGAGGCAACACATTCCACTCCCAGAAATATTGCTCCAGCCCATATACTGGGTGACCTGAAAGGCTGAGGATGTTGAGTGCATTCCAACCTACAGGGCTCATATTTCAGCATCATATCAGACAATATTTTGTTGTGATCATTAGTTAATTTTTGGAAGTAGATTGCCAGGCTTTTCTTTCTAGTATGTCTTAGATCGGAAGCTCCACTGAAAGTTGTCCATTGTGGGTGACCCTGCTGGTATTTGAAATACTGATAGCCTAGCTTCCAACATCATAACAACATGCAAGCCACCTGACGTGCAAGCCAGTATGACAAACTGACAGAGGGATAGTGGCTTGCATGTCTAATCTGGTCTTACGTGCTTCTTGATGGACTTGAACAAATGCATGCTCCCCAGCTAATCGATAGCTAGATAAATACACATCCATATACCACAATGGACAGAGCTCTGGTAGCACAGTGCCTAAGGCATCTGACTCAAAGGTTGGTGGTTCAAACCCAACAGTCACTCCATGAGAGCAAGACTGAGCAATTTATTTCTGTAAAGATTTACGCCTTGGAAACCCAATGGGGGTCGCTGTGAGTTGGAATTGACTCGATGGCAGTGATTTGGGTTTTTTGGTTTTTATACCACAATGTAGTAGTAATAATGAGTTTATTTACCTTTCTATCTAGTTTCACAATCATTTATTGAGGTAATTGGGCTGAATAGTATGATTCCAATTTCCATATAAGCAAACTGAGGATTAACTAAGAATTGGCCTTGGGTACACAGCTATTAAGAGGCAGAAATGGAATTCAAATTTAGGACTATATGACTCCAAAGCCATCTTAACCCTAGGCCATACTGCCTGGGGACAGTTAAGCATAGGGCAGCATTGACCTCTTGTTATCAGACTTGAAGTATCTGAAGAGAATGGACCTCAGAAAGTTCTCTAAATTAGGACCTAGGTTTTTCTCAAGCAATACTTTTAGGGCCTTACCAATACTGTATCAAATGTCTGAGAGAGGCACTAAAGTTCTACTCTAGGCAATATTCCCTCAATAATTTCAGTCTGAAAAGATTTTAAGTTCACAATCATATGTGTATAATTCATTTGCCTTTTGTGTTTTTTTCTTCCATTGAATTACCTTTAGGAAATATCTATTGTGATTTTACTATAACCTTGCATGATGCCTTCAAGATAAAATTTGCATACAGCCTTCTTCCTCCTCACCATCACATAGTCAGACTATTTTTCTTACATTCAATCTGTTATTATACGTAAGTACTTTGGATGACCTACTGTTTTCCAATGTACCTCATGCATAGTTACCACCCATCCTTTGGTGGAGGCTTACATGTTAATATGATGTTCAACAGTTTCAGCAGAGCTCCCAGACTAAGATGGACAAGGAAAAAAGGCCTTGTTATCCACTTTGAAAAAGTCAGCTAATGAAAGCCCTATGAATCACGAAGGTCCTATCTGCAATGGATCATAGGCATGGTACTGGATTGTTGTTGTTAGGTGCCACGAGTTGGCTCCGACTCGTAGCGACCCTAGGTACAACAGAATGAAACACTGCCTCATCATGTGCAATCATCACAATCTTTACTAACCTAAGCCCATAGTTGCAGCCACTGTGTCAATCCATCTCCATGAGGGTCTTTCCATTTTTTGCTGACCCTCCACTTTACCAAGCATGATATCCTTTCTCCAGCAATGGACCCTTCTGACAACATGACCAAAGTAGGTGAGACGAAGTCTGGTCAATCTTGCTTCCAGGACAGATTTGTTTGTTTTTCTAGCAGTCTGTGATACTTTCAGTACTCTTCACCAGTACCACAACTCAAAAGCATCAACTCTTCTTCTACCTTCCTTGTTCATTGTCCAGCTTTCACATGCATATGGGGCTATTGAAAATATCATGGCTTGGGTTAAGCATACCTTAGTCTTTAAAATGACATCTTTGCTCTTCAGCACATTAAAGAGGTCTTTTGCAGTAGATTTACCCAGTGCAATATGACATCTGATTTCTTGACTGCTGGCTTCCATGGGTGTTGATTGTGGATTCGAGTAATATGAAAACTTTCACAACTTCACTCTTTTCTCTGTTTATCATGATGCTGCCTATTGGCCCAGATGTGAGGATTTTTGTTTTCTTGATGATGAAGTGAAATCCATACTGCAGACTGTAGTCTTCAATCTTCGTAAGTAAGTGCTTCAAATCATCTTCACTTTCAGCAAGCAAGGTAGTGTCATCAGCATGTCACAGGTTGTTAAAGAGTCTTCCTCCAATCCTGATGCCACCTTCTTCTTCTTCTTATAGTCCGGCTTCTCAGATTATTTGCTCAGCATACAGATTGAATGAGAATAGTGAAAAGATACAACCCTGACACACTCCCTTCCTCGTTTTAAACCATGCAGTATCCTCTTCTGTTCAAATGACAGCCTCCTAGTCTATGTACAGGATCCTCATGAGCACAATTAAGTGTTCTGGAATTCCCATTCTTCTCAATGTTATCCATAATTTGTTATGATCCACACAATTGAATACTTTAGTATAGGCAATAAAACACAGGTAAATCTCTTTCTGGTATTTTTTGCTTTCAGCCAAGATCCATCTGACATCATCAATAATATCCTTCATTCCATGTCCTCTTCTGAATCCAGCTTGCATTTCTGGAAGTTCCTAGTCAATATACTGCTGCAATCATTTTTCAATTATCTTCAGCAAAATTTTACTTGCATGTGATATTAATGATATTGTTAGATAATTTCCACATTCTGTTGGATCACCTTTCTTTGGAATAGGTACAAATATGAATCTCTTTCAGTCAGTTGGCCAGGTAGCTGTCTTCCAGATTTCTTGCCATAAATGAGTAGGTGCCTCCAGTGTGGCATTCCTTTGTTGGAACGTCTCAATGGGTATTCCATCAATTCCTGGAACCTCTTTTCTTGCCAGTTCCTTTAGTGCAGCTTCTTCCTTCAATACCATTGGTTCTTGATCATATACCACCTCCTGAAATAGATGAACATTGACCAATTCTTTTTTGTACAGTGACTATGTATTCTTTCCATCTTCTTTTTATGCTACTTGCATCATTCTGTATTTTGCCCATAGGATCTTTCAGTATTGCAACTCAAGGCTTGAATTTTTTCTTCAGTTCTGTCAGCTTGAGAAATGCTGAACATGTTCTCCCCTTTTGGTTTTCTAACTCTTGGTCTTTGCACATTTAATGATAATAATTGTCTTTATCTTTTTGAGCTGCTCTTTGAAATCTTCTGTTCAGTTCTTTTATCTTGTCATTTCTTCCATTCGCTTTAGCTACTCTCCATTCAAACAAGCGTTAGTCTCTCCTGGCATCCATTTTGTCTTTTCTTTCTTTCCTGTCATTTTAATGACCTTTTGCTTTCTTCATGGATAATGTTCTTGATATCATCTCAGAATGAGTCTGGTTTTTGGTCATTGGTGTTCAATGTGTCAAGTCTACTCTTCAGATAGTCTCTAAATTCAGGTGGGATATAATCAAAGTCATATTTTGGCTCTCATGGATTTGTTTTAATTGTCTTCAGCTTCACCTTGAATTTGCATGTGAGTAATTCATGGTCTGTTCCACAGTCAGCCCTTGGCCTTGTTTTGGCTAAAGAGCTTCTCCATTGCCTCTTTGCACTAATGTAATCGATCTGATTCCTAAGTATTCCATCTGGCAAAGTCCACGTTAGCCACCATTTATGTTGTTAAAAAAAGGTATTTGCAATGAAGAAGTCATTGGTCTTGCACAATTCTATCATGTGATCTACGGCATCTTTTCTATCACCAAGGCCATATTTTCCAACTACTGGTGATTCTTCTTTGTTTCCAATTTTTACATTTCAATCACCAGTAATAATCAATACATCTTGATTGCATGTTTGCTCAATTTCAGACTGCAAAAATTGGTAAAAATCTTCAATTTCCTCATCTTTGGCTTTAGTGTTTGGCATGTAAATTTGAATAATAGTAGTATTAACTGGTCTTCCTTGTAGGTATATGGATATTATCCTATCACTGACAGCATTGTACTTCAGGATAGATTTTGAAGCATTCTTTGTGACAGTGAATGCCACACTAGCCATTCCTCTTAAATTTTTCATTCCTGGCATTGTAGATTATATGATTGTCTGGTTCAGAATGGCCAAAGCCAGTGCATTTCAGCTCACTAATGCCTAGGATATTGATCTTTATGTGTTCCATTTCATTTTTGACAACTTCCAATTTTCCTACATTCATACTTCATACTTTCCACATTCTGACTATTAATGGATGTTTGTAGCGTTTCTTCCCGTTTGGGGTCATGCCCCATCAGCAAATGGAGGTCCCAAAAGCTTTACTCCATCTATATCATTAAAGTCAACTCTGCTTTGAGGAGACAGCACTTCCTCAGGTGTATTTTGAGTGCCTTCCAATTTGAGGGGCTCATCTTCTGGAACTATATCAGACAATGTTTCAGGGCTATTTATAAAGTTTTCAAGTAATATATCAGACAGTTGTACACTGCTATTCATGAGATTTTCACTGGCCAATTCTTTGAGAAGTGAATGGCCCCTGCCTTCTTCTGAGTCTGTCTTAGTCTGGAAGCTTCACTGAATCCTAGTCCACCATGGGTGACCCTGCTGGTATTTGAAATACTGGTGGGATAGCCTCCAGCTTCACAGCAACTCACAAGCCACCACAATACAACGAACTGACAGATGAGTGGTGGGGTACTAGACTAGGTAGTGTTTTGTGCCATTGCACATGAGGTCACCATGAGTTGGTAGCTGACTTAGTGGAGCTAACAACAACTGTTTGCATGGTATTAAGCAAAATAAAAGGATCTTGTTCTTGTATGTGTAATAATTACCCCACCTTAAATGGAACTTCATTCAATGTATTAGTAAACATAGAGAAAAACACCTGTACAGTAACTGTAGTTTATAGGTAACAGATTTAACAATTGATTTGACTTTTCCTTTTTTTTTGTGTGTGTGTGTGTTGGATAAGGAAAAGAAACTGTTAAACAAAGGATGAAAATTTATTGAAAACTATATTGTTAATGTAAACGACAATCTTAATTTTAAAAATAGCAATTTACACACCTCAGACATTCATCAAAATTTAGATATTTTCAATGTTGAATATTGGAAACACTAAACCAAATAGAAAACTTAGTTTAACAGATAATGAAGGAGCCCTGTTGGTGCTTTGGATTAAGTGCGTGGCTGCTAACCAAAAGGCTCATGATTCAAAGCCATCAGCTATTCCGCAGGAGAAAGATGTGGCAGTTTGCTTCCACAAAGATTTACAACCTTGAAAACCATATGGGGCAGTTCTACTTAGTCCTATAGGGCCACTATGAGTCAGAATTGACTTGACAGCAGTGGGTTAATATGAAATGAACAGTTATGCCATTTGCCTTCATTCTCCGTCCTTTAAATCTTTGTTTTCCCTTAGCATGTGTCACTATCATTAGTCTATTTATTCACTTGCTTTTTTTCAACCATCCTCCCTGATGAGATTCCTTGCCTGTCTCAATTTACTGCTGTGTTTATAATGCTGCATTTGCAGTTATCTAACCTAAGGAGAGGAGATGACTTTCTAACAAAGCACAGATAAAATCACAATAATTAAAAAAACAAAACAAAAACCTACAATTCAATATAATTAACTACAAGAAAATGGAAAAATTTTGCAAATATAATTTTTCAGGATAAATGATATGCTGGAAAAATACATATCAAAATATGACAGATAAAACATTGCTATTGTCATGGATTTAAATGATTTAAATGTGTCCCCCCAAACAAAATATGTGTTAACTAGGCTAAGCCATTGTTCCCAATATCATGTGGCTGTCCTACATTTTGTGATCTCATATAATTATTATCCATTTTGTGATGTGTTGTAAATCCTTACCTCTATATTGTAATGAAGCAGGATGAGTGTGGGTTATATGTTCAATCACAGTCTTACATGAGAGCATGACTCAAATCATACCCTTACTCAAGTCACACTCTTACTCAAGTCACACTCTTTTTTGAGTCACACCTTTTATCTTACAAGAGATAAAAGGAGGGAGAAAGAAGCAGAGAGGGAAGGGAACTCACTACTACCAAGAAAGAAGAGCCAGGAATGGAGTGCATCCTTTGAACCAGGAATCCCTGCACTGAGAACCTACTACACCCAAGAGAAGACTAATGCCAAGAATCATGGAGATTTCTAAGGAACACTATGCCCATAGAATCTGAAAAGAGACAAAGACCTTCCCCCAGAGCTGACAGAGAAAAAAACCTTTCCCTAGAGTTGGTACCCTGAAATCAGATTTCTAACCTCTTAAACTGTGAGAAAATAAATTTCTGTTTATTAAAGCCATCCATTTGTGGTATTTCTGTTATATCAGCACTAGACAACTAAGATAGAATTTAGTACTGGGAGTGGGGTGCTGCTCTGACAGATGCCTAAAATGTGGAAGCAGTTTTGGAATTGGGTAACAAGTAGAGGATGGAAGGGATTTAAGGTGCCTAATAGTAAAAGCCTAGATTTCCTTGAAGAGACTGCTAGTAGAATTATGGATGGCAAAGGCAATTCTGGTGAGAGTTTAGAAAGAAGAGAGGAGAGCTATTGAGAAAGTCTCTATTGCCTTAGAGAATAGATATGTGGCCAGCTCCAGTATGTTTCTACAAATGTGGACATCAAATGTGTTTCTGGTGAGGCTTTAAAAGAAAATAGTGAATATGTAATTGGACAATGAAGGAATGGTGATGATTTTTATGCAGTAGCAAAGAACTTGTCTAAATTATGTTCAAATGTTTGGTAGAAGGTAGAACTTGTAAATGATGAGCTTAGATATCTGACTGATGAGATTTCTAAGCCAAATCTTAAAGGGCCACTTATAGTAAAATGAAAGAGGAAAGAGATGAACTTAAAAAAAATGAATTGTGAAAAACAAAAACAAAACTTAAAGATTTGGAAAATTCTGTTGCACAGACTTAGGACACAAGTCCTAGAGTATTCACCAAGAACATAGCTACACAACCTTTGTTAAGGTGTGAAGCCTGTAACTGATGGATCTAACCCACTACCACAGCAGAAAACACATTAGCTTAGACCGAGCAGCTAGAGAAGGAATGAAAGGACAGAATGCTGTCTGCCACTTAGCATTCTACAGATGGGAAACAGGCCAAGGAGCTACATCTGTTGTCCTCCAAGAAAAGAAAAGTACCATCCCTGGAACAGCTCGGAGATCAGAACTGTTGGAAGGAGCACAGGAATAGGGTCTTCTTGGTTTCAAAGGGTGGGACCATTTTCTAATGGATCTCAAAGGTTAGGACCACAGCCTCCTTGGTTTCAAAGAGTCTCTTTGGCAACTGTCAGATGGATCTTAGCTGAAAGCAAAGAATACCAGAAAGATGTTTACTTATGTTTTATTGACTTATGCAGATTTACTTATGTTTTATTGATTATGCAAAAGCATTCGATTGTGTGGATCATAACAAATTATGTATAACATTGAGAAGAATGGGAATTCCAGAACACTTAATTGTACTCATGAGGAACCTGTACATAGATCAGGAAGCTGTTGTTTCAAACAGAACAAGGGGATACTGCATGGTTCAAAATCAAGAAGGGAGTGTATCAAGATTGTATCCTTTCACCATACTTAATCAATCTGTATGCTAAGCAAATAATCTGAGAAGCTGGATTACATGAAGAAGAACATGGCATCAGGGTTGGAAGAAGAATCATTAACAACCTGCAATATGCAGATGACACAACTTTGCTTGCTGAAAGTGAGGATGACTTGAAGCACTTACTGATGAAGATTAAAGACTATAGTCTGCAGTATGGATACACCTCAATATAAAAAAAAAAAAAAAATCCTCACGATTGGTCCAATAAACAGCTTCACAGTGGATGGAGAAAAGATTGAAGTTATCAAGGACTTTATATTATTTGGTTCTACAAGCAACACCAATAGAAGCAGCAGTCAAGACATCAGATGACGTATTGCACTGGGCAAATCTTCTGCAAAGGACCTCTTTCAAGTGATAAAGAGCAAAGATGTCTCCTTGAAGACTAAGGTGTGCCTAACCCAAGCCATGGTATTTTCAGTAGCCTCTTATGCATGTGAGAGCTGGACAATGAATAAGGAAGATCAAAGAAGAGTTGATGCTTTCGAGTTGTAGTGTTGGAGAAGAATACTAAGAGTTCCATGGTCTGCTAAAAGGACTAACAAAATCTGTCCTGGAAGAAGTGCAGCCAAAATGCTCTTTGAAAGCGAGAATGACCAGACTTCGTCTCACCTACTTTGGTCATTTTGTCAGAAGGAACCATTCATTCTCTGGAGAAGGATATCATGCTTGGTAAAGTGAAGGGTCAATGAAGAAGGGGAAGACTCTCAACGAGATGGATTGACACAGTGGCTGCAATGATGGGCTCAGGTGTAGCAAAGATCGTGAGGCTGGCTCAGGACTGGGCAGTGTTTTGCTCTGCTGTGCATAGGTTCACTATGAGTTGGAGATGACTTGACGGCATCTAACAAGAATGACAACTTCAGCAACTTGGTTCAAGAGTGTGAGGCTGCCATTAAAGTGTGCCAGGGGAATGGGGCTACCTCTCAGAGCTGACACAGGGCTGCTATGCCCAAGAGGCAGAAGAATGGAAACTGCTGGGGCCAAGGGGGTGGTATTGACACTCAGATGAACAAGGAGAATGGGATCACCCAAAGCCAAGGAAGCAGAGATGCCATCCAGTAGGCCTAGAAGGCAGAGCTGAAGCCCAGGGCCAAGGGACCTCCACCAAGAATCCAGAGAGTGTAGCCAACACCCAGCATCTGCAGGGCAGAGCCATTGCCTATATGGTTTCAGCAAACAGAGGATTATTTTCAAGACTAGAAAGGTAATATAAATTGTTCTACTGGGATTTGAACATGGTTGGTATCCATTATTCCTTCTTTCCCTCCAATATCTTCTATCTGTAATGGAAATGTAGTCTAGATCTCATAGGTTCACACATGAAGGGGAATTTTGCCCCAGGATAGAATATCCCTGAACTCTCACCCATATTTGATTTAGATGATTCAGAAGATGAAATTTTGGACTTGGAGTTGATTTAAGATTTTGGGGATGATATGATAGGGTGAAAGTTTTTCACATGTGGCAGGGACATGAATTTTGGTGGCATGTCATGGATTGAATTGTGTCCCACAAAAATATGCATCAACTTGATTAGGCCATGATTCCCAGGATTGTGTGTTTGTCCTCCATCTTGTGATTTGATGTAATAATCCTTGCTTTTGTGATGTGTTGTAAATATGGTGGCATAGTGCCTAAGGCATTTGACTGCTAACTGGATGGCTGGCAGTTCAAACCCACCAGCCACTCCTCGGAAGAAAGAGTGGGCAATCTACTTCTGTAGTGATACTGCCTCGGAAACCTAAGGAGGGGTTGCTATGAGCCAGAATTGACTCGATGGCAGTGAGTTTGGTTTTTTATTGTTTCTCTCTCCTTCTATCCTCACATACACACACATTTATTAAAAGAAATAGAGAAAGAGAAGAGAAGAAGAAATAGAAACTAGTGAGAAAGCATGTTGCACAATGATCAATATCTTTAATAATCATAGAAATTCAAACTTAGAGCAGTAAGTTACATTTTTAATACATTACAGGTGCAAACCATTATAAAAAAACTATAGTGTCCACTGTATTATATATATTATATATTGAACTTGCCATTATATGCATTTCTTAGGGAATATAAATTTGCAGAAACTTCTTGGAAAACAACTTAGCAATAAGAATGTATGAATCAAGAATTTGAAAATATTCTGTCCATTTGACTCAGTAATCTCATTTCTGTGAAGCTCTTCCAAGGTAATTATTTAAACCTTAAATACCTAATTTAATATTCAATTATTATTTTAAAATAATTTGCATGAAGCAGTTCAATAACTCATTCTTAAAAGAATGATAAGAACAGAGGAACTAACATTAGGTAATTGGAAAATATATTACTCCATGGGATATTATGTAACCATTAAGATGATAGTTATGAAGACTGTACAATAATGTGGAAAAATGCTTATAAATTAAAATTAAATTTAAGGAGTAGTTGTTTTTAGGTATTGTCAAGTTGGCTGCAACCCATAGCAACCCTATGTACAACAGCATGAAACACTGCCTGGTCCTGCGCCATCCTCACAATCGTCACTATACCTGAGCCCATCATTGCAGCCACTGTGTCAATCCATCTCATTGAGAGTCTTCCCCTTTTTATCTGACCCTGTACTTTACCAAGCATGATATACTTCTCCAGGGACTGGTCCCTTCTGACAACATGACCAAAGGACATGAGATGAAGTCTGGCCATTCTTGCTTCTACGGAGCAGTCCAGCTGCACTTCTTCCAAGACTAATTTGTTTGTTCTTCTGGCAGTCCCTGGTATTTTCAGTATTCTTAGCCAACACCACAATTCAAATGGATCAATTCTTCTTTGGTCTTCCTTATTCATTGCCCAGCTTTGATATGTATATGAGGCTGTTGAAAATACCATGGCTTGGGTCAGGTGCACATTAGTCTGCAAAGTGATATAAATATCTTAGCTGTTGAATACCTTAAAGAAGTCTTGCTGCATCTTCAATAAAGTTGAGGGAAAAATTGCAAAATTACATGTATACCATGATTGCATTTATATTAAAAGCTATACTTAGGGAAAGACTAGCTGAAGAAAATATATAACATGGGAGCTCTTTATATTAGGTTTGCAACATTACACAGATCACTTATCTCTCTTATCTGGTTTCTAACTTTTAGTCATTAAGTTGCATGATTAGTACATTGGTATTTTAGTTTAGTTTTGTTTAATACAAACTTTTAAAGGCAAACCTCATTAATTGCTTCAATCTACTATGTTTTCCCACTGTAATCCAAGCATAATTATTGATATCTTAGGCATTACTAAGCTAAAATGGACAGGTATAGGCCATTTTGAATTGGGTAATTATATGGTCTACTATGGTGTAGTGCCTAAGGCATTTGACTGCTAACCAGAAGGTTGGCAGTTCAAACCAACCAGCCAATCCACAGAAGGAAGACTGGGCAATCTACTTCCATAAAGATTTGCCCCCTCAGAAACCCAGTTGGGGTCCCTATGAGTCAGAATTCACTCCATGGCAGTGAGTTTGGTATTATTATTATTATTATTATTATTTTAAATGCAAGGAATGACACACTGAAGAAGAAATGGCATCATGTTCATCATCAAAAAGAACATTTCAAGATCTATCCTAAAGTACAGTGCTGTGAGAGATGGGATAATAGCCATAGGGCTACAAGGAAGACCAGTTAATACTACTATTATTCAAATTTACATTGTTGTTGTTGTTATGTGCCATCGAGCTGGCCCCAACTCATAGTGACCCCTCCTTGGGTTTCTGAGGCAGTATCACTACAGAAGTAGGATTGCCCAAGATAATAAATTGAAGATTTTCACCAATGTCTGCAGTCTGAAATTGATCAAACACACAACCAAGATTCACTGATAATTACTGATTGTGTTGTTGTTGTTTATGTGCTGTTGAGTCTGCTCCGACCCATAGCAACCCTATGTACAACAGAATGGAACACTGGTCGTGGGCCATCCTCACAGTCCTTTTTTTTTTTTTTTTAATTGTGATTTGGGTGAAGATTTACAGAGCAAATTCACTTTCCATACAGCAGTTCACATACACTTTGTCTCATGTCATTGACCACAGTTTACCA
>NW_006921603.1:16886001-16891625 GCF_000298275.1 Orycteropus afer afer | reverse complement strand
TTTCCACATTCTGTGAGATCACCTTTCTTTGGAATGGGTACAAATATGGATCTCTTCCAGTCAGTTGGCCAGGTAGCTGTCTTCCAAATTTCTTGCTATAGATGAGTAAGTGCCTCCAGTGGGGCATCCCTTTGTTGAAACATCTCAACTGGTATTCCATCAATTCCTGGAGCTTTGTTTTTTTGCCAATTCCTTTAGTGCAGCTTCAACTTCTTCCTTCAGTATCATTGGTTCTTGATCATATGTCACTTCATGAAATAGATTAATATCGACCAATTCTTTTTTGTGCAGTGACTCTATGTATTCCTTCCATCTTCTTTTGATGCTTCCTGAATCATTCAATATTTTGCCCATAGAATCTTTCAATATTGCAACTCAAGGCTTGAATTTTTTCCTCAGTTCTGTCAGCTTGAGAAATGCTGAGCATGTTCTCCACTTTTGGTTTTCTAACTCTGGGTTTTTGCACATTTCATTATAATAATTGACTTTGTCTTCTCAAGTTGCTCTTTGAAATATTTTGTTCAGTTCTTTATCTCATCATTTCTTCCATTTGCTTTAGCTACTTTCTGTTCAAGGGCAAGTTTCAGAGTCTACTCAGACATCCATTTTGGTCTTTTCTTTCTTTCCTGTCATTTTAATGACCATTTGCTTTCTTCATGGATGATGTTCTTGATGTCATCCCACAATTTGTCTGGATTTTGGTCATTGGTGTTCAATGAGTCAAATCCATTCTTCAGATGATCTCTAAATTCAGATGGGATATAATCATATCCCATATATGAGAGTCATATTTTGACTCTCATAGACTTGTTTTAATTGTCTTCAGCTTTGTTTTGAACTTGCACGTGAGGAATTGATGGTCTGTTTCACAATCAGCACTTGGCTTTGTTTTGGCTGAGGATGTTGAGCGTCTCCATTGCCTCTTTGCACTGATGTAGTTGATCTGATTCTTGTGTTTTCCATCTGGTAAGATCCACAGGTATAGCCACCATTTATGTTGTTGAAAAAGGGTATTTGCAATGAGTAAGTCGTTGGTCTTGCACAATTCTATCACATGATCTATAGCATAATTTCTATCACCAAGGCCATATTTTCCAGCTACTGGTGATTCTTTATTGTTTCTAACTTTTGCATTCTAATCACCAGTAACAATCAGTACATCTTGATTGCATGTTTGCTCAATTTCAGACTGCAGAAATTGGTAAAAATCTTCAATTTCCTCATCTTTGGCTTTAGTAGTTGGTGTGTAAATTTGAATAATAGTAGTATTAACTGGTCTTCCTTGTAGGCATATGGTTATTAACCTATCACTGACAGCACTGTACTTCAGGATAGATCTTGAAACATTCTTTATGGCAATGAAGCCATGCAGACATTCCTCTTCAATTTGCCATTCCCAGCATAGTAGATCATAAGACTTCCTGATTCAAACAGGCCTAGCACTAATGCCTAACACATAGATCTTTATGTGTTGCATTTCATTTTTGATAGTTTCCAGTTTTCCTACATTCATACCTCATACATTCTACATTCTGATTATTAATGGATCTTTGCAGGTGTTTCTTCCTAATTTGGGTCATGCCCCATTAGCAAATGAAGGTCCTGAAAGCTTTACTCTGTTTGTGTTATTAAGGCTGACTCTACTTTGAGGAGACAGCTCTCCCCCAGTCATATTTTGAGTGCCTTCCAACCTGAGGGATTCATTTTCAGGCACTATATTAAACAGTGTTTCAGGGCTATTCATAAAGTTTTCTAGTAATATATCAGACAGTGTTTCACTGCTATTCATGAGGTTTTCACTGGCCAATTCTTTGAGAAGTGGATGGCCCCTTCCTTCTTCTGAGTCTGTCTTAGTTTGGAAACTCTGCTAAAACCTGTCTACTATGGGTGACCCTGCTGGTATTTGAAATACTAGTGGCATAGCCTCCAGCCTCACAGCAACACATAAGCCACCACAATATGACAAGGAAAGTAAAATTTGGAAACAAAATAGACAGATGGGTAGTTGGAAAATATGGCCTTGGTGATAGAAATAATGCTGGATATATCATGATAGAGTTTTGCAAGAGCAATGACATATTTATTGCAATTACCATTTCTCAATAACATAAATGGCAGCTATACACATGGACCTCACCAGAATGAAAACAGAGGAATCAAGTTGACTACATCTCTGTGGAAAGAGGTGATTGAGAAGCTCCATGTCATCAGAATAAGGCCAGGGGCTGAATGTGGAACAGGCTATCAATTGCTCATATGCAAGTTCAAGTTGCAGCTGAATAAAATTAAAACAAGTGCACAAGAGCTAAAGTACAAACTTGAACATATTTCACCTGAACTTAGACACCATCTCAAGAACACATTTGACTCATTTAACACTAATGACTGAAGACTAGATGAGCTGTGGAAAGACATCAAGGACATATGTGAAGAAAGTAAAAGGTCATTAAAAACACAAGAAAGAAAGAAAAGACCAAAATGGATGTCAGAAATGACTCTAAAACTTGCTCTTGAATGTGAAATAGCTAAAGTGAATGGAAGAAATGATGATGTAAAAGAGCTAAATAGAAGATTTCAAAGGTCAGCTTGAGAAGACATAGTAAACTGTTATAATTAAATGTGCAAAGACATGGAGTTAGAAACTCAAAAAGGAAGACCATACTTGGCATTTCTAGCTGTAAGAACTGAAGAAAATAATTCAAGCCTTTGGTTGCAATACTGAAAGATTCTATGGGCAAAATATTGAATGATGCAGGAAGCATCAAAAGAAGATGGAAGGAATACAAACTCACTGTACCAAAAGGAACCGATTGATGTTCAACCATTTCAGGAGGTAGCATATGATCAAGAACTGATGATATTGACAGAAGAAGTCTAAGCTGCACTGAAGGCACTGGCACAAAAAAAGACTCCAGGAATTGATCAATTGAGATGTTTCAACAAATAGATGCAATGCTGGAAGCACCAAAAAATTTGGAAAACAGCTACCTGGACAATTGACTGGAGGAGATCCATATTTGTGTCCATTCCAAAGAAATATGATCTAATAGAATGCAGAAATTGTGGAACAACATAACTAATATCACATGTAAGTTGAATTTTGCTGAAGATAATGAAAAAACAATTTTAACAGGGAACTGCCAGAAATTCAAACTGGATTCAGAAGAGGAAGTGAAATGGGGTATATCATTGCTAATGTCAGATGGGGGAGCTCTGGTAGTGTAGTGGCTAAGGCACTTGACTGCTAACCAGAAGGCTGGCGGTTCAAACCCACCAGCCACTCCTCGGAAGGAAGGTTGGGCAATCCTACTTCCATAGTGATACTGCCTTGGAAACCCAAGGAGGGGTCGCTATGAGTCGGGGCCGACTCGACAGCACATAACAACAACAACAACAACAATGTCAGATGGATCTTGGCTGAAAGCAAAGAATACCAGAAAGACATTTACCTATGTTTTATTGACACTGCAAAGGCATTCAACTGTCTAGATCATGACAAATTGTGGATAACATTGCTAAGAATGGGAATTCCAAAACATTTAATTGTGCTCATGCGGAAACTGTACATAGATTAAGAGGCTGATGTTCAAACAGAACAAGGGGATACTGCATGGTTTAAAATCAGGAATGGTGTGCATCAGGGTTGTATCCTTTCACCATACTTATTCAATCTGTATGCTGAGCAAATAATAATCTGAGAAGCTGGACTATATGAAGAAGAATGTGGCATCAGAACTGGAGGAAGATTCATTAACAACCTATGATATGCAAATGACACAACCTTGCTTGGTGAAAGTGAAGAGGATTTGAAGCACTTACCGATGGAGATCAAAGACTACAGTCTTCTGTATGGATTACACCTCAACATGAAGAAAACAAAAATTCTCATAATGGACCAATAAGCAACATCATGATAAATGGAGAAAAGATTGAAGATGTCAAGGATTTCATTTTACTTGGATCCATAATCAACACCCATAGAAGCAGCAGTTAAGAATCCAATGATATATTACAGGTCTACTGTGAAAGACATCTTTAAAGTGTTAATAAGCAAAGATGTCACTTTCAGAACCAAAGTGCACCTAACTCAAGCAGTGGTATTGTCAGTCACTTCATATACATATGAAAGGGGGACAATGAATTAGGAAAATCAAAGAAGAATTTATGTCTTTAAATTATTGTGCTAGCAACGAATATTATTTATACCATGGATTGCCAGAAGAATGAACAAATTTGTCTCAGAAAAGTACATCTAGAATGCTCCTTGGAAGCAAGGGTGGTGTGACTTCATTTCATTTACTTTGGACATGTTATCAGGAAAGATCAGTCCCTGCAGTAGGATATCATGCTTGGTAAAATAGAAGGTGAGCAAAAAAGAGGGAGACGCTCAAGGATATGGATTGACACAATCAATGGTGTAACAGTAGATCAAACATAGAAACACAATTGAGGATAGTGCAAATGCAAGCAGTGTTTTGTTTTGTTGCACATAGGGTGGCTGTGAGTCAGAACTGACTGTAAGACACCTAAAAACAATAACAATCTAGGCAACATATTTTGAAGAGAACTGTACTGGTGAGAAAATGCTCTTTTGGTGAAGATTTACATATGAAATCCACCAGCAATTATTTTGAGACTACTTCCTAAATTGTATAGTTATTGGTTGCATGGCTATTGGTTTTTTTAAAAAGAGATTTCCTAATAAGAGGTTTCTACTTAATTAACATTTGGTTTCATTCAATTTACAGGAATATTTATTGAGGGTTTGCAGTTTCCATGTCATGTGTTACATGCTAAAAGTAAATATATTCCCTCCTTTTTTATACTATTGGCTGTCTCTTGTATCACGTATAAATTCTGTTTGAAGTGACTTTAGAAGACATTTCTATTCTCAAACATAAAACTGAGTTCTTCAAGTTAGTTGATCAACATGTCAACCAATTTATAAAATGTGGGAGTTGTGAGATTCCTGTCTTTGCCTCAGCACTCACAGCTTATCAGTTACCAAGCACTGTCTATTCTATGGCCTCAGGCTATTTGCATCTTCCCCTCTAACCCTTCCCAGCCTACTACTTTAGATACAGCTCTCATAACATGTAGCTTTCTACCCAAGTGCTATTGACTCAATTCTGACTCATGGTGACCTCATGTGTGTTAGAGTAGAGCTTTGCTCCATATAATTTTCAATGCTGATTTTTTTTTTTTTTTAGGAGTAGATTGCCAGTCCCTTTTTCTGAGCCTCTGGGTAGACTTGAACCTTCAACCTTTCCATTAGCGGTGTTGTTTGCACCACCCAGGGACTTCTGCAGTCTTGCAATGCTATGTACTTAATCTCCTTGCCTTTCAATCCATCCTCCACATTATCCTTAAATAAATGGTTCTTAATTGGGAGTGGATTTTGTTCCACCCTCTCCAAGAGACATTTGGCAGTGTCTAAGGGCATAGGTCTGGTAGCATAGTGGCTAAGACACTTGCCTGCTAACCAGACGGCTGGCGGTTCAAACCCACCAGCCACTCCTCGGAAGAAAGGTTGGGCAATCCTACTTCCATAGTGATACTGCCTCAGGAAACCCAAGGAGGGGTCGCTATGAGTCGGGTTTGACTCGACCGCACATAACAACAAC
>NW_006921603.1:16850851-16885841 GCF_000298275.1 Orycteropus afer afer | reverse complement strand
ACGGCACATAACAACAACAACAACAACAAGGGCATAGTGCCTAAGGCACTTGACTGCTAACCAGAAGGCTGGTGGTTCAAATCCACCAGCAACTCCTCGGAAGGAAGATGGGGCAATCTACTTCTGTAGTGATACTGTCTCAGAAACCCAAGGAGGGGTCACTATGAGTGGGGTCTGACTCTAAGGTACATAACAATAACAACAACAACAAGAAGGACATTTTGGGAGCTCTGGTGGTGTAGTGCCTAAGGCATTTGACTGCTAACCAGAAGGCTAGTGGTTCAAACCCAGCAGCCACTCCTCAGAAAGAAGATGGGGCAATCTACTTCTGTAGTGATTCCACCTGGGAAACCCAAGGAGGGGTCCCTATGAGTCAGATCCACTCCTTGGCAGTGAGTTTGGTTTAAGGGCATTTTTGGTTGTCAGAACTGTGGTAGGGGAGGGAGGGTGGAAACAGTGCTATCGGCGGCATCTAGAGGATAGGGGCCAGGGATGCTGTTAAACATCCTACAATGCACAGGATATTTCTCAAACCTAAGAATTTTCCAGCTCAGAATGTCCATAGGGCTGAGGAAACCCTGCTCTAAAATGACACTTCTAAAATAAAAATCTGCTTAAATCTCTCAAAAACATCCTATTTCTTTTAGGCAAAATTTTCACGTGAGGCTCCTCTGTCATTCCCTGGCCACACAGAATATACTCGTTATTGCCTGGCATACCACATTTCCCCTGGCTCTGTAGCCTGTCTGCTAATTTCTCTGACTTTTTCAGGCTGGGTTGGGTGATCCTCCTCCATGCCTACCTTTTGAAGAGCATCAATCACTGGGAATTTTCCTTAGTCTGTGTCCTCTCCCCACCTCATCACCCCCTCTCCACAATGGGCATCTAGAAGTCAGAAACTGGGTGTTTTTCCTCTGAGTCCTTAGGACCTAGTGCAATTTTATATGAATCCAGACCAGATCTAGACCAGATCTAGAGTCAATCAAAGCCATGTCCCCTGATTTTCTTCATCAGCTTTGTGGAGCCTCCAGATTAGTGCTTGAGCACATTGGGTTCATTGCTGTCGTTCTGACTTTTTCTTTCTACCCTTTGCCTCACTTGTAATAAGGTCTCCATTCCGCCTCCCTCCATTCATGTCACTCCCACATGTTAAGGCCCAGTTCAGTAATAATCACTATGATTTTCCAAGTCCATGCCATGCACCATTCAGTGTATTATATTAGTTCACCTTCAGCATAGTCTCTATCAGGAAGGTACTGTCCCTATTTCTCAGGTGACGAAGATGATGGAAACAGCCCTGAGCTGTTCATAATATAGGATAGGTGAGACAAGACGTGCACACAAATACCCAAGATGCATGCAGCTGGGCCACATCCCTCTCTGATTGATTCTGCTTTCTTCTCTGTTAGCTCCTCTACTTTCTTCCAGAATGCACTTGGAAGATCATTTGCTCCTCAGTTTTTATAAGTAAACTACAAATTGCTCAGGGTAATACAGGTTAATGGTGGCAACCAGCCCTAAAACCTGGAGGTCTAGATTCTAAGGCTTTTCCACCCACTATACACCACACTCAGCACTTCTTGCTCAGGCCGAGGTAAATTACAGTTACCCCCCCCCCCAAGTCATCAAAGGCTGTCCAGCAGGGCTGGTGGAATCAGGGCAGGTGAGGTAGCCTCAGTCCACAGTGACCTGAAGCTGAAGAAGTCTGACCATGCATAGTCTAGAGGGTTTTGTCCAAGAATTTTCAGGGGAAAGTCACTGAAAGGGTTTAAGCATGTGAGTGAGTGGAAGAGATTTGAATTTTTAAAAGCTCACAGTGGAGAATGAATGAGGTCTGGAGTGAAGGCAGAGTGACAGTGTAAGAGATTATTGTGGTCCTTTAGGTGAGAGAGATAGTGGCAGCCTGGACCATATGGTTGGACCACTCAGAGAAATGAATGGACTGGAAGCATATTTAGGAGGTAATGTTGCAGAATTTGGCCATGAATTGACTATTGGGTATGAATCCTAGCTACAGTATGGCCTTTAAAAAAGACACTTAAGCTTCGGTGTGTTTCCCCAGGGATAAAACTGGAATAACGCCTGGTTAGACGGTTTATTAGTAAAAAATAAAAACAACACACATTAGGTATCAATGAATGCTAGCTCATAATAATTTTATAATTAATAAGAGGGTTTTTTTTTTTTTTTTTTTTAATGCAATAGGATGAATCTGAAGTACCTTGTGAAAGTTGGAGGGTTTGTTAAATTCTTGTTGGTCAAATGCTCCACGAACTGACTCGGTTGGGGCAAGGTGCAGAGATGCAACAGATAAATGTGATTAATGGGTCCAAGCATACAAAGATGTGAAGGGGACTCCAGACTTCTAAGGGGTCGATGTGTGGCCAATTTCTGAGAATTTTACTTCCTAGGCTGGCGGATCTCTCATTCTTAGGTTGGTGTTTCTAGAAAACAGAGTTAAAAGAGGCGAGTTATGGGTGGAGAGTGTTAGCGAAGCCGGATGGGGGCGGGGCAGGAAGGCTGAAGACTGAAGCCGAGTCCCGTGTGGAGGCGTTGGCCACCGCGGCCCCCTCTCCTCCTTTCCGGGGCTACTGCTCTTGTCGTCACGAGGAGGCGGGGTCGGTCGTGAGCGGTAGGCTGGGCCGGCCGCGGGGCGTGGCGGGAGGCGGGCTCGTCTCCCAGCGCAGGCCGCGGCGGCCTCCGAGTAACCGGGAGCCGAAGGCAGTGCGGGCCTGAGCCCTAGTCTTGGTCAACCTCCTCGCGCCCCCTCCGCAGCCCCGGGCGCGCGCACGCCGGGGCCCCCCGGGGCTGGCCCCCTAGTGAGCTGGCTGCGGGATCCTGACCAGCTCAGCGACCCGGAGCTTCTCGGCCCAGGAACACACGGAAGTGGTGAGTGTCACGGAGGGAGGTGGAGAAGCCTGGGGACCGTGGGCGATATGGCGAGGGGCGCGGAGCCCGGCGCTGGCGGGAGGCGCTGCGGTCCCTCGAGAGCCGCGCACCCCCGCCGCTCCGCGGGCGCCGCGCAGGACCCAGTGGGCCTGGGCGGGTGGGGGCGTGCGGGTGCGGGTGCGGGAGCGGGCGAGGGCGGCGGGGATTTCCAGCGAACGGAGCCGGCGGACGTCGGGGAGGTCACGGACAGGGGTCTCCAGGCCGGGCGGGGAGAGGTTAAGCTTCGCCGCCCCCTCCCTGAGAGCGCACATCAAGTTTTCATAAACAAGCCCAGAACGCGCTGTCTGACATCCTGTTTATACCACGCTGAGATATAGGAGCGGGCTTGAGGTTTGATGTCCCTCGCTTGTGTGCACCGTGAACTTGACCGCCAGCTCCGTGGCAGAATTGCCGGGGGCGGGGGGAGTAGCGGGGGAGGGGTGGAGAAAGAGAAGATAATATTTTTCTGGCCTCCAGGTGGATGCTGAGGGTCTTAGCCGCTTTTCCTCTTGCCAGCTCATTGAGGGAGAGTTTGTGGGATTTGGGATAGTGTTTATTATGGCAGACGTCCTAGGATTCAGGAAACGCCCCCTCCCCTTTTATGTTGTTAGGATTCTGGCCCTATGCCGCTAGCGAGAAGGGCAAAAGGCTCACTTTGGGCTAGAGGACGGGGGAAGAGTGAGGAAGAGTCACTCGGGGAATTGAGAGTTTTATAGTAAAGAGACTGAAAAACCAAAACTAGGGGCTGGTCTCTGGTTCTCTAAGTCCTCGGATCCCATCCGAGAACAGTTGCTGACTTGAAGCATCAAAGAGCAATGCTGCTTAAGCAGGACAAGTAAACACCTTTCCAGAGTTACTCCCAAGGTTCCAGGGATGTGGGCTTCTTGGATACGTGTTTACCAAGGAACTTCTCCAGGGAGACTAGATAAAAGGTTTGAGAATTGCCAGGTGTTTTTGAACACATTATTTTTGAGGGCATATTCCAGTGATGTCTTGTGTGTGCCTAGGAAGGGAACATCATCCCCCATGCCATTCCTCTTTATACATGGCTATGAGCTGTCTTCTGTTCCTGGTTGAATACATAATATTACATGCTGTTAACTTTTTTCCCCTCCTGCTCATAGGGTTTTTCTCTCAGTGGCAGAAGTTTCCAGTGATATAAAATTGTCATTATTGCTTTCAGGGAGGAAAACGTTTAAAAAAAAAAAAAACCTTCTGTAGATGAGTATAATGCAGAAACAATTAGAATGGAGTCTGGTTGTTGACTATTTTTAAGAAAAGGATTTGTGTTTTGGATGGGCATATATGCAGTGAAAGAAAAATTCTTTTAAGATGAGCATTCTATATTGATTAAATCTTTGTTGCTCCCTTCCCAATCCTTGTCTTATGCTATTTTCTGGCTTTTGCTTTTGGTGACCCTGATGTTTTCTAAGAACAGGAAGGTGTTTTTGTTGAAGCAACAGTATATTCTTTTGTACTTTATGGTGAAGGTTAATGGAGACCATAAGGGTACCAGACACTTCTGGTAGAATATGCTTTGTAATACAGAGACAATGTCTCCCATGTATAGATCCAGATCTCATTTAAAGACATAATTGTGTCATGCCTGAGGGATTGTGGCCATTATGATTAGAAATAATCACAACCTCTTTTTACTACTTACAGATCACATTAATTAAGCACTTTCACCATATTTTATCTGTTTCTCTAAACAGCTACACTTTTTTAAAAAAAATTTATAAGGACTGCAGTATGACTCTCCACATTGAATAAAATCTGTTTAAAATGTTCCCCCTATCTGCAGTATACAGGCTACTTACTATTGGGAAACAGTGACAGAGCATGTAAGTTATTCATAGGTAAAATAGCTCAAACATTTCCTAAAATATA
Organism: Orycteropus afer afer; assembly: GCF_000298275.1. Lineage (NCBI taxonomy): Eukaryota > Metazoa > Chordata > Mammalia > Tubulidentata > Orycteropodidae > Orycteropus > Orycteropus afer. Next base: position 16,881,023 of record NW_006921603.1, on the reverse strand, counting down.
ACTGCATTTCAGTTTGCTGTAATTTTGTCAGTTTTAATGTCAGTTTGGCTAATACTGTACTTGTAATTATCTCTCTAATTATTTGGTATCTACCCTTTATAGAGGAGCTCTGGTAGTGTAGTGCCTATGGCACTTGACTGCTAACCAGAAGGCTGGTGGTTCAAATCCACCAGCCACTCCTTGGAAGGAAGGTTGGGCAGTCTACTTCCGTAGTGATACTGCCTCGGAAACCCAAGGAAGGGTTGTTATGAGTCAAGTCTGACTCGATGGCAAATGACAACAACAACAACCCTTTATAAATTTAAGGTGGGAAATTAGGATATTTATTAAAGTGTGTCTAAGTTGTTCAGGGGAATTAGGTTGCAACATCTTTTCAATTCAGGCTTTGGTGAAAAAAATCTGGTGAAAATAAGGAATTTTGAGGGTGGGGTTGTTTTTGCAGGAATAGGGTTGATAAGTGGCGTGAAGAAACTTAAAACTGCGTGCTTCTAAATAGGTTCTGGGTTCACAAACACTAGTGGTTTCAGCTTCAGACAACCAGTTACAAGTTCTAATATTGTTCCAAAATCATCACTCCATTTCTTCTGAATAGCTTAAGGTAACATGTTTAATTGACCAGGAATCCAGCTAAAGCAAGTATTGAGAACATGTATAGGTTTATACCAATTTTTGTAGAGGGAACAAGGAACCCTGGTGGTGCAGTGGTTAAGCACTTGGCTGCTAACTGAAAGTCAGCAGTTTGAACTCACTGGTGGTTTCCCAGGAGAAAAGACCTAGCAGTCTGCTCCCATAAAGATTACAGCCTAGGAAACCCAATGGGGCAGTTCTACTCTGCCTTTGTAAGGTCACTATGAGTTAGAATCGACTCAAAGGCACACAACAACAAAAGAATGTAGAGGGGACACTAAGGTGTGACTGTAAGAAGTTCCGTTGGTGTTGTCATTAAAGCATTGGGCTACTAACCGAAAGATTGGTGGTTTGAACCCACCAGCCACTCTGTGGGAGAAAGATGAGGCTGCTCAGATTTACAGCCTAGGAAGCAGTTCTACTCTGTCTTGTAGGGGTGCTTATTTATTTATTTATTTTTAAGGTATAACTGCATCATAAGGTTTATTAACAAAGACCAAGATCTTTGTTTTCTGACTCTGGCTCCTCTGGTAAGTGTTTTTTTTTTCTCCTCTAAGCACACATTCTGTATATCCTTCTTATGTTCTAATGAGATAATATCCTTCTAGAAAGGATTTTTGTCTGAGGTACGAATATACATACAAAATTTTTCCTTGTTCATCTCCACATTTAAAACAATTCTTTTAAATGGATGGGGAATTCGTTAATTACAGCTGCATCTTGCTGAGCAAGCAGCATCTGATAACTGATTTATGGTGTATTTGTGGGTCATTGTTGCGCAGCAGAGGGGCCAGAAAGAACCTTGCAGATTCTTTTAGCTGGTTGTTCTCAACAAGGGGCAGTTTTACCCCCAAGGAAACATTTGCAGTTTCTGGAGACTTTTTTTTTGCTTGTTACAGTATGTGGGAGGGAGCAATATTACTGGCATCTACTGAGTAGAGGCCAGGGATGCTGCTGAACATCTACAATGCACAGGACAGCCTCTTAGAACAAAGAATCATCTGGCTTAAAATAGCAATAGTATTGAGATTGAAAGATTCTGTTTTGGACTACCTGCTGAGAAGCAAGATCTGTGCTCCTGTCATGGTAAATCTCTTTACTTGAGGTACCTATTTATCTCATGTTGTTGTTATGTGCTGTTGAGTTGGACCCAACTCATAGCGACCCCTCCTTGGGTTTCCGAGGCAGTATCACTACGAAGTAGATTGCCCCATCTTCCTTCTGAAGAGTGGCTGGTGGGTTTGAACCGCCAGCCTTCTGGTTAGCAGTCAAGTGTCTTAGGCACTAAGTTACCAGAGCTCCTATTTATCTCATAGTAAAATGCAAATAAAAATGTCTACCTTGGTCTTTTCACAAAGTTGCTATGGAAAATCAAATAAAGAAAGCAGGTGTAATGCATAGAAATTGTGAAGTGCCACACAAATTAAAACTCTTATGAAGACATTTTTAGTGAATGAATTGTTAGATAAACTGGTAGTTAGGGAGGTGAGAGAAGAGCTAAGGCAATAGGTAGAGGAAATGGTGGGTTGGATGGTTTGGTATTATTGGATTCTTTGTCACTCAGTTTTTGGGGTAAAGGTTTTATTTAGTATAATTTGCTTAACTAGAACATACACCTTTAGCTCTGTAATTTCTTTTAACATGAAGATCATTTTCTCATTATAACAAGAGGGAAAATTCATTGTAGAAAATATGGAGAAGTAGAAAGTAGAGAAAAAAGTCCTCTTTGGTGTGCTCTCTTTTCTGTTTAAGGACAGTCCCATTCTTACCAATTTCTTTTCTGTAAGAGCCTTAAGATTGGAAAGTGGGAAAAGCTAGTGACTAAGGAAGATGCTAGTTGTTTCTTTGCTCTTCAGTTTTCTTTTTCATAATTATAAAGTACAGGTATATTCTATTATAGACAACATTAGAAATTGGTTCCTTGTTTTCATACTTTGCCCACTCATCTCCCAGCTGTGTTCTCAATCGGCCTGTTGTTTCCTCCCTGCTTTTTGCTCTCCCCCGTACTCAGCTAGGTGTGCCACTATTGCTTCCTGTCTTGAAAACCCTCTGCTAACATGGGGTTTTAAACAACTGCTGTGTTTCAGGGGCAGGAAACTACTTCCTGTATGTTTTCCTCCAAAGTGCACGAGAATTTTTAGCACTTTGAGGCAACAAGGAAGACAAAGCATGAAGCTCGTCACCTCTGTTGTATATTCAGGCCTTATGGTTTTATGACCTCTGATCTTTGAAGCTCGTGGTGGGCACACATTCTTGGTTCTCTGTGAGTAAATTGCCTATTTCCAAAGCAAGTTATTTTATGTGTCTGCTGTCCAGAAGAAAAGCCAAGCTTTGTTGGAATATTTTTTTGGTTCTGTTTTTAGGTACCATCGAGTCAGGTCCAACTCATAGCAGTCCATGTACAAGAGGATGAAACACTGCCTGCTCCTGCGCCATCTGCACAGTCATTGCTATGCTTGAGCCCATTGTTGCGGCCACTGTGTCAGTCCATCAGAAGAGGGTCTTCTTTTTCACTGACCTTCTACTTTACCAAGCATGAGATCCTTCTCTAGGGACTTGGCCCTCCTGATAACGTGTACAAAGTATATGAGATGAAGTTTTGCCATCCTGGCTTCTCAGGATTCTGACTGTACTTCTTTCAAGACAGATTTGTTCATTCTTTTGGCAGTCCATGATCTTTTTAATATTCTTTGCCAACACCATAATTAACAGGCATCATTTCTTCTCATTGTCTAGCTTTCACATGCATAGGAAAAGACGATGGTTTGGGTCAGGTGCACCTTTTTTCCTTAAAGTGACAGATTTGTTTTTAAACACTTTAAAGAGGTCTTTTCCAACAGATTTTCCCAGTGCAGTATGTTGTTTGATTTCTTGACTGCTGCTTCTATGGGCATTGATTGTGGATCCAAGAAAATGAAGTCCTTGACAACTTCAATCTTTTTTCCATTTATTGTGATGTTGCTTATTGGTCCAGTTATAAGGATTTTTTTTTTTCTGTGTATGTTGAGGTATAATCCATACTGAAGGCTGTTGTCTTTGATCTTCATCAGTAGGTGCTTCAAGTCTTCTTCACTTTCAGCAAGCAAGGTTGTGTCATCTGCATAACATAAGTTATTAATGAATCTTCTCTAATCCTGATGCCATATTCTTATCCATGTAGTTCATCTTCTTGGATTATTTACTCAGCATCCAGGTTGAATAAGTATGGTAAAAGGATATAACTCTGCCATGCACCTACCCTGATTTTAAACCACGAAGTATCCCCTTGTTCTGTTTGAACAACTACTTCTTTGTTCTGTGTACAGGTTCTGCATGAACACAAGTGTTTTGGAGTACCCATTCTTCGCAGTGTTAGCCATAATTTGTGGTCAGACACATTTGCATAGTTACACAGGTAAACATCTTTCTGGTATTCTTCGCTTTCACCCAAGATCCATCTGATATCAGCAATGGTATCTCTCATTCCATGTCCTTTTCTGAATCTGGCTTGAATTTCTGATGATTCCCTGTTGATGTATTAGTGCATCTTCAGCAAAATTTTACTTGTATGCAATATTAATGGTATCATTCAATAATTTCCACATTCTGTTGGATCACCTTTCTTTGGAAAGGGCATAAATACGGATCACTTCCAGTCAATTAGCTAGGTAGCTGTATTCCAAATTTCTTGGCATAGACAAGTGAGTGCTTCCAGTGTTGCTTCTTTGTTGAATCATCACAATTGGTATTCCGTCAGTCCTGGAGCCTTCATTTTCACCAGTGCCTTCAGTGTAGCTTGAAATTCTTCAGTCATCAGTTCTTGATCATATGCTACCTCCTGAAAAATATCCATTAAAATAGTATATTTTAAATCTATGCTAACTGATTTATTTAACAATATTCACACAGCACTTTGCTTACTCATTTATTTATCAGATATGTGTTGAGCTTCTGCTAGAAGTCAAGGACAATTCTAGGACTGAGTAAATAAATAGAACAAAACAGGCAAAAATTCTTGCCTTTATAGAGCTTACCCTTGGAGTCAGTTCATTCAGAGTTTCACAGTTGAACATTGCACACAAATGAGTAAACTCTACTTTGTGATTGTAGAGTTTTCTTATAAACTTTCATGGCACTTTTTTGAAGTGTGAGGACTAAGAAGTAGCTTCTTTTTTTTTTAATTTCTGTTTTTGTATTACAGATTAATTCATCCTTTGTATATATGAACATTTCTTTGGTATCTGCTATGTACTGCCTGGCAGATGGATAAGACACAGTTTATATGGCAACATGCCTGCTCTTTGTACTTATCACACAGGGTTGGTAATGCTATAAAAAAAGAAAAAATCAAACTCATTGCCGTCAAGTCAGCTCAGACTCATAGTGACTTCTCCTTAGGTTTCCGAGGTGGTATCACTACGGGAGTAGAACACCCAGTCTTCCTTCTGAGGAGTGGCTGGTGGGTTTGAACCACCAATTTTCTGGTTAGCAGTCAAGTGCCTTAGGCACTACGCTACTAGAGCTTCTTGGTAATGCTATAGAGATCAGACTTAAGAGCACTAGGACCACTGAAGAGAAATAACCTTGCTTGGTGCCCTTGCCAAGTGCTTTCTTTTTTTTTTTTTAAAAAAAAAAGGCATCATTTGAGTTGGGGCTTGAGGAATAAGTAGATGTTCTGTGTTTCTTGTGTGTGAGAGAAATGTAGGCAGACATACAGCATGAGCAGAGATATAAAGATGGGCCTGTTTATGGTGTGGGTGACAAACTTGGATGTGGCCACTGTGATTAGAGCATAAATTCCACGTGGGAAGCAGTGAGTAGAGGTGAGGCTGGATTACAGGTTGGGCAGAGTGTGAAGATTTCCACTACAAGTCTTTGAGTAGAGTGAGGTCAGGGACCATGACCTATGTTGAATAAATGAGTAGAGAAGATGTAGAAGCCATTTTGAATTCAAGAATAACATCATTAGCAAATGAAATAGCTGTGAACACTGAATGTTCTATCATGGGTCAGCTTTATCTTACCACTGTGCTACTCTTTTTCCTCCTTCCTGTTATAGAACTTGCTTCTCACTTACCTACCACTTTTAACCATCCAGAAGACTGCTAGGAAACAGGAAATGCTTAGAGCCAAAATAGATGTCACCAAGTCCATATGTGCTTTCTTTTTCCTTTACTCGTTAAACAGTAAAACCTTTAATTTGCTTTTAATTTACAAATAGTTCTTTCATAGTTAATCTAACTGGGTTTTGAGTCAATAGAAGATTAAATACAACAAATGTAAGGAACAAGATTTAAGAGGATGAACGAACATAGAAGGCTCCTTCTCAGAGGCAAGCAGTGTTACTTTTTATCTTAGAAGTGAAGAGTGGAAGGTTTATGAAAAGCAGACCTATAATCAGAAATGAAGCAGTCTGGAGCCATTTGGTGGGGGTGTAAATGCCATTTTTTATACTCCATCAAGTTGAAGCTGCCACTGTCACAACCCAGTACAGATGACCAAGCCATTAAGAAGAGGTCAAGTTGTGAGCATAGTTGTAATGAGATGAGAGAGTTCAGGTCTTTGGTCTAAAAGGGCAACTTTAGATACCTTGTTTGGAGCTTGAAGGTGTGCAAGTGGTGGATGGGGGTAGGAGCAAGATAAAAAGCTGTTATAGGACAAACTTCATTCTTCGGAAAGAAAAGCTGGTGAGGAATCTTTGCTCTTCAAGAGAAGCTTTAACTCTTTAGGGAAGAGTTAACTTAAGGGCAGTCTGCAAAAGGAAGCTGGCCCCACAAAGCCTGAAAAGTAGCAACAAGGGCTGTAGTGGTGGCTGTGGCTGTCAGCAAAGAATCCCCCTGTGGGAGGCCTGTTCATTGCTGTGGAGTCCATTCTGACTCATGGTGCCCCATGTCACATTGCTCCGTTGGGTTTTCAAGGCTGTGACATTTTGGAAGCAGATCGCCAGGCTTGTCTTCTAAAGTGCCTCTGGGTGGGTTTGAGCTGCTGACTTTTTGGCTTGTCGTCTAGCACTTACCTGTGCCCCCCAAGGAACCTGGGGGAGACTCAATCAGGTCAACTTATTACACCTCTAAGTAGAAAACTGATTTATTGTGTTTTAACCTTGTTTTTCCTTGGTTTTGATCGTTTGTTTTTGGAAGCATTGGAGCCAGACTTCCTGGTTTGAGTCCAGTGTTGAGAAATTAGAAAGGACCCCAAGTAGCGCAATATTTAAGCACTAGGTTGCTAATCAAAAGTTTGCAATGTTAACCCATCAGCTGCTGCGCAGGAGAAAGATGAGGCAGTCTGGTTCCATAAAGATTATAACCTTGGAAAGGTTATGGGCAATGCTACTGTGTCCTGTAGAGTCTCTGTGAGTCAGAAGCAACTGGACAGCAGTGGGTATGGGTGAGAACTTAGGTAAGTTGTGCCTTTGTTTCGTATCCATAAAATGGAAGTAAAGGTGGTACCTACCTCTGGAATTGTTTTGAGGAATTGAATACCTAAAGAGTTTGGAGTGATGCAAGGCACATAGTATGAACTTAAAACTTATTAGCTGTGGGTATTTTTTATGATAGGCAAAGATGCTTTGTGTTAAAAAAGAGACCAAATTATATTTAGTGTATTTTAAGATGGAAGCTAGTGTGTCTTAGATGCTCAACAAAGAGTAGCTGATATATTCTATATTAGCAAGACTTCAGATAGAAATGGATAAATCAAGAAAGTTTAGGCACTTAAACCATTTCTCAAATCTAGTAGTGTTTATGTAGATAACACCAAATACACTAGATAAATTAGGTTTTATTTTGTTTTCAAAGAAAAATGAGAAACAAAAGTGCTTTCATGTCCAATTTTTAAATCCCATTAACCAAATGAAGTCAAACCCATTGCCATTGAGTCACTGCTGACTAACAGCAACCCCACAGGACAGAGTAGAATTGTCTCAAGGCTGTAAATCTTTATGGAAGCAGACAGCTTCATCTTACATATAGTGGCTGGCAGATTTGAACTGCTGACTTTTTGGTTAGCAGCTGAATGTTTAACCACTGTGCCACACCAAGGATCCTTTTAAATAGCATTAAACCAAACCCACAGCTATCAAATTATTTGTGACTCATGGTGACCTTTTAGGATAGAGTAGAACTGCCCCATAGGGTTTCCAGGGCTATGAATCTTTATGAAAGCAGACTGCCTCATCTTACTCCTGCAGGGTGGCTGGTGGGTTCAAATCTCTGACCTTTCAATTAGCAGCCAAATGCTTTAACCACTACACCACCAGAGCTCCTTTAAATACCACTTCCGAGGAGTTGCTGGTGGATTTGAACCACTAGCCTTCTGGTTAGTGGTCAAATGCCTTAGGGTCTATGCTACCAGAGCTCCTCTAAATGCCATTAAAAAAACCAAGCCAAACACACTGCTATCGAGTCAGATCCGACTCATAGCCACCCCTCCTTGGGTTTCTGAGGCGGTATCACTATGGAAGTAGATCGCCCAGTCTTCCTTCCGAGGTGGCTTGAACTGCCAGCCTTCTGGTTAGCGGTCAAATGCCTTAGGCTCTATGCCATTAGAAGTATATAATTTGGAAGGAAGGTTGGGCAATCTACTTCTGTAGTGATACTGCCTCGGAAACCCAAGGAGGGGTTTCTAGGTGTCGGGTCCGACTTGATGGCACATAACAACAACAACAATTTGATAGGAATGACTTAGACATTCTGGGCGAGTCAATATAAAGATGCTGTGTTGCCTTCAGTGATTCAGTTTAATTAGCAAGTGTTCTGCTGTTGGCAGAGAGACACCTGGCATGGATGTGTAAACTGATGTCTTCAAAGTTGTATGGAAAGAAAAACTTATAAATCAGATAATGTTTCAGGGAGTTTTGGTGTTTTAGAAATTGTAAGTGTTTAAGGAAACTCAAAAATATATTCAGCTTCATCTGAATGCTGCTTTACCATTTTCTATTTCTGTATATTGTGCTTTCCTAAAGCAAGATTTACCCAAAGTATAAATTTGTATAATGAGCTGGTACTTCCTCCTAATCATATTTTAATATATCTTTGTTTCCTTCTCAGTGATATTTATGTTGAACACGTTTCTTGGGTCTGGGCATTGTTCATATTCTTAAGAACAATAGCTGCCACGTGGTTAGAAAAGAGCTCTTGTTATTCTTATGCCATGAGCTTTAGCAGCAAAGGAGTTACCTGTTCCTTCCTTGTTGTCCCATTTACGAATGAAAGAGACAGAATTCCCATAATGTGGAGGGGCAGTGATAGGGAAATCTACCTCAAATGGTGAAAATACTGGCCTGTAGGTATTTAAAATATCATTTCAGTTCTGTTACTCTCCAGTACATCCGGTAACTCAGATTGGTCTGAAGATATAATGTAGAAATAGATAAGAACAACGTGTAATTACCGTAACTCTTATTTATTTTTAATGATGTTTTAAGGGCTTAGGGGTATTAGAACTGACAAGTTCATTTAATTACACACAATTATATCTGCAGTCTCGTTTGCACAGTTAATTTGCTTAGACTGTGTAGCAAGGCTGTAATTTATAGTAATTTTTTTCAATTAGTGGAGTTTGAATGACCTTCATGTACTGTAAGAGAAAAGACAAAAGAAAAAAATCAAATGAAATGCAATTTTCCAAATGTATAGATTCCCAAAGAAAAATCTTAACTAAGTCAAGGGGTCACACATAAAGAGGCAGCTATATGTGATTCATGTTATTATAGAGTTTTATACTGGGTCTTTTGACAGGTTTACCTGTGAACCCATTTTGAGGTTAATGTATATAATACAGACTTAAAAAAGCAAGATGTACAATGCCTACATTTAATATTCTGACTGATTTTGTTCACTTAAAGCCATTCTGTAAAACTTTCGGCAGGTTCACTAGCCATTGCATATCAGTTATTGTATTGGGAAAATCATTCGCTGTATGGTGGTAACTCCAAGAATCCTTTTTTAAAAAACTTATTTAGAATGACCATTCATTCAGGTTGGTTGGAAGTTGTAAGGGTGAGGGAGAAGAGGTCAAAATGGCCAGATAAGTAAACTGTCATGGGTTGAATTGTGTCTTTCCCAAAATAATGTGTCAACTTGGCTGGGCCATGATTTGCAATGTTCTGTTGTTATGTTCTGTTTTGTGAGCTGATGTAATTATCCTCCATTTTGTGATATGTTGTAAATACTGTCCTCTATGTCAATGAGGCAAAATTAGGTTATGGTCATAAGGATAAGATTGTGTTAAAGAGGAAGGATTAGGGTAGGATTCAACACCCTTACTGAGGTCATAGCCCTGATCCATGAAAGGGGAGTTTCCCTGGAGTACAGCCTGCATCACCTTTTATCTTACAAGAGATAAAAGAGGGGAGAAGCAAGCAGAGAAGGAGGGACCTGACTACCACCAAGAACAAAGAGCTAGGAACGGACCGTGCCCTTTGGACCTGGGGTCTTTGTGCTGAGAACTTCCTAGAACCAGAGGAAGATTGATGCCAAGATCCCCAAGGAACGCCAGGCCCACAGCTGTTGAAATGAGACAAGGCCCTTCCACCAGAGTGGACCGAGAGAGAAAAAGCCTTCCCCTGGAGTTGGCACACTAAATGTGGATGTCTAGCCTCCTAAACTGTGGAAGAATAAATTTCTCTTTGTTAAAGCTCTCCACTTGTGGTATTTGTGTTATAGTAGCACTAGATAATAAGCCCACTTCATTTAGGAAATAGACCACTGCCATGCACAAGATGGCTGAGGTTAAAATGCTCACAGGCTTTCATGTTCTTACCTTTATCCAGTACTTATCTATATAAATCAACAAACCAAACTCACTGCCGTTGAGTCAGATCCGACTCATAGTGAGTGAGGCAGTATCACTATGGAAGTAGATTGCCCAGCCTTCCCTCTGAGGAGTGGCTGGTGGGTTTGAACCACCAGCCTTCTGGTTGGCAGTCAGATGCCTTAGGCACTACGCTCAGAGCTCCCAGCATGTATTATGTGAGAATAAGATAGATTTGTCTCCTGTCCTCAGGAAGCTTCTTTGCTAATAGGAAATACAGTAACTCATAATTATTCAACTGTTTGTTAATAATTGCTAATAATTACCAGAAAAGGTGTCTGGTTTGCTAGAATGTAGAGGTAGGGGGCAGCAAGAAAAGGGTTCTGTCTCTGTGATACATTGTTTTACGTTAAACTCTGAAGGATGAAAAAGTTAGGGTAAGAGGATAAGGAGGTTTTTCCCATAGAACCTTTTCCTTGCATATGCAAAGGACCTGAGGCAGAACCATCACCTTATAGCAGAAGCAAAGAGGACAAAGATATAGGCTGGTGTAGTAGCTATGAATCTGATCAAGCAGCGATTTATGGGTGATGTTAAAAACTTGAGATGTTGTCATAAGAGAAAGGTGGAAAATTGAAATCTTTTAAACAAGCCAGTGGCATGATGTGATGTCATCGTATGAAAAAAAACAAATACCCCCATTGCTGCCTCTGAGAGCCCCTCTCCCCACATTTGCCAAATGCCTTAAAAGCTTTCATTTTCTCCCACCCACTCATTCTTTAACCCTTTGCAATTTGACTGCTACCTCCACACTCTTGAGACTGCTTCTGAGGTCACCAGTGACCTTCTTGCTGTCACATTGTAATACTTTTTTTTTTTTTTTTTTTCCTCGTTATCTGAAACATTTAATGCATTTAATGCTGCTGACCATCTCCTTCTTGGAACCCACTGCTGTCTGACTTCTGACAGACAGTACTTTGCTCCTCCTTGTCTGCACCTTTGCTCTCCATCTGTCAAAATCCTCTAACTCTCAAGGCCAATTCAAATGTCTCTGATCATCCCCCCTTCCCCAATAAGAAGTGTATACACCTAGTACCTTGGTGGTGTGTGATCCTTTGTTCCAGCTCATCACGTTTGGCCTTGTACTTCAGTTCTTTTTGTAGACTTATCACCACTATGTAGTCACAAGGTGCTCGAGGACAGTAACTGTCTCATTCATTGCTGTATCCTTTTTCACAATAGGCCTACAGTTGTTTCATTGAATAAATACTAAATTCAGTGTAGCTATAATTTGTAGAACTTTAGAAACATTTTACTGGAGAGTTTGCTCAAATAGAATCCTTGATTATTACACAGTGGTACCATAAAAACCCATTGCTGTACCATTGAGTTGTTTCCAACTCATAGTGACCTTGTAGGACAGAGTAGAACTGCCCTGTATGGTTTCTAAGACTGTAAATCTTTACAGGAGCAGATTGCCACATCTTTCTCCTACTGCGCAACTGTTCAGTTCAAACTTCTAACCTTTTGGTTAGCGGCTGAGAGCTTAACTACTCTACTGTCCAGGCTCCTTATAAAGTGGTACAGTTTTATAAAAAGATGACCAAATGTGTTAGAAGACTTTAATTATATTCTTGGTCCTTCCAATGGTTTAGATAAATAAGTTTGGACAAGTTAATAGACATTTCTTCTCCAGAATTGCTATGTTTCTTTTTTATAAAAAAGAAAGAAAGATAACTAATCTGTAACTCACCATGTTTGTTTCCTTGCCAGAAAGCTCAGCACTAAATTATTTGCTTGTTTTAGATTTCTGCCTATTTTCTGTACAATAATCTCCCTGCCATGGTTTTCTCACCAGTTATTTGTCACATGGTATTGAACTCTTGTTATGAAGGTCCTGTTGTATACATCATTTATATTTAAATAGCATCAAATAATTTATTTTTGGTTTATACATATATATTTATAGAGATGTAAATAACAAATACCTGTCGTTTCGTTTCTCCAATGGGAGGTGACACCTAGATGTTAAAAGAGGTAAGTATTCTGGAAGAAATGAGCCAGAAGGCTTTGGGACAAAACGAAAATCATAATTTGGGTTTAATGAGAAAAAGCCCATATAAGTGTTTTATTAGCCTGTGAGTGAGTTAATGTGTGCTTAGGTAGGTCTTGTCTTTCAGGGTATGGAGTATGTAGTGCCTCTTCCCAAATGGGGAGGAACAGGAGCAAGGAAATGAGACTAATGATTGTTAGGCTTTTACTGTATGTCAGCTGTTGAGTTACGTGCTTTGCATTTGATATTTAATTTAATCTTTATAATAGCCAGAGAGTTAGATCTTAATGGCATCATTTTCCAGATGAGCAAACAAAGCTAATACATGGCAGAGCTGGAATACAAATGAGACACTCTGGCTTAAAAATCCTTGTTCTTTCCACTATCCAGTCACTGGTCCTCCTGTGCCCCCTTTTTATTTTTTCCTGATACTGGCATTTAAAATGAGGGCCTAACTTTTTCCTATCTTGTTTTCTAACCTAATGCTTCTGAAGCAGTTTTAGGCCTGAGAGAAGTTCCTTGATGTATGTATATTACATCTGGTGGTATAATGGGTTAAGCACTCAGTTGCTAACTGAGGTTACCAGTAGCCCTGCTGGAGAAAAGACCTGGCCATGTACCATTAAAGCAAAAACCAAACTCACTGCCATTGAATCTGTTCTGATTCACACGACCCCCATTGGGTTTCCAAGGCTGTAAATCTTTACAAAAGCAGAGTACCCCATCTTTCTTCCCTGGAGGGGCTGGTGGCTTTGAACCACCAACTATTTTGGTTAGCAGTCAAATGGTTTAACCACTATACCACCAGTGCTACTCCCATATCAGATTACAGCCTAGGAAACCCTGTGGGGTAATTCTACTCAGTCCTGTAAGATCTCTTGTGAGTCAGAATTAACTCAAAGACACATGTTCTGGTTACCTAGTGACACTCTGACAAGAATATACCACAAATGGGATGGCTTTAACAAACAGGAGTTTATTCTCTTAGTAGTTTGGAGGCTTTGAGTCCGAGTTCAAAGTGCCAGGCTCTAGGGGCTGGGCGTAAGCCCCTCGACTCTGGGTTTCAGCTCTGCCTCTTGCTGCTATCGACCCACTGAAGCTAGAGGCATCTCTCCACTCAGGCAGCTGCCAGCCGCTGAGCCTGAGAAGCCCAAGGTTGACAAGTGAAAAGGCACAGTACTGATATTACCAAACCACATGACAGGCCATTGATTCAAGTCCACTGAAAGTCCCAAGATCGGCAGAGCATGGCAGGCTGCTGAACAATGACTCAGCTACATGCAGGGTTCAAGCATGCCATCAGCCAGAGACCATTCCCAAAGCTTTTCCTTATGTACAAGAAGCAGACCACATTCCTAAAGCGGCTACTCAGCTGCTCCAATAGATTCTACTGTACAGTTAATTATCAATACCACTGTGGGGAATAACTACACCTAGCTGCCCAGCCACTCAACCAGGCCCAGCCAAGTTGACACACAGCCTTAACTACCACAACACACAAAAAGTTGTATTGATGTTTTTGACATTTTAAATCAAACTCTGTTTACTGTTTCTTTATTATTGTTGTTGTGTGCCTTCGAGTTGATTCTGACTTATAACGATCCTGTATGACAGAGTAGAACTGCCTTCTGGGGTTTCTTAGACTGTAGTATTCATGGGAGCAAATCATCAGGTATTTCCTCCCACGGAGTTGCTGGTGGGTTAAAACACCAACCTTTTGGTTAGCAGTCAAGTCCTTCATTACTTTATTACCTGGTTATTATAATACATGTCCTATGTTTACCTGTTTGGGTCTGAGTATAACAGATGTGGTGTTACACAAAGCACACTGGACTTGGAACCAGGAAAAGCTGGGTGTAAGTCTGGACTCTGCCATTTACTAGCACTGAGAGTTTAGGCTCATAATTGATCATCAATTTGTCTCAACTATAAAATGTACTTAATAATACCCACCACAAAGGGAGATTTGAAAGGTTAAATGAGGTGGTGGTTGTTGTTATGTGCCATCGAGTCGGACCTGACTCATAGCGACCCCACCTTGGGTTTCCAAGGTATCACTACGGAAGTAGATTGCCCAACCTTCCTTCCGAGGAGTAGCTGGTGGGTTTGAACTACCAGCCTTCTGGTTAGCAGCAATCAGGTGCCTTAGGCACTATGCTACCAGAGCTCCCTAAATGAGGTAGAGCATATGAAATTGATTTAGATGGTGCCTGAGATCCAGCAGTATTCAGTAAGTTCATTACCTGCCCCTACTCCCCAATACTAAACAGTGCCAGAGACTCTGTAAATGATTTTGTGATGTTTACACTTTTGCAAGTTGGGACTTTACAGGTATATATTACTCAGTTTCTGGACTTCTGATACAGGGAATCTTGGTTATGCAAATGACTGGTTTCCTACTACTGTGAAGGAATCTGTATATAAGGCTTGGTTCAGACTTCCAAATCTGGAACCAGAGTCTGTGAGTTTGAATCCTGGCTCAGAAATTTACTAGCTGAATGATACCAGGCAAGCTATTCGACCTCTTTGTGCCTCAATTTCCTCATCTGTAAAATCAGGATAATAGTAGTGTCTACCTTACAATGTTGTAAGGATTAAATGAGTGTATCTGTGTGTTGTGTGTACATACGTGCACACATACATACCAACATCCTATAAGGGTTTGCCACTATTATTACTTACTATCCCTGTTCTCCTCTGTGTTGAGATAGCCCATAAATCATCTAGAAATTCCCTGGAATTCCCCTGTATACCTTCTCTATTTAGGAGAATCCTCTGTGTATACATCCCTGTCTTTTTTCTCTGTCTTCAATGCTTAACCATTGTGCCATCATGTTACTTCATTTTAACTCAAGCTGTCGTTTTCTCAGAGTGACACTATGTACAACAGAACGAAACACTGCCTGGCCCTGTACCATTCTCACAATCCTTGTTGTGCTTGAGCTCATCATTGCTGAACATCCAAACTGAAGCTTGTTGTTGTTGTTATGTGCCATCGAGTCGGACCCGACTGAAGCTTAGAATGATTAAATAACATGGTCGAACGCATGCACCTTTTAAGTGGGGAAATCTGGATTTGATTAAAGCCAGGCCTGGCCTTTGGTCTCAAATCCCTGAGCTCTGTTGCTTAAAAGCCCCCAAACACCTCAAGATTCCATCTACACCCTTTATTAACTTACATTCTGCCTTCCCTCAAGTTCCAACTTTCAAGATGACAGAATCAGTTGTGTTCTCTTTAACTGCAATGAGGCTCTTTTGGCTGGGCAGATGTATAGTGTTTCAGATACTTTATGTGTTAAATTGGCCTTTCATGTGTTGGCTTGGAAACCTAACCACATTTATAGTAGTATGTGTTGGGGGAAAATGTGCTCCAAGTTTCAAACAACCAACTGGAAATGAATTTTTAAAAAGGCAAAACTGTTTATAAGCTAGAGACTGCCAGTGTATTTGTTTGTGTTAGCTACACTGGTGTAGCTTTAAATGCTTTTAATGTACTTTAAATGGTTATGTGTCATGTCTCAATCAGGCCCATTCTGGAATATATACATTATTGCACTTATTGGCTTGTCTGACCTTGTCTGTGCTTGACCTTTATACCCCCAACCATTGTGCTTGTACTTAGTAGGAGCTCTGTCAAAAAAATCTGTGTAGTCCTCTTTAAAAATCAGTGGCTCTTTATACTTTTCTGTATGCTTGATATGTTTTATTTAAAAAAAAAAATCGATGACTAAGGGTCAGGCAACAACATTGTCAAGAAACCTTGCCACACAGTTGCCAAGCAGATGAAAATACTGCTTATGCTAGGTTGAATTGGGACATTTAAAGGTATTTGGTAGCCAGACACTTAGGAGAATATTGCTTTGATTATTGAGAGACAGGGAAAGCAGTCAAACGGGTTTCTTCTTGGCTTGGAGTCTTGTTTATTATTTTCAGGTTAGAACTGATAGCTCTAATGGTTCAAGTGACGGTGGAGACAGGTCTGCCCTGAACCCAAGCATATTTTATCCTAAGTGCTATAGAGCTTGTCTAATAAGTGCTATTTAAAAGTTAGCACACAATGATCATAGCATCTTAGAAACTTAAGAATTGAAAGAAATCAAATCCACCTAGGAACACCCTCTCCCTTAATTTGACAGTGGCGAAAACTAAGGATCAGAGTGCTTATGTGATTTGTCCAAGCCCTCTGTGGGCGGCATGGAAGTGGTTTATATACTCCATCATGCTGGATTTGTGACTGAGTGATAAAATGATACAGAAGGTAGTCACATGTTGATTTTAGGAAACTGAATACTCATTTGTTCAAATAGTTCTAAGAAGGCTAAGATATACTTATGGGTAGGAAGTTGAGAGATTATTTAAGAGAAATTGGGATTATATAAGATTATTTAAGGAGCCCTGGTATCAAAATGGTTAAGCATTCAGCTGCTAACTGACAGGTCAATGTTTGAAACCCACCAGCTGCTCTGTGGGAGAAAAGGCCTGGCAATCTGCTCTCATAAAGGTTTACAGTCTAAGAAACCCTAAGGATCAGTTCTCTGTTTTGGGTGGTTATTATTAACGAGCTCTGATGGCATACTGCCTAAGGCATTTGACTGCTATCAGAAGGTTGGCAGTTCAAACCCACTCTACAGAAGGAAGACTGGGCAGTCTACTTCTATAAAGGTTTGCCGCCTCGGAAATCCAAAGGGGGTCACTGTGAGTTGGAATCAACTTGATGGCAGTGAGTTTGGTCTTTTGGTTTTATGAGTCAATCGATTTGATGGCACTCAACAATAGGATTATCTAGCGTCTATCCAGGAGTCTCTGGGTGGTGTAAATGGTTAACAAGTTTGGCTGCTAAGTTGGTTGGAGGTTGAAATCCACCCAGAGGTGCCTCGGAAGAAAGGCCTGGTGCTCTATTCCTGAAAAAGCAGCCATTGAAAGCCCTGTGTAGCACAGTCCTACTCTGACACATGTGGACTTAGCATGAGTCAGGGTTGATGTGACAACAGCTGTTTAGTAGGAATAGGAAACCTTTCTTCTATACCAGTTAGAGATAAAGTCATATAAGCCAGCTGGTTTCCCTAAAACATTCATGTATCTCCCTTTGCTTTACTTTTTGTTTTTTTGGGAAATGGATTCTACTTTCAGCATTTGATATCTTACTGCACAAAGGGGATATTTTGTGAAGTGGCAGGGTTATTCTGTAATGCAAATCTGAATACATCATTGCCTTGATTAAAATCTTTTATTTGCTGCCCTTTCTTGTTAGGAACAAGTCTATCCAAACTACCTAGCATGAGTTAACAAGCTCCTTAAGTCACCAGCCTTACTTTCTTTCCATTCCCCTGCTTGTAGCCTGTACTCCAGCTCTGTGGACTGTTTCTCAGTTCTTCTCAATTCAAACACATCATGATTTTTCTTACTTTTGAGTTTTGTTCTTTGCACATGTAGCTCCTTGTGCTGGGAACATTTTTCCCTTCCCCAATGCCTATTCATCCTTGAAGTGAGTTTTGTGTCATTTCTTCCTAGAAGCCCTCCCTCATTTGTCCTGGGACAGCACTTTGGTATTGCCTATCATAGGTAATTGTGTGGTGATACCTGTCACCTTTCCTACACTGAAAGCTCCAGAGGTTAGGGACCAAATCCCTCTTGCTTATCCTTTGACTCTTTTTTCAATCTAGTGCCTGCTATCCAGCAAGTGGTCAATAAAATATTATTGAACAAATGATGGCAATCTTAAGATGCTGACTGTGGGTTTTGTGGAAGGGCTATTTGATTGCTTGGCATTTTCTTTTTATGTTCCTTTTATCAGGAGAAAAGCCACTTTTCAAAGCACACCAGGCTAATTAGACCTTAATGGAGCTAATATATATTAAGAACTGCAAAAAGCATGTGTTGAGAGTTGATTACAAGGCATTCTCTTATAGAGATGTGAGGAAATGCGGGTTCAGAGAGGTGAGGCAAATCTGATCTTCTAGCCCCGAGTCCATACTCTCCCACAGGGCCATCTGTCTGCCGTGCTCTTGACTTGTGTTATGGGGGGCAGCATAGCCTGTAAGTGTAGTTGGTCCTCTGATTCTCCTTCCTGTTGCAGTCTGTTCAGGTCAGGTGCTCACTTACCCCTCTGCTGCCCCTGGTGGTTCTCTCAAGGCTCTGAGGACCACAGGCCTGAATCAGAATTTACCTGTCTTTGCTCTGTTCTTGCTGGGCTCTGCTCTCAACAGGTTTTCCCTGTAGGAAGGCAGCCTGAGGAAATAATTCAGTCAAAGTATTTATGGATGAAACAGGGTACTTCAAAGCAGACAGTCAGCTAACCTTGACTTGGGCCCCTGAGGAGAAAGAGGTTTTGTTTCCTCTTTCCTTTTGACTTTTTTTCTTATGTCTTAAAAAAGCTACTGGCTGTGAATTGAAAATAATTTTACACAAGAAGCACACACGTACTTTATGGGGTCTTCACTGATCTGTATTGTTTATCCTATACAGGACATTTTCAGTTGTTTCTCTGAAATGTTGTTTTTGAATATATTTTAGGTAATTTATTCAGTATGTTGTTGTTATGTGCTGTCAAGCCGGACCCGACTCATAGCGACCCCTCCTTGGGTTTCTGAGGCAGTATCACTACGGAAGTAGATTGGCCCATCTTCCTTCCGAGGAGTGGCTGGCAAGTGCCTTAGCCACTATGCTATCAGAGCTCCCTTTATTCAATATATGTTCAACAAATAGTTAGAATTTCATACAGAATCTTGTGTTAGCCATAGTTGCAAACGAATGTAAACTTAACATTGGCCTTACGTAGGCAATCATTGGAAATTTGTTATAGCTAATGAACTCCTTTTAAAGTTTTACTTAGCTTTTTAAGGAAATTATACAAGTAATATATTTGCATTTTCAAAAAATTAAAAAATAAATTAAAAACTCCAAGACCTGACATTCATAGATAAGCATTTTTTGTTAATATTTTGGTGTTTATCCTTTCAGACTTTGTTTCATACGTATTGTTGTTAGGTGCCAACTCATTATGACCTTATACATAACAGAACAAAACATTGCCCTGCATCATCCTCACATTCATTGTTATGTTTGAGCCCATTGTTGTAGCCACTGTGTCAAACCTATAAATTAATCTGGCTTTTCCACTAAATGATTCCTCACATTCCACCTGCCTCCATGGTGATAACTTTTAGTTATGGTGTCATAATCTTTTATGGGACATAGTGTTCTATTATATGGATGAATGGAAGTTTTTGCTCCCCCTCCCGACTCTACTGTTTGACATATATGTTGTTTTTTTTCTTAATGTAAATAATCCAGTTACAAACATCTTTGCACATCCATTTTTGTACACTTTTCTGATTATTTCCATGGGTTACTGTGTTATCATTGTCTGCAAAATTTTTAAGATTTTGAATACTTACCTATGTTATAATTTAAAAAAAATGCTCTGTACTTTAAGGGAAACATTATAAATCTGCTCAGTTGGCTTTCAGCACACTATGTTGTGTAGGTTCCTTGGCAAATATTCAGCGCTGGGGACTGTGGGGTGCCTGGGCAGTGTTTCTAACGGTTAGATGTCCCCTAGAGGCATCGTAAACGTTTTGGGCTGCTAGATTTCAGAGTTTGCTCAGGTGTGATATGGAAGCCACCTTTAATGGCGAGAAGATAATCTTGTCATATTGTGTTTACCATGTTTGTTACAGTGAGCCTTAAAATCCTTTCCAAGTAAAAATAGTGTTTTCTTTTTCTTCCTTATAATTAAAATGCTGGCAGCTAATATTTAATGATAGAGAAACCCAAGAACAATTTCAGAAGATAGGCACTGTTCTGATTAGTGGTTATAAAGATTTCATACAGATAGTATTCCCAGTGTCCTTTATTGGTCAGATATGCTTCAGTGAAATCAACAAGGCCAGTTTATCTCTGCAAAGACTTGTGACAGCAAGCTCCTAACTACACTCCCTGGGGAGCTCACTGCACTCTTTGGATTTTGCTTGGTTCCTCTGTGCAACTTTATGCTGCAAAACTTTCAGATTCTAGATGTCAAATGGGTTTGACAGTAATTCCTACTATCTTAGTTATCTTGTGTTGCTATATCAGAAATTCTGCAAGTGGATGGCTTTAACAAATGATAATTTATTTTCTCACACTTTAGGAGGCTAGAAGTCTGAATGCAAGGTGCTGGCCCTTGGGGAGGCTTTTACTCTCTTTTTTCCTGGTTCTACGAGGTTCACTCCCAGTGTAGGAACTCTGGGTCCAGAGGATACACTCTTCCCCTGGCTCTTCTTTCTTGGTGATTCTGAGGTCCCTCTGATCTTTGCCCATTTGTTTAATGTCTTTTATATCTCAAAACAGAGTGACTCAAGATACAACCCCATCCTGTAGATTGTTATTGTTGTTATGTGCCATAGAGTCAGACCCGACTCATAGTGACCCCTCCTTGGGTTTCCGAAGCAGTATCACTACGGAAGTAGATTGCCCAATCTTCCTTCCAAGGAGTGGCTGGTGGGTTTGAACCGCCAGCCTTCTGGTTAGCAGTCAAGTGCCTTAGCCACTATGCTACCAGAGCTCCCCTGTAGATTATATCCTGACTAATTAGCATAACTGCCTCTAATCCTGCCTCATTAATGTTACAGAGATTAGGATTTACAATACATAGGATAATTATATCAGGTCACAAAATGGAGGATAATTACATAATATTGAGAATCTTGGCCTGGCCAAGTTGACACATATTTTTGGGGACACAGTTTAATCCATAACACCTGTCATGATGGCTTTTTACATATCTTCTTTGCATTAAATCAGGTGAAGGCTTCGGAACCTGACATGATGCTTGGCAGGTGGTAAATACTGACTCCCTTTTTCTTATTTCCCCTTTTCTCCATACCTCCTAGTTCTTGAGTCAGCAGTGTACTTAGATGGTTGATACACATTCATTGATTAGATTTTGATTTGATAAGATTCAGACCTTTTCAATAATTAGTGAAAAACCAAACCAAGGGAATCTATGGTGAATAGAGCATTACATGGAAGAGCTAGGAAAGGGTGACATTCTTTAAATGAAGAATAGATAGAGGACCTTTATCTGCATTATCTTCCTGTTCTTTGCCATAAGTGTTAGAATGTTTCACCCTAACCTCAATTTAGGATAATATTTAGGCCCTCTCTTCCAGCTGTACCTCAGGTAATTTTGTTGTTGTTGTGTGCCGTTGAGTTGATTCTGACTATCATAGCGCCCCTATAGGATAGAGGAGAACGTCCCCAGGAAGTTGCCTAGGTTGAAGTCTTTGCAGGAGCAGATTGCCAGGTCTTTTCATCCATAGAGCTACTGGGTGGGTTTCAAACCACCATCCTTTCTGTTTGTAGCTAAGAGATTAACCATTGTGCCACTAGTGCTGCTTTCAGATAATTTGGAAACCTTTACATATCTAAATGTTTCTATTTCTATCTAAACCTTTATTCGTTGTGTATCTCTTCCACTGTATGTAATATCGTGTAGATTTAAACTGATAGTGGTTTTTTAAACTTTCTTTCAGAAATTTACTAATGGTATTTTGTCCTAACAAAGTAATATATTTGCCAAGTGGGAAGGGTATGTATGTTAAATTTCAAACTATACTCACTGAATTATGGTGGCGTAATGACTAAGGCATTTGACTGCTAATAAGAAGGCTGGTGGTTCAAATCCACTAGCCACTTCTCAAAAGGAAGACTGGGCAATCTACTTCCATAGAGGTACCACCTCAGAAACCCAAGGAGGGGTTGCTATGAGTTGGAATTGACTTGATGGCAGTGAGTTTGGTTTTTGGTTTATCCTACTAAAATGGAGCCCTGGTGGTGCAGTTGATTAAAGTGCTTGGCTGCTAACTGAAAGGTCAGAGGTTTGAACCGGCAGCTATTCCACAGGAGAAAGAGGTGTCAGTCTGCTTCTGTAATGGTTTCTAAAACAAAACCAAACTCAGTGCCATCGAGTCAGATCCAACTCATAGCGACCCCTCCTTGAGTTTTCGAGGCAGTATCACTATGGAAGTAGATTGCCCAATTTTCCTTCCAAGGAGTGGGTGGTGGGTTTGAACTGCCAGGCTTCTAGTTAGTAGTCAGATGCCTTAGGCACTATACCACCAGTGCTCCCCTGTAATGGTTTACAGCCTTGGAAACCATATGGGACAGTTCTGCTCTGTCTTGTTGGATTACTATGGTTAGAACCAACTCGATGGCAACAGGTTTGGTGTGGTTGGCCCTATTGAAGGGATATGATGTAATTTCAAAAGGACCTACAGAGAGAAAATTCTTATTCAGGAACTCATTACCAGTTGCTCAGTAAAATTGCTTTTCTATTGGATGTCCATTTGGTTCTCTTTCAGTGGGGTGAGCTGAAAAGAAAGGGGACAGAAAAAAGTTGTTGGGGCATTTATTGGCCCATGTAACAGTGGTGTCTTCATGGGACAGAGATGCAGTAGTTTCAGGCATGACTGAGTCCATGAGCTCCGGTGATATCAAAGCTCTCTCCCTTCATTAGGAGTACAGCTTGTTTCTGTTGCTCTTTCATTGGTCTCATTTCCTGCCACAGTTAAATTCTTCCCAAATGTTTTGCAAAAGAGCAACTGGCTGCCCCAGCAATGATGTTCTTAGGGCTTCCATCCATCAGATCTCTTTGAAGAACTCTTACTTGGGTCCCCCCTGGGAAGTTATAGTGGACAGTATTTGATCAGGCCTGGGGTCAGGCTGGACACTGATTCATAGACCTTATAGAACCACATGGAATCAGAAGTTTCTTGGTGGATAAAAACAGCACTATATAACATCTTGAATTTTTTAGACAGCTTTAATTCAAACAGATCCAAAACTAAGCTCATCTTTTTTCTTGAAAATTACCTTTCTTCTTATAGCTGGTCACTAACCAGATTCTGGGACTTGTTTTGATTAATCTTTTAGTTGCCAAGTTCTACTGATTTTTCAACTCCCAGTTTTTCCCTTTGTGCATTTTTTCTTGATGGAGAGTTTCATGGTAGATAAGTTTTGGAAATGCTATGATACTGCTTAGTTTATCCCCTTCTTGGAGAACCCAAATGTATAATACTAAAGTCTGTGTAGAGTTATTGAATGTTACCCAATCAAACCTTTTCCAAATATATATGATCATGGAACCACCTCTTCACTTAATACTTATTAATATGAAATTGAGTTTAAGAAGCACATCTCTAGGGTGTCCTTGACTTTCCATCCCCACTCCTGTTGGCTTTCCTTAGGTTTCATCTCTTGCCTGGATGATAGCCCAAACTTCTGAAATTGTCTGGGGTTTTTAACTGTTTTTGTGCCTTTGATTTCTTTGACCCTCTTTTGAAACTTAAAAACCTTCTTTTAGAAGAATGTTTTTGTACACATGAATTAAATGCATAATATTATACATTATTCACTAACTTGCTAGAGAAGTCCTGTCCTGGTTCATCTTCTGTCTCTATACACTGGAAATGCCAGTGTGTGTCAGTGTGTAGAGAGACAATATTGTATGGTGGGACGGAATGTGGGCAATGGAGTTAGGGTAGTCTGTGTGGCAAGTTATTTAACTTCTCCGTTCAGTCACTCACCTGTAAAATGTGGATATATAGTAGAACCTACCTCATAGGGTTTTTATAAGAATTAGTGAATCCTTATATCTAAAGTACTTAGTACAGTGACTGCTATATATAAGTGCCCAATAAATGTTAGCTGCTATTTCTCTCCTCCCTCCCTTCTTCGGCAGCATGATTTTTATTATCATAAGTATTGTCAGAGATGATTTACAGTTCTTGTCAAGTTCATTATTTGGAGTTTTACATGCATATCCATAATTAATGCTCAAAGAAGGAAAAACTGAATTTGATATCAATCCCTGTATCAAGACTTTTTAAGGAGCTCTGGTGGTGTAGTGCCTAAGACATTTGACTGCTAACCAGAAAGTTGGTGGTTCAGACCCACCAGCCACTCCATGGAAGGAAGACTGGGCAATGTACTTTGGTAAAAATTTACCACCTCAGAAACCCAATGTGTGTTGCTATGAGTCGGATTTGACTTGATGGTAGTGAGTGAATGAGTGAGAATATCAAACTTTTTGGTACCCAGTAAATGGAAAATATAGAACATCTTTTTGTTAGTGCAGAATGGTTACTTTACTTAACTCTCAAACCCTAGAAAACAGAGGATATTAGAGGGAACACTGTAGAAGGAAGTGTGCTTACAAGTGAAGGTTGACTTAGAGAATTTTTATTATTACTGAGACTTAGGTATTTTCCTTTGAGAATTTCGGCAGATAAGAATGTGAATTCCAATCATGGCCCTTTAACTTTGGGTGAGTTACTTACTATCTCACCAGCCACCATTTACTTATGTGAAGAAATGGGGCTGGTTACTACCTACTCCTAGGTTAAGTTTCATTTTTAATGAGATAACACACAGAACACATAGCCAGTATCTGACCTGTGGTAGGGGCTCAGTAACTTGCTTCCTTTCTTCTTTCCCGTCTCAGGGGAGTAGAAGAGGATCCCTATGTAATTCTATTGCTTGACTGTAATGTTCTTCCTGCCCGGAGGGGCAAATACCCCCTTACAGCTTTCTTGGAAAGCATTTTTTTAACTTTATATTTTATTATTATTGTATTGTTTGCATGGGTAATGTATTGACATGGTTCAGAGCTAACCAAAATACCCCCAGAACAAAACAAAACCAAACAAAAAGCTGAACCCACTGCCAGTTGATTCTGGCTCATAGTGATCTATAGGACAGAACAGAATTTCTCCATAGGGTTTGTAAGGCTGTAATCTTTACCAGAGCAGGCTGTCGCATTCTTTTTCTCATGGAGCGCCTGGTGGGTTCAAACCACCTACCTTTCAGCTAGCGGCTGAGAGCTTTAATCACTGCATCACCAAATTTCCTCATACACATGCATATATGGCTGAAGTGCAGATGGTGCTGGTCACAACTGTGTGTCTTGAACAGAAGGTGGGTTCCTGGGAGCCAGTGGTGCTGTTAGGAGAGGAGTGACTATGGAGTTCTTTGTGGTTGGGCCTCTTGAGCCTTGGAGCTTCCTCTAGGTACTTGGGGTTTTGCACATTGTCCTGTAGCCCTGGAGCTACAGTTGTCAAAGTAGCAGAGGTGGCTCGGAGCCAGCTTGGCAGCTGATCAGCTCTCCAAATAGCCAAGGTTGCTCAATCTTTACAAGGTCCTGCAGACCAAACTGGGGGTGGGGAAGATTAGCCTCACATAGATATTTGATCCTTGTTTTAAAACAGTGGTTTGAAGGATTTTCTGTAGATATCTGAGCCTTTTAGGGTATTTAAGGTGATTTGAAATGCAGTGCTTTGCATTCTTATCATACCTCTTTGATTTAACCATATAAAATTGCCGATTTTTGTAGGTAAAAAGAAAAGAAGATCAAAGATTGACAATTATATATGGTTTAACCTAATATTCTGTTGTCACACTGAAAATTCTTATGAATATGGAATAGCATTTTTTCAAGGAACCATTGGCTCTTCTTTTTAATCTGTGGGAGAAATAGCATTTACTATGCTCTAACATAGTGGCTAGGAGCTCTGGTAGCATAGTGCCTAAGGCACTTGACTGCTCACCAGAAGGCTGGCGGTTCAAACCCACCTGCCACTCCTCGGAAGGAAGGTTGGGCAATCCTACTTCTGTAGTGATACTACCTCGGAAACCCAAGGAGGGGTCGCTATGAGTCGGGGCCGACTCAACGGCAAACAACAACAACAACATAGTGGCTAAGACACTTGACTGCTAACCAGAGGGCTGGCGATTCAAACCCACCAGCCACTCCTCGGAAGGAAGATGGGGCAATCTACTTCCGTAGTGATACTGCCTCAGAAACCCAGGGAGGGGTCGCTGTGAGTCGGATCTGACTCGGATCTGACTCGACGGCACATAACAACAACAAGAATAGATTTACTCAATCCTCATAATAGTCCTGTGAGATAGGTCCTAATGTTTTCCCTCTTTTTAAGGTCACACTAGTGAGTGGTGGAGCTGGGTGCACACGCAGGGGGGTCCAATCACGAAGCTGTACTGTTTCTCAGCATTGCTGTTTGGTGCCACCCATCCAGTCAGACTTTTGAAAGTCCTGGGTATCTGGGCAGGTGATGGACAAGTGACATATGGTCCTTCTCTTTGAGTTCATGGGAAAAACAACTTCCCCTGAGATGGAATTCATTCTTCCTCAATTGAAGAGTCTTAGGTACTGAAAAGGGATACTGTTTTCAAGGTGCCCACCAGTCTTTATTTTACAACCTTAGAGGGTGCAGGGAGCTTTGGTAGCATAGTGGCTAAGGCACTTGACTGCTAACCAGAAGGCTGGCGGTTCAAACCCACCAGCCACTCCTCGGAAGGAAGATGGGGCAATCTACTTCCATAGTGATACTGCCTCGGAAACCCGAGGAGGGGTCGCTATGAGTCAGGTCCAACTCGAAGGCACATAACAACAACAACAACAGAGGGTGCAGTGTGAAATTTCATTCTTTTCTTAGGGCCTATAGCGTTGAGAGTAAGGGTAGAGACTTGTTGGCCCTTATATTGAAAGTGATTGTTATTGCCTCACGAGGAGAGAGTGAATATGTGCTTCGTGGATTCCATTTCAGCCTCAAAATCCTGTCATTCTCTAATAAATCCCGCCCCTCTTCAGTGTTGCTTAACCTCTTTGATCTTGAGCACGGAAGGGAAAGGAAGGACTCAGTCTCTCAGGGAGTTTTATTTAGAAATTGCCGGTTGGCCTTTTGCTTGCTGGATCCCACCCACATTGACATTGGTGGAGCTAGGCTGGAGTCCAGACTTTCCTGGTTTATTCATACATCAGTTATTACAACAAACACCAGACAGAGTTTTAAAGGCTCACACAATGGTTTTCCAGGGACTTTCCCTCTTCTTTTCCCTTAGCATAAGAGAGGAGTCATCATGTGGGTTGTAAGCAATTTTGTTGTCAGCATCTCAGGTATTCTGTCACAGCAGGAAAGTCTGGACAAACAGAGAGTGGCTACCAGGGGCAGTGGTGACTTCCCATGCAGGCTGAGTGGGAGAAAGCACAGATTGTCAGAATTGGTCTAAACTTTGTTAGTCTTCTTGGTTGTCCTCCAGTGGAGAGTTAAGGAAAAGGCCAGAAATCTATTTTGTAGGTATTTTTCAACAGCCTCTGGTGCTTTGTTTTGGTCATAGTGGTTGTGAGATTGGAAACCAGTTCTTACAGAAATTCAGGTGGCCCTGATGCTAAATAACTTGTATAGCCGAAATGACCTGTGGGTTACTGGAATGAGAGCACCCCAGAAGTGGTTTACATACAGTGTCTGCTTTTTGCAGAAAAGTCAATGGAAGGATTAAAATACTTTCACGAGAGATTTTGAAGATTGAATGAGTTCTAAAAACAGAGTGTGGTAAAGACCTGCATGCAGAACACCTACCTCAGGGTGATGCACCCACCTACTCCAGGGAGATGTACCCCTTAGATCAGTCATCCATGAGACACCAGAGGGATAGCATTCACGTAGAGGGAAAGCTGGACAGACAGGAGTGCATAGTTAAGAAGGGCACAGGGAGGGGTAGTCACAGGGACGGGAGGGGAGGAGAGTTTATTATGGATGGGGATGATAATCAGGGTGTGAAATCAAAAGTGCATGAACTGTTGAATGTAAAACAAATTTGTTTTGTAAATTTGCACCAAAACACAGTTTAAACAAACAAACAACAAACCAGAGTGTGGTGTTGATGGATGTTTAGAATGAAGACTGCCAAATACTGTTGAGCAGGTATAGTTGTGTCATATATTTTGCACTCTGTAGTTATGCCAATATTTGATTTTCTTTGAGTTCCAATTTGTTGTAATTTTTAGTTTTAAATAAATTGTTCATGAAACATATAATATAGTTGATTTGATTTATATTCTTTCTAAGACATCATATAAATAAATTGATGTTTCATAAAATATATTTGTCAGTTGATGTTCTTGACTTGAGGTTTGATTATACAATTGATATAAAACAAAAAAACTTGATATAGGATGTAGTAAATCCATATGGTTCCTGACTTTAAATGAAATAACAACTGATAGCTCCCTTGTTTTGAGTTCTGACTGTACCAGGTTTTGTGCTACCTGCTTTCCTTGAATCTTTTCATTTAATTTTTAGGACAGCTTTGTGAAATTAAGTACCATCATTATAGAGGGAAGGAGCCCTGGTGGTGCAGTGAGTAAGCATTGGGCTGCTAACTGGTAGGTTGGCAGTTTGAACCCACCAGCTGGTTTGCAAGAGAAAGATATGGCAGCCTGTTTCTGCAAAGATTACAGCCTTGGAAACTCTTTGGGGCACTTCTACCTTGTCCTGTAGTGTCACTATGGGTCAGAAATAACTTGAAAGCAACAGGGTTTATACTTAGAGGGTCAGCTTTTGAAGCTCAATGAGATTAAGTGGCTTCTTTAAAGTCACACACCTGTGAGAGACCTGGGACCCAAGTCTGTGCATAGAAGTACCTTACCATCCTTGCTCTCTGAAGTAAGACTGTAGGTATGGTGCCAGCAAGGATGTACCAACAAGAGAGCAATGGAAAGAGCAAGGGTTTTGGGTCAAAAGTCAATCCTTGATATCCTTGATTTGGAGTTTTTGTTGTCTTGGGCAACTCATCGCTGCTCTTTGAGACTGATTACTCTCTCTGAGAAATGAGTAGCTCACTGTCACAGGCTGGCTTCTCAGTATTTGGGTCTTAGCTCATATGATACCTAGTTAAAGAGGCCTTCCCTAACCACCCCATCTTTAAAATCCGTTTCCACCATCCCAGTACTCTTCTAATGTTTTGACTATCTGAAGTTCTTGTTTAGTTATTTTTTTAATTTCTTCACTCCCACTCATCGACTAGAATGTTAATGAAAGCAGGTATCTTGTGTATCTTGTTCTTCACTGTATCCACATAGTAAATGCTCAATAAATTTTTGTAGAATGGAACAATGAACCTATCAATCATATTATAATCCTAGAGCTTACCAAACCGTGGCATTTAATAAGTGTTTCAAAACGGTTTGAGTTTTGATTTTCTTCAAACATGGATAAGAATGTAATACAGCACTTGAATTCATAAAAGTTCAGTTTAATTTGTTGGATGGTGTCATCTCCAAGGACATGACATGCATTTGACTTTCCATGGTTGGAGAAGAATTATAGCAAAAGCTCCCTCAGTTTTAGATGGTGTGAGGAAGGGTAGTAGTGCAGATCCCCATGGCTGGGATTGGATTGGACCTCAAGTAAATTGGTTTTATAAGTTGATCATGAATCTCCTTGTAAACTGGTGTGGCCTTGGGAACTCAGGGTGTCCTGTGGTGGACGTTCATTAATTTATTGAGCACTTCCTATATTCTGGACACTGACTGTGAGATATAAAAATGAATACAATACAGCCTCAGCCTACAGTATAGTTTGGGGGGTGAAAGCTACAATGCAAATCAAGTTCAGGTTGTAATCAAAGTGTTTAACAAAGGACTGTGGGGCACAGAGAAGAGAGTGAGTAGATTTGCCTGCGTCAGTCAGGAAGACTTCCCAGGGGGAGGCGAGGCATTTGAGCTGGATTGTTCGAAGATGAGCCACAATTTTCAGGTCCAGTGGAAAGCTTTTAGAAATAACACAAGAAACAGAGTCTTGGAAACAGTCAGGGTTGAGGGATACTCCAATGGGTCTCATCCCATTTTGTAATTGGAATGTCAAGCCCATCTTCTCCCTGTTGCTTTACTATTGTGTTTTCTTTCTTTTTTTTTTTTTT
>NW_006921603.1:16840851-16849481 GCF_000298275.1 Orycteropus afer afer | reverse complement strand
TAGTATTCCATTGTGTGTATGTACCATAGTTTGGTTATCCATTCCTCAGTTGATGGACACCTAGGTTGTTTCCATCTTTTGGCTATTGTAAACAGTGCTGCGATGAACATGGGTGTGCATATATCTGTTCTTGTCATGGCTCTCACTTCTTTAGGGTTTGTATGTATTGTATCATCGTTGAGCAAGTTTCTCAGGGCCAGAGCTGGAGGACGTGAGTGATGCTCCCTGGGATCCCACTGAAATTCTTCCTCATTGATCCCAACTGGTGACCCAGGACAGGGATTGTTTGTGCTCTTTCCTTATCTCATCCTGTGTTTTCTGGATGCCTGAGGTAACTTCCCTGGGTTTGGTCAGCCTTTATTGTTCCTCTTGTTCAGGACTCTTAGTCCTTAGTGGTCTCTGGGTCACCTTCTGCCAGCTCTCCAATTCTAGAGGTGGATTTGAGTTAGGCATTTGGCTGTGTGTCTTGTTAGTGTGTATGCATTACTTGAGGGTATACACATTTATATAGTCACTCTACACTCTTTGTTGATATTGTTGTTAGCTGCAATTGAGTAGGTCCCTGACTCATGTTGACCCCATGCACAATGCAATGAAATGCTGCCTGGTCTTATGTCATGCCCATGACTGGATACAAATCAGACCATTATGATCCACAGCATTTCCATTAGCTGATTTTCGTAAATAGATAGCCAGATCTTTCTTCGTAGTCCATTTTAGTCTGGAAGTGCCCTTGACACCTGTTCAGTGTCCTAACAGTACACCAGCCTCCACTGACAGACAAGTAAGGGTGGCTGTGCATGAGGTACACTGGCAAGAAATGGAGGCCGGGGTAAAACCTGAGTCTTCTATGTGGAAGGTGAGAATTCTACACTGAACCACCAATGCATTGTGTCCGTTCTTGAATGCCTGAAAATCCTAAAGACCAAGGCAGTTTTGAGTGATTCAAAGTCAATTTAGTTTGAAAAGAAGTGAGTCTAAAGGCATAGCTAGGATTCTTTGAAAGCAAAAATTATGTTTAGAGCAACATGTTTGATTAAGCAAATGGATTGTTTTGTGGTGCCAGAAATACATTATTGCCATTTTATACCCTCTGTCCTGCTGTGTTGTCAGAAATGTGGCGATCCTTTGAAGTGAATTCTGGAACCACAATGTTGTGGAGACAGGGCAGTGATAGAACATCATGAGAGGGAAGGACATCTCGTTTGCCCTTCCTTGAATTTCTCTTGAGGGGTGAGAATCAGCACATTGCACAGATCACTGCAGAGACAATGCAGGGCAGACGGTGGTAATTGTCCCAGGCAGTGTGAAAATGTGTGCAAGGCCTTTTGGAATCCTCCTTCTAGGCAGTATTGTGCAAGTCCCTCAGCAATTTCTTCACTTCCCCTGAAATGCAAAGATTACTCAGAGACTGAAAAATGCTGCATTCACTTGTACTTTTGCTGAGCTGGAGATTGGTCAGATCTGATGTCTGGATTTTGGCCATTATGATTAAAAATAACTTTCTGAATCGGAATCTAGGAATGTAGCAGTTCAAAGTCAAGGGGTGGGAGCCTTGCTTTCTCTTCTCTGACGTGGGAGGGAAAGTGTTTTATATTGCTGTGGAACTTTGGGCAAGCTAAGCTTCTTTGCGGCTGGGTTTACTCACTTGTAAATATGGGATAACAGTGGTACTTACCTTACGGAATTGTTGAGGGTTAAATGAATTAATCTAGGTAAAATGTTTGACGTTTTGTTGGTTACGTCTGTGTGTCAACTTGGCTGGGCTTGGTTGAGTGGCTGGGCAGCTAAATGGAGTTATTATTCCCTGTGGTGAGACTGGTAATTAACTCCATGGTGGAATCTGTTGGAGCAGAGTTAATGGTCTGCTGTGTGGTTTGGTAACATGGGGACTGTGCCTTTTTATTTGCCAAACTTGGGGTTGTTAGTCTCAGCAGCTAGCAGCTGTGTGAGTGAAGAAAAGCCTCTAGTTCCAGTGGGCCGGGAGCAGGAGGCAGAGTTGAACCCCAAGGTTGAGGGCTTTCACACAGCCCCTGTTTTTGTTGTTGTGTGTCACTGAGTTTGACCTGACTCATAGGGACTCCTCCTTGGGTTTCGAAGGCAGTATCACTATGGAAGTAGATTGCCTGACCTTCCCTCTGAGGAGTGGCTGGTGGATTTGAACCGCCAGCCTTCTGGTTAGCAGTCAGGTGCCTTAGGAACTACGCTACCAGAACTCCCTGGCACTTTGAACTCGGATTTAAAGCCTCCAAATTGTAAGAATAAACTCCTGTTTCTTCAAGCCATCCCATTTGTGTTATGTTCTTGTTAGGGTGGTACTAGGTAACTAGAGCAGAATATGGTACTGAGAGAGTGAGGTGCTGCTCTGACAGATACCTAAAATGTGGAAACAGGAGTGGAGTGCTTCCCTGACCCAAGACCCCGGCATGCGGCATGAGAGATGACAGCAGCAGAGCCCAGAGACCAGCATGAGACAGTGACAGTCTTACCAGCCCATGAAGGAGAAGAAAGCTAGATGCCTTTGAGTAGGCAGCATCCTGGCAGAGTGGGTTGCCTTCGGGTGTTAATTGGTAGAAAAGACATGAAAATTAATTGACGTGAAAGTTAATTGGTAGAAAAGCATGAAATGGAGTAGCAGGTTGGCCAGCCCACGGAGCAAGAAAGCGGAGTGCTTTTTGGGCAGGAAGATTTCCAGTGGAGTGGGTTGCCTTTGGCATTAATCAGCAGAAGCGGGGAGACCAAAGAAACAGAAAACAGAGCTGCCTCAGCCTGAAAGGGTATGACCATGGCCTTTGGGGGTAGAACCACCACAGCCCCCTAGGTTTCAAAGAACCAGGCCTTCACCAACTTGGTTCTGGAGTATGGGGCTGCTCGTTCATGTGAGCCAGTGGGATGGAGCCATAGCTGCTGCCCAAGAGTGAGGGGGCGGGGCTGCCATGCCCGAGAGGGAGAGGAACGGGGCCTGCCAGGCCAACAGGGTGAGGTCGCCACTCAGAAACTAGGGGACTGGGGTCACCCAGTGAAGAGATCTGTACAGATATACCACCTATTGAAGATCTGTACAGGTGCCAAGTTTACAAGGGGTGGAATTGTGGTGGTTAAGTTTGTGGAATTGTGGTGGTTAACTTGGCTGGACATGGTTGAGTGGCTGGGCAGCTAAATGGAATTATTCCCCATGGTGAGATTGGTAATTAACTCCATGGTGGAATCTATTGGAGCAGCTGAATAGCTGCTTTGGGTCTGCTTCCTGTATATGTGAAACAGCTTTGGAAATGGTCTCCAGCTTATGGCACACTTGAACCCTGCATGTAGCTGTGTCGTTGTTCAGCAGCCTGCCATGTTTTGCCTACTTTGGGACTTTCAGTGGACTTAAGTTAATGGCCTGCTGTGTGGTTTGGTAATATTGGGACTGTGCCTTTTTATTTGTCAACCTTGGGGTTGTCAGTCTCAGTAGCTAGCACCTATGTGAGTGAAGAAAAGCCTCTAGCTCCAGTGGGCCGGGAGCAGGAGGCAGAATTGAACCCCAAGGTTGAGGGGCTTTCACACAGCTCCTAGAGCCTGGCACTTTGAACTCAGACTTAAAGCCTTCAAATTGTAAGAATACACTCCTGTTTGTTCAAGGCATTCCATTTGTGGTTTATTCTTGTCAGAGTGGCACTAGGTAACCAGAACAGACATGACGCCTGGTACTTAAAGCTAACCCTAATGCAGTGTTATATTTATTATTTTTTTTCCTCACTACTCTTTCCTTTTTGAAGTATCTGTGAGGTTCTGTTTCATCTAAAAAATATAACTCTTTCTATAGCTTTAGGTTCCCTTGGCAGTGGTTTAAGAATCCTTACTAAGAGGAAGAATCTTTGGTGGCTGGTAATTTGATTAATTCTCTTCCTTTGCCCTTAGGGGGGCACACTGGGGATGGCAGTGCAGAATCAGAAGTCAGTGAGAAACAGAGGTTGCATATAGTTACAAGCAGAGGTACCAGCCAGAGCTATTTAGTGTCTGGTGTATAGTTCAACTCTCAGGATTATTGATGAACAGATCAGTGATTATTCAATTTTTGTCAATTAAAAAAATGCCATAGTGTTAGTATTAGGAAAAGCTGGGAACTGCCTCAGTTATCTAGTACTTTCATAACAGAAATACTACAAGTGGATGACTTTGACAAACAAATTTATTCTTTCATGTTTAGGAGGAAGTTGAATTCGGAGCACTGGCTCTAAGAGGAAGGCCATTTCTCTTTGACGGCTCTAGAGGAACATCCTTGTCTCCTTCCAACATCTGTGAGCCCATGTTCCCTAGAGATCTCTATGTGTCTTAACATCAATCTTTCCCTGAGTCTAGGAGGTTATCAGCCCCAGGACCCTGTGCTCCTGGGTATTGTTTCTCTGTGGTAGTCAGGTTCCTTCTTCCCTGCTCATTTCTCTTTCCTTTTATCTCTTGTAAGATAAAAGGTGATGTAGGTCACTCTAGGGAAACTACCCTTATATTGGATTAGGCTTGTGACCTGAGTAAGGGTGTGGCATCCCTTCCTAATCCTGTAACAATTGATTGGCTGATTACATCATTACATAACTTCCAACTTACATCATTATATAACTGCCAAACCACTGGGAATCATGGCCCAGGCAAGTTGACACATATTTTTTGGGAGCACAAGTTAATCCATGACAGAAACTCTGTGTACTAATTTTGCAGGTCTTCTGTAAATCTAAAATTATTTCAAAATAAAAAGTGTTTTTTTTTTTTTTTAAAGCATCAACAACAAAGTTGGTATGTAGCACTGTACTGTCACATAGTAGATCCTTACTAATTGCTTGTTGACTGATGTAGGAGTGAATGCATAGTTACGGTTTGAACCTGACTCTGACTTATTAGCTAGGTGACCTATGGCCAAATTACTTTTTTCATGATCTTTGTTTTATTATTTTAGCACATTATCATCTACCTTGTAGGGTTGGTATAAGCATTAAATGAGATGTTATAAATAAATCAACCAACCAACCAACCAACCAACCTTACTAGAGAATCTAGTCGGAAGGAAGGTTGGGCAATCTACTTCCATAGTGATACCGCCTCAGAAACCCAATGAGGGGTCGCTATGAGTTGGGTCTGACTCGATGGCACATAACAACAGAGAATCTAGCATATAGTAAGTGCTCTAAAGTGTACCTACTATTATTGTTATTAAAAGGGAGCTTTGGTGGTGTAGTGGGTAAGGCATGTTTCTGCTAACCAAAAAATCAGTGTTTCAAACTCACCAGCTGCTCTGCAGAAGAAAAATGGGGTGGCGGTATGCTTCCGTAAAGATTTACAGCCTTGGAAACCTGATGGGGGTCACTGTGAGTTATAATCAACTCGATGGCAATGAGTTTGGATTTTTGGTTTATTATTATAATTATTGCTGGTTTGGTATTTTTTTGCTTGGATATCCCTTTAACGAGTACCCCTATTTTTGTTTTTAACATTTATGTTAATTTTAATTTTTTGCTATTGTAAACAATACTGTAGGAGCTCTGGTAGCATAGTGCCTAAGGCACTAACTGTTAACCATAAGGCTGGTGATTCAAACCCACCAGCTACTCCTCGGAATAAGGTGGGGCAATCAACTTCGTAGTGATACCTCCTGGGAAAACCAAGGAGGGGTCGCTATGAGTCAGGTCCGACTTGATGGCACATAACAACAACAACAACAAACAATACTGTGGTTTAGTTTAGTCTTATACCTCTGGGTGCATACATTGTTTTCTTAGGATAAATTTCTGGGAGTCAGTGGTGGTCCTGTGTTTTAGATCTCTTTATTTTATTACCAAATAGCCTCTAGATACTTTGTAACAATATACTGTTCTTCATAGCAGTGTAGAGAACAGATTTTGACAGGCAGAAATTGGGTGATGGCAGTAGCCTGTATACACAAAAGATAAGCTCTTCATTTTAAAGTTAAAGGCTAAAGCCTCTTCTGAATATTGGCCTGAGCAGTTCCCAAAGAGTGATCCTCCAGGACCCTGTTACTTGCCAAGTCAATCTTCAGCTATGGCTAAGGTGGGTTGAATCAGTTTTATCCTGTAATGGGGGTGGAAAAGGGAGGCAGGGGGACATTGGATGGCTAGAACTCAGGGTGGACAGCTGTCCCAAGGGTAATAAATCTTGCTATTGACAGATATTGTTAATTGCCATCATATTGGTTCCAACTCATGGTGACCCTATGTGTGCTGAGTTGAACTACTCCATAGGGTTTTCAAGGCATTCACCTTTTGGAAGCAGATCACTGGGCCTGTCTTCTAAGGCACCTCTGGGTGGATTTGAATCACCAACCTTTGAGCTAGTAGTCAAGGACCTAACTGTGTGTCATGGAAGGAGAGTTATTTTAGCCTACGTTCTTCCTCCCCATGGAAGTTGTAGTTGGCTTACAGTGTAGGTGAATGGAAGTAGGCAGATAATCTAGACCTAATTATAAATTGCTTTCCTCTATGAATATTTAAATTGGTCCCTCGGTGGCACAAATGGTTTGCATACAACTACTTACTTAAAGGTTGGCAGTTTGAACCCACCCAGCTGCAGAAGAAAGGCCTAGCAGTCTGCTTCTGTGAAGATCATAGCCAAGGAAACCTTATAGGGCAGTTCTACTCTGTGACACATGGGGTCATCATGAGTTTGAATGGACTTGATGGCAGTGACTTTGGTTTTGGTGTGTGACTATTAGAGTTTGAAGAGACTTTTAAGGAACCTAGCACAGTTACTTTTAACACTTTGGAAGGCAAGAGACCCTGTTTCAAATATAACCCCACATGGAATTTCAGTATATTAAAGATATATATATAACAAGTTCAGATATTTAGCATGTACATATCATCACATCATAAAATTAAGAGAACAGTGAACCTGCTATGATGATCCCCAGATTTTGAATTGGGTTCTGGGTGACACACCCAGTTATCTGCCAATTTCATTATCTGACTCTTCTGAATTTGGTTGCAGTGTGGGGGACAAAAAAATCTGATTTACATGGATAAGTAATTGCAGATAAGAATAATTTCCTAACAACTTATCTTGCAGTTTCAGAAAATGCTTCAATTAAATTGATCCAGAATCTTGAAAGAAGAATAGGGGAGCTTTTGTCTCAAAGTAGAACACAGTCTTTAACAAATGCTTTCATTCTCTATCACAAAGTGTAAGACAGTTGATAGTGTGTGCCATGCAACCTGTTACACATTCATTTGTTATTGTATAACTGATCATTCCTCTGTGGTAAGAGCATGAGTTTAGCAGATGTGCCTGAGATTTACCTGGCATTGAATTGCTCATGCTCTAAGTGTGCTGCAGTAATAGTTGCTTGAGCAATTTTAAGGGAGCAGAAAAGTGCAGATATGAACTAAAAAAAGAAAAAAAAAAAAGTCCTAGCTTCCTTCAGAATCAGTGACATATTTACAAGATGTTCAAGTATAAGCTCAGAAATGAGGAAAGAAGCTTTATTCTGAGGTCTGCGGATGAAGTAAGTGATCACATTGGTGATCTTCACTGAATTAAAATTTCCTATAAAATTCATTGGAATTTGAGAGATTATTATAATTTCAGAAATTTTATAGCACTCAGACCTGTTGGTTTCTCAGAACACAGGTTGAAAATCCCTGATATGGTCCCTAGTACAGCCTCACTCATTTTATAGATCATGAAATTGAGGCTTAGGGAGAAGTTACAGGGAAAGCTGAGAAGGAGTACTAGGGTCTGTTTATGCTGTTTCTCTGCAGAACAGTTAGGACTTTCTAAGAGGTCAGGAAGCTGGGAAACTTAAGCGGCAGCTTGTCTCCCCCCTAGTTTTGTGTGTACATGTGTGGGGACAGAGTGTGTTCCCGTGTGCCACTCCCACATTAGACTCCGTGAGAGCTGGCTCCAGGTACAAGAGTGAAGTTGATGAAGTCTAATAGGAGTCCTGTTGGCACAGTGGTTAAGCGCTTGGATGCTAACCAAAAGATTGATGGTTTAAACCCATCTCTGTTGGAGAAAGATGTGGCAGTCTGCTTCTGTAAAGATTTACAGCCTTGGAAACCCAATGGGGGTAGTTCTACTCTGTCCTATAGGGTGTTGTTATGAGTTGGAATCAACTCAGCAGTGGGTTTAGGTGAAGTTTGGAGCCCCCAGCCCGAACCTACCTTTCCTGACAGAATTCCTTGTTCTGAACCTTTCTCACTGCCTTTTACTGAGTGAAAACTTACTCTTCTCAGGTCCCAACTTCAGGCGTCTCTTCTTCCATAAACAGTACCTAATCTGATAAACTGGTCTAAATGGAAAGGTTGGAGTGAACTGATGGGTACCTGCCTGTCTTTATATTTTTGTAAGCATCTCATGCAATGGAATGTTTTCACCTCAATGTTTTCAGGGACACTGGGGTATTAAAAGGGTATGTTTATAATAATCAGTGTATTTATGCCCTTAAAATCCCATGGTATCTGGAGCCAGTGTTAGGAAATAAGATTGATCTTCCTCCAGACTGCCACATGCTGCCTTTGTGAGAATTGGGAAACAGTGTGTATATAGGTGGGATAGCCCTGCACTGGGAGCATGGCCTGGCTAGTAGAAGACAGGCTGGATTTCAGCCATTATTCCCTCATCATGACTGGGTACTCTTTTTTTTT
>NW_006921603.1:16829067-16837996 GCF_000298275.1 Orycteropus afer afer | reverse complement strand
TGAAACCGTCTGGGCCAGGAATTTTTTTAGTTGGTAATTTTTTGATGACCTGTTCAATTTCTTCTTTTGTGATGGGCCTGTTCAAATTTTTCACTTCATGACTGGGTACTCTTGTACAGTGACAGTCTGCCCAACCATACACTGTAGTCCTGATCCTGTGCACTGTCATGCAGCCAAATACAGTGATATTTTTTTATTTTGCATTATATGGAGAACATACTAATTTGCTCATTGTAGGTGCTTAATAGATGTTTGGATAGACTGATGATTCAGAGTTGACTAAATAGAAAAATGACACTTTGTGGGGTGGAAATTATCCTCATAGCAGCAGTAACATGTGTTAATTTAAGGATTCCATAGCTCATTCACTTATGAATTCAACAGATACTTCTTAAATACCTGTTATGTACAAGGAGGCATGATTCTAGGCTACAAAGAGCATCCTCTTTGGTGTCAAGTCTGGGTTTGAAATACGTCTTTTCTGTTGACTATCATTGTGACTTTCAGCTAGTTATTAAACTTACCTAAGTCTCATTCATTCATTCATCCATTCATTCAACAGATATTTATTCAGCACAGATATTTATCCAGCCCTTGGCTGTTTGAAGAAGACACAGTGATGAAGAAGGCAGACATGGCCCTTTTCCTTCTTAGGCCTTATCTTCAGTGGTGGGTACAAAACAAATACATAGACCAAAAAGTAACAGAATTCTAGGTTGCAAATAAGTGCTCAGAGGAGAGTAAAGAAGAACATGGTAAAGAGAATAGGAGTCAGGAAGGGTGAGACGGGGTCACTGGAGACAGCCTTGATAGACAAGGACCTTTAATAGAGTTATTAGGGAAAGTTTTTTTGAGGTGAGCACATAATCAGACCCAGAGGATGGTAAAGAGCTTTACAGAGAGCAGTCCAAGCAGAAATGTCAGCTTAGACAAAATGTGAAATGGTTTGGGATATTTGAAGATCTAAATCTATGGGCTTAAAGCATAATTGGGGACAAGGTTGGAGACAATAATGATAATAATAGTAGTAATAACAGCAGCAGATACTTATTTACTCCAGTAGCGTAGTGACTAAGGCACTTGACTGCTAACCAGAAGGCTGGCAGTTCAAACCCACCAGCCACTCCTCGGAAGGAAAGTTGGGCAATCTACTTCCATAGTGATAATGCCTCAGAAACTCAAGGAGGTGCTGGGGTGGCACAGGATGGCTTGTGGTCACCTACTAACTTCAAGGTTGGTGATTTGAACCCATCCAGCAATACTGTGGAAGAAAGTCCTGGTAATCTGCTTCTGTAAAGATTATAGTCAAGAAAACCCTATGGAACAATTCTTCTCTGTAACACATGGGGTCTCCATGAGTTGGAATTTACTCAGTGGGAACTGGGAAAAAAGATGTGGCAGCTGCTGTGCTGAGTTCCTTCATGTGTATTAACTGTTAATGCTGATAACAATCCCATGAAGTATGTATTATTGTTTTATGGGTGAGGAAACTGAGGCACAGAGGGACTAAGTAATTTACCCAAGTTTACACAGCTGGTAAGTGGTAGAGCTGGGATTCAAATAGAAGCAGTCTGATTCCAGACTCTACTTATATCCATTAATGCCATAATACCAATCAGGGCTAGATATGCTGGATCTCAGTTTCTTCTTCAGTAAATTGGAACTAATATATGGATTAGATGAGGTAATGTGTACAGAGTACTGATATATTGGTACCCACTGCCATTGAGTCAGTTGTGATTTATAGAGAGTCCACTGGGTTTCCAAGGCTATAAATCTTTATGGAAGTAGATTGCCTCTTCTTCTTCCCACAGAGCAGCTGGTGGGTTTGAACTGCTAACCTTCTGGTTAGCAGCCAAATGCCTTACACACTACATCACCAGAGTTCCTTGACTTAGGCACTCATTAAGTGAACCTTCTATCTAGTGATTGGCTGGAATCCCAGCACTCTCACTAGCTTTTGACCTTGGGCCTTGTGTTTGGGCTTCATTTATTCCCCTGTGAAGTAGGGATTTATATAATGTCATATTGTGTTGATTCTGACTCATGGCAACCCCATGTGTGCAGAGTTGAACTGCTCCTTAGGGTTTTCAAAGCTGTGACCTTTCAGAAACAGACTGGCAGGCCTATCTTCTGAGGCACCTGTAGCTGGGTTTGAACCGCCAATAAGTGCTTAGCGTGATGCTGAATGCTCAGATGATGTTATGTGGGAGTTACTGCTAGATTGCATGCCGTGGAAGGTTCTAAATACCCATAGAAAATCTGTTTGAGCCTACTAATTATCTTCTCCTGTATTTCTGAAGTTAAGAAGCCTAATCAGTGGGCAGGACTTCTTGGAGCCATTTCCAGTCTGAGTGGGTCATCATGCTGTGATGGGTATTTGCCATCCTGGTCTTAGGCCGTCATTATGGATATAGGGGCGAAGCAGCTATGAAGTGTTTCTGGCTGTGAGTGAAATGTCAGCAGTTCTACATTTCATTCCAGTAGATGCCTTCTTGGTATTGACTGAAAATATTGACTCACTTTTCTGCCACCTCAGGGTTAAAGAAGGAGGAATTTTAGAACTTCAGCTCGATTCCTTAGATACTTACTGAGCATCTGCTTAGAAGCCAAACATAGTTCCAAGGTCAGTGCATTAAACACATGGACAGTAAGCCTTGGCTCTGGCTCACAGCAGTGCACAGCTGGTGCAGTGATTTTCTGTGGGGTCTTGTTGGTTATCTCTTCAGTGGTGGGGTAGGTATCTTTGACATTTAGAAGGCATGGTTAGGCATACTAAACCCCCTGCCATCAAGTCGATTCTGACACAGGACAGATTCCTGTAGGACAGAGTAGAACTGCCCCATAAGGTTTGCAAGGCTGTATATCCTTACGGAAACAGAATGCCTCATCTTTTTTCCAACAGAGTGGTTGGTGGGTTCAAACTAGTGACCTTTTGGTTAGTAGCCAAATGCTTTACTCACTATGCCACCAGAGCTCCTTAGGCAGACTAAGCATCCTATAATGTGCTGGACAGTCCTGTGCAAGGAATAATTTTACAGTAACCTACATAACTTTCAGCCATTCTTCCAGATACTCCTCTCAGGGAGAGACCTGTTTATGATGTTTTTCTTTTGATATGCCCTGAATTTTCCAAGAATGCAACTGCTCTATAAATTGATACGTTATCATACTTTATTTTGTTTGAAACTCATAAGAGCTGTTTACAATTTTGGGAAATTATGTTACTAATGTTAGTGTAGCTTATATTTATCTTGACATGGAGAACGTGCCAGTATCTATCTCCATTTGTAGTTGTAACATTCATGGTTATTCTACTTACTGGTATAAGTATTAGGCCACTTCATTATGTTTTCTACTGTACTTGTGCCAGAGTAGTTACATATTGAAGTATATATTCTTAAAATTTCATTAATTTCCCCATCAGTTATAGTTAGGACATTATATTGGTTATTTAAAAACTGTGCATATGAATAGTTTCTTTTATTTTTGATTTTCATTTTAGGGTAGTGAAGGAACCATTACAAAAGATATGATTAAAAAAAGGCAGGTGTTGAACCATTGGTCTGTTGCATTGGAACGATATCAGTTTGACCTGGTGAAGTGGTAGAGAAGTCGGTAGGGAGAGTTTAGATTCCATTTTGTTTTGTTTGTAGCTGATATTTTTGAAGTTCTAGAAAATGAGCATATTTGAGTGACTGTGAGATGGTTACTGTGGTTTAGTCCATAGCATGCTGGGTCTGAGAACCTTAGCTCAGGGACTCTAATCTGTGTCATATTCAACACAGCCAACTAATAGGAGTATCCCCATGTGATCGGAACCAAAGTGGTTTTGGAGAATGTTAGCATGTTCATTTAATGAAGTTATCTGTCACCATTCAATAGTGATTTAGGCATTTTCAACTTCCTTAATTTTCATTAAATGGCATTGCATAATCACTTGTGGTGTCAGTATAGTTGATAAACAGCCAGAATGATTAAGGAGTAGAGAGAATGGAAGTTATAGAAAGAAAATTGGGGGTATAACTGTGCCATGAGAATTCTTCTCCTGGAGGCCTTGAAAGGGTAAGTGTTAAGACCAGCAAGTACTGGTTTGGGAAACACAATAAGATGTTTAATAATGTTATGTGTCAATTCACTGTAGGCTAGAATTGGTAGAGATAAGTGGTGAAGAAGAAGGTTGCATTGGGATAGACCTTGAAGTAAGAAAAATAGAATATAAAAAAGCTGCAATTGTTTTTGTTTTTTCTTCCAACTTTGAATTTACCTGCTGTTATTACCCAGACAGTCAAATTTGTATTCCATTGTAATACATTTATAGTAGTAGTGGAAGTTGTTGTTAGATGCTGTTAAGTCAGTTCTGATTCATGGCAGCCCCATGTGTGCAGGGTAGAACTGCTTCATGGAGTTTTGAAGGCTGTAACCTTTCAGAAGCAGATCGGCAGGCCTTTCTGCCTCTGGGTGGGTTCAAACTGCCAGCCTTTTGTGCTTAACTGTTTGTGCCACCTTGTTGTTGTTGTTGTTGTTGTTATGTGCCGTCGAGTCAGCCCTGACTCATAGCGACCCCTCCTTGGGTTTCCGAGGCAGTATCACTATGGAAGTAGGATTGCCCAACCTTCCTTCCGAGGAGTGGCTGGTGGGTTTGAACCGCCAGCCGTCTGGTTAGCAGGCAAGTGTCTTAGCCACTATGCTACCAGAGCTCCCAACCTAGGGATTCCTTATAGTAGTTAATGATGGCTTTTATTAGTACTTAAGGAGCTCTGGTGGTGTAGTGCCTAGGACATTTGACTGCTAACCAGAAGGTTGGTGGTTCAAACCTTGGTGGTTCAAACCCACCAGCCTCTCCACAGAAGGAAGACAGGGCAATATGCTCCTGTAAAGTTTTACTGCCTCGGAAACCCATTGGGGTCACTATGATTTGGAATTGACTTGATGGCAGTGAGTTTGGTATTTTGAGTATTTAGTACTTAACGTGTGATTTCCACTGTGGTTGGTTGAATCAGGGCAAATTGGTATTGTAGATGTAGAGTCTTGAGGCTTAGAAACCCAGATCTGAAGCACTCAAACCAAAGCTCACAAGAGACAGGGCTAACATTTAAACTCAAGTTTGATTGATGCCAAAACCTAAAACCATTCCTTAAGACCTTTTCATATCTTCTTTCTATAGGTGGTAATCATGAGTAGTTCTTTATTCATCCTTTTTGATCAAGATTATGAAATATGTCTCA
Source organism: Orycteropus afer afer (assembly GCF_000298275.1). Lineage (NCBI taxonomy): Eukaryota > Metazoa > Chordata > Mammalia > Tubulidentata > Orycteropodidae > Orycteropus > Orycteropus afer. The sequence continues at coordinate 16,832,768 of NW_006921603.1, read as the reverse complement.
TTTGGCACAAGAGTTGGAGATTTGTTTTAAGTTTTTCACATGTAATCTATGATTGTATTTAAGTGTGATATGGTTAGAATGCTTCAGCTAAATTAGTAATTTGGCAACTTAAAGTATTTGACAAGCATGGTTAACCAAAACCCTACATTGTGCTAAATGTCTGAAGTGATAAAGGATAGGAAAGATTGTTGTATTATTACTAACCCACGGCTGTCAAGTTGATTCCAAGGGTAGGGAAGATTGTTGTATTATTACTAACCCACTGCTGTCAACTCATAGCGATCCTGTAGGACAGAGTAGGGTTTCCAAGGCTGTTAATGTTTATGGAAACAGACTGGCACATCTTTCTCCAGTTGAGCAGCAGGTGGGTTTGACCCTCTGACTTTCCAGTTAGCAGCTGAGTGCTTAACCACTGTGCCACCAGGACTCAATATTGCTACTAGTCAGCTTTTTAAAAAAAATTGTAAAGTGAGAAGTTTAGACGAGTGTTATTTACTCTACTGATGTTTGACTGGCTTTGGAAATTCCCCCATTGTAACTTCTTGTAAACTTGTCTGAATAAACTGATGGTAGGGGGATTCCATCTCTTGTACAATTAAAGGTGAGGATCCAGAATGAATTTTCATGCCCCCGGCTATGTTGAAGTTAGGTGTAGCTGCTAATGAAATCATCAGGTCAATGAAAACATCTTGTGTTTAAGCTGTAATGGTCTGGCTACTGTTCTCAAGTAACTGACTGAGGAGAACATTTAATGGTGGCATAGTGCCTAAGGCATTTTGACTGCTAACCAGAAGGCTGGCAGTTCAAACCCACCAGCCACTCCTCGGAAGGAAGGTTGGGGAATCTACTTTGTAGTGATACTGTCACAGAAACCCAAGGAGGGGTCGCTATGAGTTGAATTCGACTAGATGGGAGTGAATTTCCCACCTCTCACCAAAAAAAAAAAAAAAACAAGAATGTATCAACACCTTCAGCTCCTTAGGAAATTTTTGTTGCTGATTGGGGTACTAAAATCCCTAATTTCAGGATGTCTAAAGGTGTACCTGTCTAGAGAGCACTGAAGGCCCCATGCTGTTCCTTATTCTCTGTCATAAAGGGCCATTAGCTCAGTTGACTCAAGCTATGCCACACCTACCAGTTTCAGTTCTGAGGGCAGATTTGAAGAATTGTTAGTTGGCAATGGAAGAGGGGACACATCTGCACATCTGGGCTCACATGAAGCCATTGGATAGTTTTTCTCAGTTCGAACTCTTGCTGGTCCCTCTCCCCACCCCTAAGATTTCTATCCTGACAACCTTTTCCACCTGCCCGGCTTCTGAGGTTCTCTTGATCCGCTTTGAGAGGGGCAGGGAAAAAAGGAGATGGAAGGAAATTGGATTGGATTTATCCATAGAACCATCACTGGACCTGGTTCTAATTTTGGCTTCATCACTTGTTTATTTTTTTTCCTGCAATTGACAAGTTTCAGTCATTGGTGATATTAAGCGTAGGGACAAGTGAGAAGTGTCTTTTCTAAGTACTGGATTTCTTTAGCTAATGCTTTCTTAGAAGGAGGTGATGACTATAGCAACCCAGTATACAAAAGGATTGAAAAAGGAGAAAAAAGTTTAAGAATGATTGTTTACTAAAGATTGAACACCTGTAAGTAAAATAACCAGTTTTCTGTAGGTTTCATTTTGATCACTTATTTTCTTATCCCTAGATCACAAAGCCATTTGGTGAAAAGAGCCCAGTTTTTGTTTTGTATGATCTGGGTCCAAGGCCCAGCTTCACCACTTGTAGGCTTCATAAACGTAGGTAAATCCCTTATCCTCTCAGACACCTATTTCATCATCAATAAAATGGGCACAATAATGTCTACCCTGCGTACTTTGGCAAATAACGGGTCACTGGAGATCAGCTAAGGCGCTCTGGTGGTGCTGTGTGGGTAAAGCATTGGGCTGCTATCCAGAAGGACAGTGGTTCAAGCCGACCTGCCGCTCCATAGGAGAAAGATAAGGCAGTCTGCTTCCATAAAGATTTATACCCTTGGAAACCTTATGGGACAGTTCTACTCTGTCCTGTCAGGTTTCTGTAAGTCAGAATCAACTGGATAGCACTGGAGTTGGTTTGGTTGGGGGATCAGCTAAGTTAATGTAAGTTAATAGATGTGAAAGTACTTTGTGAACTTCAAAAGACTGTATATGTCTGTGGGACAGTTGTCATTATGGTTTCAGGTATTAAAGGTCAAGGTGGCTGTGCATAGTGAAGAAGGATGGGTAAGGGAATCATATTTTTGGTGATTGACTGGGGGTCCTGTCCTGTATTTTGAAGCCCAGAAATCCTATTAGGTTTTTTCCTAACGTGACAGTCTGTGCTGGTTTTTGGAGTGTGGCCAGAAACATGCTACACTTATTAAAGGCTTTGGCACACTGTAATGTGGATTACTGGCACTAGAAGATGAAATGATAAAGGGATGTCTCGTTATATTCAGATGTGTGAGTCATGCGCATTTATGAGTTACTTGTGAGAAATGGAATCATAATAGAAATGGGCATGAGTTCAACTTTTCTTGGCTTCAGCAGTTTTCAGGTTAAAAGTCACTGGATACATTTAAACTATCTTAAAGCATAACATTTATACAAAGCTTTTAGGATTTAAATTCTGTGTAACAGTCTCTGAATTTGAGACTGTGCCCCTTCATTTCCCTACCAGTAAGATATTAACAATAGGACAGTGAATTAGAAAGCAGGAACATAAGGACTTACACAGCTTATTGCTTCCAGGGAGCTTTGCGGTCATTACTTGCTTCTGTCTTATAGTGGGGAGAGCTAAAGCCCACAGGGGTTACCTGGCTTGCCAAAAGTTTGAGCTAAATTATGGCAAAGGTAGAGTACGAAGTCACTCAGTCCACATCACAGTGTCTGCAGGGAGATATACTCCACCAGGATTTGGTCTTTATGTTGAACAAGAGGTTTCCTTCCCAATTCCTGTGTCTTTTGAGGTTTCTTTTGTTAACTGGTTTGGTTCTCAGTTTTTGCTGCTGCCAGCTTGGGATTCAGTTTTCATGGGTTATCTAAGTTATTTTCTAGACATTTAACTGCCAGCTTCTCAAACTTTGTTGCAGTCTTCTCCTCTCTTGTTCCTCTCCCACATTTGTGAATTTGGTATAAAAACAAAGCAAAAAAAAAAAAAAAACCTACTGAATTTTAGTGCAGTTTCAAGGAGAAATGAAATTGGGCATGTGTTCAGTTAGTCATTTTAACCAGGAATCCTGGTTAATCATTTGTTACTAATAATCCTAGAATATGTTGAATAAAATTGATTCTGACTCATAGTAACTCCACGTACAATAGAACGAAACACTGCCACGTTCTTCCTCACCTGCACAGTCATTGCTATGTTTAAGGCCCATTGTTGTAGCCACCGTATCAGCACATCTCCTTGAGGGTCTTTCTCTTTTTTGCCGACCCTTTACTTTACAAAGGATCATGTCCTTTTCCAAGCCTTGGCTCCTCCTGCTCCTGTGACCGAGGTACGCGAGACAGAGTGTTACCATCCTTGCTTCTGTGGAATGTTCTGGTTGTCTTTTGGCAATCCCTGGTATATTTAATATTCTTTGGCAACACCATATTCAGAAGCATCATTTCTTCTTTGGTCTTCCTTTTCTTTGTCCAGTGTTCATATACATATGTTGTTGTTATGTGCCGTTGAGTCGGCCC
>NW_006921603.1:16819515-16828717 GCF_000298275.1 Orycteropus afer afer | reverse complement strand
TAAATTACTTCAATAGTTTGTTATGATGTTGCTTTTTGTTTAGGTTGTGAGGAGTTTTGTTTTCTTTATGTGGAAGTGTAATCCATGCTGAATGTTAAATTTTTGATCTTCACCACCAAGTACTTTAAGTCCTTTTTGGCTTTCAACAAGCAATGTGATGTCTTCTGCATATTGCAAGTTGTTAATGAGTCTTGATCCAATCCTAGTGCCAAGTTCTTCTTCATGTAGTCCAGCTTCTTAGGTTATTTGCTCAGCATACAGATTTAATAAGTGTGGTGAAAGGATATAACCCTGACACAAACCATTCATGATTTTAAGCCACACAGTATCCCCTGTTCTGGTGCAATGACTGCCTTTTGGTCTATGTACAGGTTCCTCATAAGCACAATTAAGTGTTCTGGAATTCCCATCTTCACAATGTTATCTATGATTTGTTATGATCCACATAATCTAATGCCTTTGCATAGTCAATAAAACACAGGTAAAGATCTTTCTGATATTTTTTGCTTTCAGCCAAGATCCGTCTGACATCAGCAATGATATCTCTCGTTCTATCTCTTCTGAATCCAACTTGAATTTCTGGCAGTTCCCTGTCTATATACTACTGCAACCATTTTTAAATTATCTTCAGCAAAATTTCACTTACATGTGATATTAATGATATTGTTCAACAATTTCCACATTCTGTTGGATTACCTTTCTTTGAAATGGGCACAAGTATGGATCTCTTTCAGTTGGTAGGCCAAGTAGCTGTCTTCCAAATTTCTCAGCATAGGTAAGTGAGTGCTTCTAGCATTGCATCTGTTTCTTGAGACATGTCAGTTGTGGAGCCATGCTTTTTGCCAGTGCCTTCAGTGCAGTTTGGACTTCTTCCTTCAGAACTATCCAGTCTCGATCATATGCTACCTCCTGAAATGGTTGAACATTGAGTAATACAGTGACTTTCTGTATTCCTTGCAACTTCTTTTGATGCATCCTGTATTGTTCAGTATTTTTCCCATGCTATCCTACAATATTGCAACTTGAGGCTTGAATTTTTTCTTCAGTTCTTTCAGCTTGAGAAATGCTGAACGTGTTCTTCGCTTTTGGTTTTCTGACTCGCACATTTCATTACAATAGTTTGTTTTCTTGAGCCACTCTTTGAAATCTTCTGTTCAGTTCTTTTACTTTATCATTTCTTCCATATGCCTTAACTATTCTACGTTTAAGAGCAAGTTTCAGAATCTCTTCCGACATCAGTTTTGGTCTTTTCTTTATTTCCTATCTTTTAAGGGAATTTTGCTTTCTCTATATATGATAGTCTTGATGTTACCCTATAACTGCTCTTTGGTCATTAGTGTTTAGTACATCAAATCTGTTCTGGATATGGTCTCTAAATTCAAGTTGGATATACTCTAGGTTGTACCTTGGCTCTCATATACTTGTTTTAAGTTTCTTCAGCTTCAGCTTGAAATTACATATGATCAGTTGATGGTCTATTCTGCAGTCAATCCCTGCCCTTGTTTTGACTAATGATATTGAGCTTTTCTATTGTCTTTTTCCATAGGTGTAATTAATTTGATTCCAGTGTATTCCATCTGGTGAGGTCCATTTTGCCTATGTTGTTGAAAGAAGGTATTTGTAATGAATAAGTCATTGATAATGCAAAATTCTATCATGCAGTACCCAGTGTTGTTTCTAGCACCAAAGCCATATTTTCATACTTCTGATGCTTCTTTTTTTCACCTTTACAATTACCAGCAATTAAAATTCCATCTCAATTGCATATTTGATCAATTTCAGATTGTAGAAGTTGGTAAAATCATCAATTTTTTCATCTTTGGCATTAGTCATTGGTATGTAAATTTGAATAATAGTCACAGTAAGATCTTCTTTGTAGGCATATAGATTGTTGTTGTTGTTGTTATGTGCCGTCGAGTCGGCCCCGACTCATAGCGACCCCTCCTTGGGTTTCCGAGGCAGTATCACTACGGAAGTAGGATTGCCCAACCTTCCTTCCGAGGAGTGGCTGGTGGGTTTGAACCGCCAGCCATCTGGTTAGCAGGCAAGTGTCTTAGCCACTATGCTACCAGAGCTCCCAGGCATATAGATATTATAAGGCATATAGATATTATACTATCAATGATAGTGTTGTGCTTCAGGATAGATATTGAAATGCTTTTGTTGGTGATGAATGTGATACCATTTCATTTGTCATCCCAAGCATAGTAGATCATATGATTGTTCAGTTCACAATGGCCAATACCAATCCATTTGAGCTCACTAATGTGTAGGATATCGATCTCTATAAATTCCATTTCAGTGTTGATGATTTCCAGTTTTCCTAAGCTTATACCAAGTACATTCCACATTCTGATTATTAATGGATGTTTGCAGCAGTTTCCTCTAATTTTAAGTCACACCACACCAGCAAATGATGGTACTGAAAGCTCACATCCCTCCACATCATTAAGGTCAACTCTTACTTTGAGAAGGCAGCTTTTCGTAAGTCGTATTCTGAGTGTTTTCCAACCTCAGGGACTCATCTTCAGGCAGTATATTGGACAGTGTTTCCTTGCTGTTCATAAGACAATGTATAGGTGTGCCTATTTGCATTTCATAGTAAGACAGGAAAGTAAGCAATTAGCTGATGGTCATGTAGCTTGTAACTGGGATTTGAACTTGGGTCAGACTTAAAAATCTGAGATCTTTTTTATTGAATAGCCTTGAACAGTAGCATTACTAGGGTTGCTGCCACTGCAGTAACTCACAGTGTCACTCCTTTCTCCAGACCTCCCCCTGTATGAGATCATATGGAATCCTTAGTGATTTTTTTGTACTAATGTTTGTTACTTGTAGATTGTAATTCCCGTAAGTCAGTGAATATAATGGCAATAGTAGTGACATAAACAGCTAGAAAATTATAATTACACCTTTAAATCACAATATCATACCAAAAAACCCAAACCCACTGCCATAGAGTCTATTCCGACTCATAGAGAACCCCATGGGGATTCCAAGGTGATAAATCTTTATGGAAATCGATTACCCCATCTTCCTGCCATGGAGTGGCTGGTGGGTTTGAACCACCAGCCCTCTGGTTAGCAGTCAAATGCCTTAGGCACTGCACCACCAGAGCTCTTTATAACATCATACATACAACCTAAAAATATTTACATTTACATAGTTTCATGTGGTTAAAGTGAAAATTATATTGTGTGGATGAAACCACGTGATTCAAAGTTTCATTATAATTACAAGTGACAACTCTGACCAGAATGTGTTAGAAGGTTCAAAAGGTAAAGTAGCACAGAGTTTTAGCCTTTTCAGTATATTGATACGTGTCTGGTAGTGTAGTGCCTAAAGCACTTGACTGCTGACCAGAAGCCTGGTGGTTTAAACCCACCAGCCACTCCTCAGAAGGAAAATGGGGCAATCTACTTCCGTAGTGCTACTGCCTCAGAAACCCAAGGAGGGGTCGCTATGAGTCGGGTCCGACTCGATGGCACATAACAACAACAACAACAAGCTGGGCTTATGAAAAATGTTTTTGTTATTATAACTAACTACAGGATGTTTTTATAAAACATAGTAAGTTTCTGCAGAAACACTGCACAAAAATGTTTTAGATAGTCATTCTGGTATCACTTGGTGTGGTCTGCACCCCTCACATCTCCCTAGTGACACAATTGGTCATGAACTTTATCTTGCACTCAGAAAAGACCTCCTCTTATATGCCTTCTTCCCACTCCAAGTTACAATACTTTAATTGCAGTTGGATTTTAAATATATTATCCTAAATATTTCTCAGATATCCTTAAAATCAGTTAATAGAAGTCATCCTTGACTAATTTCATCTCAGAAAGGTTTTTTTTTCTCCCCAGCTTTTTATTTCCATGGCGTCCTAAGACTTTATAACCTCTAAACTTTGTGTTTGTAGGAGCTCTGGTAGTGTGTAGTACCTAAGACACTTGACTGCTAACCAGAAGGCTAACCCACCAGCCACTCCTCGGAAGAAAGGTTGGGCAGTCTACTTCCGTAGTGACACCACCTGTGAAACCCAGGGAAGGGGTCACTATGAGTCGGGTCCGACTTGATGGCACATAACAACAACAACAAACTTTGTGTTAGCATTGTTAAGTAGTTTTTAAAGTGTTTGGAATCAAACACTGTTATTTAAGTCATTTATTCAGACTGTCTTTAGTCATCTTCTCATGTTAAACTTGTTCCTATATCTGTTTCTTCAGTTAGATTTCACTTTCCATAAGACAGTGAGTGAGCCCTGTTTATCTTTGAATCCCTACAACCTAGTCCCTTCTCTGAGGGAGGTGATTCATAAATGGTTGCCACTCTTTGGTTCAACATCATTTCCTATTTGGACCATTGCGTTTGCTTCCTAAATGCTGGTGTTTCTGCCTTTTATCTCTTGCTTACACAAAATGACCTTTACAAATTAGGCTCTCTCAAACGCAGCACTTCATTGGCTTCCAATTACCTTCAATATAAAGTCTTAGCTCCATAACATAGCATAAAGGCTGTGATCTGCCTTACCTGAGTGTGTTAACCCCATTTCTAGCCACGCACCTTTGTATGAACCCTCTCCTGCACCCCTTGCACTTCACAGAAGGAACTCTGTATACTCTCAAATGTATGCTTTTCTGTGTATGTACTCTTCCTTCTCGTGGAAGTGTGCTTTCTGTTTCCATTCCCACCTTGTTTAATATATATCTATTCCTCTGCAAATCTCAGCACCAGGGTATTCTCCCCTGTAAAACTTTACCCTAATATTGAGTTAGAAGATTCTTCTCTCTGCTGTCACAGTGCCACATCCATCTATCCATTCATCAAAATGCAGTCTTAACCAAATCTATCATTCTGCACTTTGCTTTTTTACTTAATATGAAACTTAAAACTAACTGTGAAATGACTAATCTGTTCTCCCTATTAGCTTCTGGTTGCCAGGAATTTTCTCTTAATATAACCAGTCCTCAGCATAGAGGCTGACACATAGTAGGCACAAATAAATTACTTGTTACACTAAACTGAACCCTAGTGTTCAGTGAGTTCATGGCAGTGGGTTTCCCTTTTGTCATTTCTGAATTCTGCCATCAGTTGGGTGATCATACATTCTACTTTATGCCTATTTTCCCAGCATAATTATGAATGGCACCCCACTTTCACTCTTAAAAATCTCCCAGTTTGTACAGTAAATTATATGGCTACTCTACTGTCAGACACATCCAGCTGGAATCCCTAATTTTACTTTAACAGGTGAGCAACTGCAGAGTAAAAAATCCTTGACAGGTAATATTGCATTTGAAATGCTGAATCCTTTTTTTTTTTAAGATAATCAGGAAAGCCCAAAATTACACATTGAAGAATCACCTCTTTTGGACCTTGAAATCTGGGTATTTCCTTTTCCAGAAGGACTGCTGCTTACTTTCAGGAATGCTTTTACAGGGAGTGGTTTGTGTTTCAGAAACGGACCTTTGCTTCTGTTTTCTGATGCTGACGTTTTAGGAGTCTCAGTCTAATAGAGCATCCAAGAGTGTCATGGATTGTTTTTCCATTGAGAACCCGGTGGTCCTGGGGTGTCCAGATGCAGGATCTAGTCTCAGTGGAAGCCAGCTGTCCTGAAGGCAAAGGAGACTCACAATAGCTTTAGGTTAGTGTGTTTATTGAGAAGAGTTTGGGATTTAGGTTCAAGTTGTTGTTCTGCCATTTTCTGGGGATATGCCTTTGCTAAAGCTATTTTAACCTCTCCTAGAATGTAAAATGGGGATGAGGATCATCCCCCTTCATAGGATTAATGTGGAGATGAGTGAGATCATGCATACAAAGTGGTTAGCACAGTTAGTGGTATAGGAAGTGCTTAGCAGCAGATACCAGTTATTATTGCTGATACTACGAGTGTGAGATTAGTATCTTTTTGACATAGGCTGGTTCAGAAGATGCTTGTGAGGGTGTTAGGGGAGGGGTGCATAGGACTTGAACCAGAGCTTTCTGATTGCAAGGTGAAGGTCCTTAGTTGCTTGTAAATTCCAGGTGCCACTGCATTGCAGAAGATGGGAAAAGAAAATCAATAGAGAGAAATTACTGGGTTGCAGAGGAGAGACTAGAATGGCATAACTATGGCTATTGATGGGTTGAGCATTACCTGTGTCTGCCTTGGGAATCTTGGCTGACCAGATCTGGATTGGAATTAGGCTGGGCCTCAGAATCATCTGGAGAGTTTAAAAAAATATACTTCTCTGGATTCTACCCTTGGAGACACTTATTCATTAGGTCCAGGGTAGATCTCAGAGTCCATATATATTTTTTAAAAGCTCCTTGATAATTCCAGTGTGCAGCTAAGTTTGAGAATTGCTAGATTAGGTGACTACTTATTACCTAATAATCCCGTAAAACTTTTCCTAATCATCTGCCCCACCACTCGCTTGTCAGTTGTGGTAGCTTGTGTGCTGATACAATGCTGGAAGCTATACCATTGGTATTGCAAATTACCAGCAGAGTCACCTATGGAGGACAGGTTTCAGTGGAGCTTCCAGACCGAGACCGACTAGGAAGAAAGACCTGATGATTTGCTTCCAGATATTAGCCAATGAAAACCTTACAGATCATAAGGGAACATTGTCTGACTCACTTGTGTTGGACACCTCATCAGAAGAGGTCAGTCCCTAGAAGAGGACATTGTGTTTGGTGAAATAGGGGGCCAAGGAGAGTTAGGGAGACCCTGGGTGAGATGGATTAGCGTGGTTACTGCCACGATGGGTGCAACCATGGCTGCAGTCAGGAGGGTGACACAAGACCGGGCAGCATTTAGTTCTTTTGTACATGCGGTTGCCTTGAGTTGGAGTCTACCTGACAGCAGCTGTTGTTGTTGTTGTTGTTGTTGTTGTTATGTGTCCTCGAGTCGGATCTGACTCATAGCGACCCCTCCTTGGGTTTCCGAGGCAGTATAACTACGGAAGTAGATTGCCCAACCTTCTTTCTGAGGAGTGGCTGGTGGGTGATTCAGGCACTACGCTACCACAGCTCCTTGACAGCAGCTATCTATCTATAATCATTTGGTGTTTATTGTAAGGCATGTGACAGCACAGTGATCTGTTAGGAAACAGATTATTGTGGATGCATTAGAGCGGAGAGCCTGCGTGAAAATTCGTGAGAGTTTTTAATTTAGGTCTGACATGCATCTCAGTTGTTGCTATCTAGGATTCTTGTTTATATTGTTATTATTTGAAGTAAAATAACAAAATTCAGAAATTCCAGTTAGTAATATGAAGTACTTAAAACATAAGCCCAGGTATGTTTACATGTAAAACATAAAGGAAGATATTTTCTCCCTATATTAGAAAGTGTCTTCAGCTTTTATCACTGTTAGACAGGTCCACATCATTGCTACTTGGCTGATCCAGGTCATTACTTCGATTATTTAATGGAAGAGCATTGGGTTAGAAGTCAGGAGATCGGGGTAAATTCTCAGCTGTGATATTTCTCTTTATGACTTTGAGTTAGTTACTTAACTAATTTCTTTGGCATGTGTTTTCTTTTATTATCAACATAATTGTACACACACACACATATGCTCTGTTCCTTACAGTGTTGTTGGGGATATGAGGAAGTATATGCAATAAGAATATAAAGCCCTGATGAGCATGCAGAGTTACCGTATGTCCTTGTTCGCGTGGGACAGCCCAAATTTACACCTGTTGTCAGCTGTAATTATTAATAGCACCTTCTTTAACTCTCAAGTGTCTCAGTTTGATGATAAATTATAGGGTCACCCTAAACACATAACATCCATCCATTGTTTCCTCTTAATCTTTCCTAGTAGGAGAGATTTTCTGGTCTCATTTTTGTGCCCCAGAACCCCTCACCAAATAATCTAGCATTTCTTAGAAGCTTTGTGATAATGTTCTCAGATTTTATGTAACTCTCACCTCTCCAATGCAATGGGACCATGTATAAGAATTGTTTCTTTGTTGCACTCTTCCTCAGTAATTTGCTAGATTGGTCATGGTTTTAGCATTTTGTTGTTGTTGTTATGTGCTGTTGAGTCAGCCCTGACTCATAGTGACCCCTCCTTGGGTTTCCGAGGCAGTATCACTACGAAGTAGGATTGCCCAACCTTCCTTCCAAGGAGTGGTTGGTGAGTTTGAACCGCCAGCCTTCTGGTTAGCAGTCAAGTGCCTTAGCCACTATGCTACCAGAGACTCCTATTTTAGGCACTTTAATTGCCCATTTTGGCTGATGTGCCCTAAGGAAGTAAACTTTAAGTGCAGGGAGAGGACAGAGGACACATGGGGGAGGGGATGGCTTTGTAAAAGAGGAGCAAAATGAAATACAGTCCTTGGGTTGGGTTCTGATTTGACTTTTTGGAATATAAATGTCCTGAGTTGATATTTCTAAGTGCAGCATAAATCACCAAGTAATTAGAGTTAAGTGCTATCCTCCTGCAATTTGGGAGAGCTACAGAGGCCTCAGAGGATCAAATTTCAAACTGTTCCCCTCCCCCTCCATAGAAGTTTCTTTTAGAACTGTGGCCAGAAAAACTTTCCATTTCCCAAATCACTAGTGCATTTTTTTAATGCATCTGATCATGTTTCCCTTTTCTCTTTGGCCCCGAGGAAACTCACAGCAAAATTTGTGGTTCCTCTATAATGTCTATGTAGAAAGCTGGGCCCTGCAGTTAACTTCCCCCAGTTTTGACTTTTTGTCCTATGTTATAATTCCTTTGGCCCTGGATTCATAGTTTTACTTTTTATATATTTCTGTTTCATTAAATATACTCTTACAAGCTACCTTAAAACCAAGGATTAAATCAGAGAATAAATAGATAACAAATATAAAGATAACATTTTTTTGTGTTTTAATTGCGATTTGGGTGAAAGTACAGAGGACATTCATTTTCCATACAGCAATTCATATACATTTTGTTACATGACATTGGTTGCAGTCTCCACAATGTAACAGCTCTCTTCCTACTTCCTCCCAGTAGTTACCTTTTCCTTGTGTCCTTTCCTATGCGTTCCTGCCTTCTGAACTTTCTCCCTGTGCTAGTACTGGCCTTTTGATCTCCCTAAAGAATGTACCTGCCTGGTGTAAATTATTCACTTTTTATGCCTGTTTATTGTTTGGCTGGAAGCCACGGGAGTGAGTTCAATTCCAGGCCCCAAGGGTGACTAGGGATGATAGATAGTCTTGGAGGTTTCACCAGTCTCTA
>NW_006921603.1:16810240-16818990 GCF_000298275.1 Orycteropus afer afer | reverse complement strand
AAATCCTCTATCCAGGATCTCCTGCACTTATCCCTTTCTAAGTGGTTGACAGTGGTAGCCAGGCATAATCTAGTTCTTCTGGTCTTTGGTCATGTAGGCTGAGGTTCCCATGGTCCACTAGTTCCTCAGGCTAATTGTTTCCATGTGTCTTTGGTTTTCTTCATTTTTATTTGCTGTGGACGAGGAATAACCAATTGCTGCATCTAGATGGCTGCTTGCAAGCTTTTAAGAGCCCAGTTACTACTCACCAAAGTAGGATGTAGAACAATGTTTTCGTGTAGTATGTTACGCCAGTTGAGCTTGATGTCCCCTGTGACCATGGTCCTGAGCCCACAGGCCCAACAACTTACTCCCTCAAAGTGGTTGGCTGTGGCTAAGAAATTACTATAATTCTGTCCCCTGTTATATTTATATGGACATTCTTATAGCACATATGAATATGTATGTAGAAATACTGTCTGCCACATTTTTATATGGTCATGGGTGTATTTCCTTTTGCCTGGACATACCTGATCATTCATGCTGTCTACCTTGGTATCTACCTATAGATTAATGCTTGTTATTACTGATAATGCAATATTGTGTATGCAAAGGTGTTTAACTTTTTTTGTCAGTAACTCCTGTGCACCTCTCTGTGTCCTCCTCTTCCTTAGTATTATTGTGTTGGTCACTCTCTTTTGGTATATTCCCTTTCTCTTTGCCCAAATCTATACTTGTCTCTATAAAGATAGCATTTTAATTTCAGTAGTATTGTCATGGAACTATATAGAGTTTAGAAGGCAAAAGCTTTTGTGGTAAAGAGACCTATTTTGTCTCAGAATTAATAAAGGGTATATCCTGGGTGACTCAATTGATTTTCACTCAACTAATAACCTAAAGGTTAGTGGTTCGAGAGGCACCTTGGAAGAAAGGCCTGGCATTCTGTTACCATAAAAATTAACATCCAAGAAAACCCTATAGAGCAGTTTTACTCTGTAACATGTGGAGTCATCAAGAGTCAGAATCAACTCTTGACAGTAGGTTTGGTTTTGTTTTTATATACATATTCCTTTGAGAATGTCACCTCCCCCTAAGATAAGGGCTAAATAAAACGAATGAACTCCATGTATTGACTATTAAAGCTCTTGGACAGAGAGTTGATCATGATTAATGTATCAGAAGGAAGGTTGGGCAACCCACTTCTGTAGTGATACCACTTCGGAAACCCCAAGGAGGGGTCACTATGAGTCGGTTCCGACTCGACGGCATATAACAACAATAACAATGTATTGAAGCGTTAGCCTGAGAAAATAAGGACTGAATATTCAAAAATTAAATCTGGATCAGGGTTTCCATTGTTCTTTGCTTTAAATGCTTATAGTGGTGACACTCTGTCCTGTTTCTCCCTCCATTTCTTCCAGTTTTCCCAGTGTCACTGCTTCTATCTACCCTTTCTTCCTGGTTTTATCCTCCACTTCATTTCTATCCTACAACCTTTGCATCTGCCAGTTTCCCTCCCAAGTCATCACTCCCACCTGCTTTTAACCACATCTGCCTCTGAAACCCTTTTTTCCTAAATCACCCAGGTCAAGTGGTATGCACCTGTCAGCAGCTCTGGGAAGAAGACACTCCTCAAAATAGAAAAGAAATACACTATTAAATACCAAACTGTAATTGAGAGAAAAACAAAAGACCAAATTTGGTTGGAATGTCTTACCTTGTATTCAAATAGTTTAATAGTGGGAAGGAGAAATAAGAACATGGCAATAGCTAGCATAATGCTGGATGGCTCAGTTCTGTGTTCTTTGTTCCTTTGTTTGTGACAGTGCCAGTATTGTTTTAGTGATGCTGGTCTTTGATGGGAGAGCTTTGTGAGGACTCTGACTTTGCCTGGGAATTTGATACTTGATTGATTTTTGGGGCTAAAAAAAGACCACTTCTATTACATATTCTCTTCTATGCATAAAGGTTATGTTTACAAGTACAGTGTACACTGAATAGTTAGTTACATTATTTAAACATGGATGCCATACATACATGTTTTATAAACACTGAACATATGCTCCATTTTAGCAAGCTTGGAGTGAAATGTAGCAATTTGATTATCTGATTAAAATTATTCAAATGCATTATGCCAGTAAAAAGGCTGGGCAAGGTAGGGGCCTCATCCACTGCTGCTTCTCTGAGTTCTTTGGGACTTTCTCCTACATGCACTAATTTAAGCAAAACTTAATTAATGTGTTTTTACCCCAAAAAAATTTGAACAGTAAAACCTTTACTAATTGGAATAAATGTGAAAGAAGACTTGCCTGAATTTCTTGAATGCTTGAACAATGGAATAAATGAATACAAATGAAGGGCACCTGGGTGTCACTCAGAGATTCTTATCATGTTGAAATTAATATTAGGTTGTGTCCTTATCCAAAGTGATAAAAATCTCTCTACTGAGCTACTATTCCCAGGTGCACTTCATTTGTTTTTACGTATTCCAATGTTCAGACTTTCGACAAATTTAGGCAAGTCTTCTTTCTCATTTATTCCAACCAATAAAGGTTTTACTGTGCTGTGCTGTGTGTGTGTGTGTGTGTGTGTGTGTGAGAAACACTTTGTCTCATGTACTTTGGACATGTTTTCAGGAGGGACCAGGCCCTGGAGAAGGATATCATGCTTGGAAAAGTGATCAGCAAAAAAGGAAGACCCTCAAAGAAATGGATTGGCACAGTGGCTGCCACAATGTGCTTAAGTATAGCAACAATTGTGTTGTGAGGCTGGCTCAGCACCAGGGAGTATTTTATTCTGTTGTACTTAGGGTTGCTATGAGTTGGAAATGACTTGATGGCACCTAACAACAACAACAAACAGCCTAATGTGTACAATGTTTTGAGAAGGTCACCACCCATAAAAGTAAAGGCCAAAAAAATTAGCTTTATATATGACTTAATAAAGGTTTTATGTTTAAGAATTTGATAACAGTTATTTGTAAGAGACTCATCAGAGTTTTAACCTGAGCAGTGCTGACTTGAATTCTCTTTAAATTACCAGTACCGTTTAGAAGTACCACCCCTCATCTGTCAGTGTGGTGTGCTGTGATGGCTTGCATGTTGCTGTGAGGCTGGAAGCTATGCCACGGGTATTTCAAATCCAGAAGGGTCACCCATGGTGGACAGGTTTCAGAGGAGCTTCCAGACTAAGGCAGATTAGGAAGAAGGATATGGTGGTCAACTCCTGAAAAAATTAGCCACTGAAAACCTATGAATAGCAGTGAAACATTGTTTGATATAGTGCTGGAAGGTGAGCCCCTCAGATTGGAGGGCACTCAAAATATGACTGGGGAAAAGCTTCCATTCAAACAGAACAAGGGAATACTGCATGGTTTAAAATCAGGAAAGGTATACATCAGGTTGTATCCTTTCACCATATTTACTCAATCTGTGTGATGAGCAAATAATCCAAGAAGCTGGACTACATGAAGAAGAATGCAGCATCAAGATTGGAGAAAGACTCATTAACAGTGACACAATCTTGTTTGCTGAAAGCAAAGAAGAATTGAAGCTGTTACTGATGAAGATCCAAGGCTATGCCTTCAATATAATGGAAACTAAAATTCTCACAGCTGGACCAATAAGTAACATCACAATAAATGGAGAAAAGGTTAATGTTTTCAAAGATTTCATTTTACTTGAATCCACAATCAACACCTATTTGCATTGGGAAAATCTATTGTAAAAGACCTCTGTAAAGTTTTAAAGAGCAAAGTTGTTGCTTTGAATACAACTAAACCAAGCCATGGTATTTTCACTTGCCTCATATGCATGTGAAAACTGTACAATGAATAAGGAAAAAAGAAGAAGAATTGATGCATTGATGCATTGATGGATGCATTTGATTTGTGGTGTTGGTGAAAAATATTGAAAGTATCATGGATTACCAGAAGAATGAACAAATCTTTCTTGGAGGAAGTATAGCCAGAAGGCTCCTTAGAAGTGAAAATGGTCAGATTTCATGTCTTCTACTTTGGTCATGTTGTCAGAAGGGACCGGTCCCTGGAGAAGATTATCATGCTTGATACAGCAGAGGGTCAGTGAAAAAGATGAAGACCTTCAACAAGATGGATTGACACAGTAGCTGTAACAATGGGCTTAAGCGTGGCAATAGATTGTGAGGATGGTGCAGGACTGGGCAGTGTTTCATTCTGTTGTACCTAAAACTGTTATGAGTTGGAACTAGCTCAATGGCACCTAACTACAACATTTATAGAGAAATGGGCATTCTAAAATGCCTGAAATACTCTTTCTGTCAAGGAGGTCAATAAACCCATTGCTGCTGATTTGAGTCCAGCTTGAGTGACCCTATAGGACAGAATAGCTCTGCCCCATAGTGTTTTGTGGATTATATTCTTTACAGAAGCAAACTGCCACATCTTTCCTCCTGCAGAGTGCCTGGTGGGTTCAAACCACTGACCTTTCTGTCAGCTGCCAAGCTCTTTAACCACTATGCCATCAGAACTCCTTAAAGAAGGCAATATCAAAAAAGAAAGAAACTTACTGCCATCAAGTTAATTCCAACTCATAGCGACCCCTGTTGTGTTTCCAAGGCTGTAAATCTTTGTGGAAATAGATTGCCTCATATTCCTTCCATGGAGCAGCTGGTGGGTTTGAACTGCTGATCTTCTGGTTAGTAGCCAAATGCTTTATCCACTCTGCCACCAGAACTGTTTAAGGAGGTCAGTGGTCTCTTTAACTTCATCTTTATTCTTTTTCTTTACTGGTTCCATATTGGACACAATGTACAGTACTGAATACATTTGAGTTTGTCTCAAATTCTGAAATGGAGGAATATGATTTAGAAGCATTTAGGTTAATGAGGATAGCAGAGTGAAAAACAAACAAACCCATTGCCGTTGAGTCACTGCTGACTCACTGACTCTGTAGGATGAAATATAACTGCCCCATAGGATTTCCAAGGCTGTAAATCTTACAGAAGCAAACTGCCACATCTTTCTTCCACAGAGTGACTGATGGGTTTGAACTGCCAACCTTTTGTCTATCAGCCAACTACCACTTTAACCCCTGTGCCACCAGGGCTCCTTAGCAGAGTAAGGTCATACTGTATTTCAGTTGTCCAGTACAGTTTTGATGTAGCTGATTCTTCCTCACTTTTTTCAGACCTTACTGATCGTAAAGGAACATGTACATTGCAGTAGTATATATTATTACACTTTTAAGTAGCTCCTGCGTCTATAAATTTTGTAAAATAAGGGGGAATCCTAGCATGTCAGGGCTGGGAGGGCACATGACACATCTTATTTGTATGCACTTGTACAGAAGAGGAACCTGAGGCTCAGAGTGGTGAAGAGATTTACTGTGGCAGAGCCTGGAATTGGTCTGGCACTCTTGAAATCCTACTTTGCCACAGATCTGAGAAGGACTCAGATGTTCATTATGCTATTAAAGTGTTACTCTTTTCCTTCATAACCAAAATCAAAACACGGCTTCTTTCATTTTCTAGTTGGTATTCCTTTATTAAGGATGCCAATAGCAATATGTAAGTGCGTTTAGATAGTATGTATGTTTATATTTATTCATAAGGTCTTCAGTGACCAACTTTTTCAGAAGTAGATGACCCTGTCCTCCTTCCCAGTCTGTCTTAGTCTGGAAGCTCCACTGAAACCTGTCCACTGTGGGTGACCCTGCTGGCATTTGAAATACTGGTGGCATAGCCTCCAGCCTCACAGCAGCACACGAGCTACCACAGTACAACAAACTGACAGATGACTGGTGGATTGGAGGAAGACTCATTAACAGCTTACAATATGCAGATGATACAACCTTGCTTGCTGAAAGTGAAGAGGACTTGCAGCACTTATTGATGAAGATCAAAGACTACAGGCTTCAGTAGGATTACACTTCAATGTAGAGAAAACAAAAATTCTCACAACTGGACCAATAAGCAATATTACGATAAAGAGAGAAAAGACTGAAGTTGTGAGGGATTCCATTTTACTTGGATCTGCAGTCAACTCATGGAAGCAGCAGTTAAGAGATCAGACATTGAATTGCGCTGGTGAAATCTGCAAAAGACATGTTTTAGAGATGTCACTTTGAAGACTTAGATGTGCCTAACCCAAAACATGGTATTTTCAATTGCCTCATAAGCTTGTGAAGCTGGATAATGAATAAGGAAGGAATACCAAAGAAGAGTTGATGCTTTTGAATTGTGATGTTGGTGAAGAGTACTGAAAGTACCGTGGACTACCAGTGGACAAACAAATCTGTCCTAGAAGAAGTGCAGCTGGAATGCTCCTTAGCAGTGTGAATGGCCAGACTTTGTCTCACCTACTTTGGTCATGTTGTCAGAAGGGACCAGTCCCTGGAGAAGTATATCATGCTTGGTAAAGTAGAGGGTCAGTGAAAAAGGGGAAGGCCCTCAATGAGATGGATTGACACAGTGGCTGTGATGATGGACTCATGCATGGCAGTGATTGTGAGGATGGCACAGGACTGGGCAGTGTTTTGTTCTGTCATACATAGGGTCACTATGAGTCAGAGCTGAGTACATATCACCTAAGAACAACATACTATCTTTTTACTTCCTAGAAGTACCGCCTCCCACTCCATCCCAAATCCAATGTTCTGATATTTTTAGTCCACAATTGGAATTAGGCTAAGGAAGCATCTGAATTGGTCCCTTCCTTATCATAAAGTTTCTCTTTGTAATATTTTACCAAAACAATGACTCAGTTATAGAACTGTATCATAAAGTTTGTTTGTTACTGTAACGTTATTATACTTAGACCCACACACATTTTCTCTCCTTCATATGTATTTCCTATGTCTGCTGGAAAAGACCTTTTGAGTATGTGCATGTGAAAGAGAAATAAAAGGAAAGAGAAAAACAAGCAGAAGAATGAAAGGTAGTAGCATTTATCTCCTCTGTGCCTTTTTACTTGAAAGCTCCAAGAGGTGGTATGAAAGAGTGAAAACAATCATTCCCTAGAAACCTGGAGATCTGGGTTCAAGACCTGACTTTTGCTATTAACTTACTCCAGCAGTCATTTCACCTCTCCGAGCCATCCATTTATTGAGCATTTATTATGTGCCAGACTCTACAGATACAATAGAGAATTAAACTGATAAGGCCCTGCCCTTCTTGGTGCTTGTGTTAAGATGATGATGGTGGTTGAAACTAGGGTGGTAGTAGTGGAGGTAGTGAGAAATTGTTGCTTTCTGAGACATATTTTGAAGCAAAGCTGATAGAATTTGTGATGGTTTGGATGTGGGATGTGAGAGAAAGAGATGTGTCAAGAATGACTTCTGGGTTTTTTGCCTGAGCAGCCTGGTGAATGGTGGTGGCATTTGCTGAAATGGTAAGCACTGGGGAGGAGGTGTGTGGTAGTGTTTTGAGAATCAACTTCTGGTTTTTTTTATGGGTAAGGCAGGCAGTTCATACTCACCAACCACTCCTCAGAGGGAAGATTGGGCAATTTACTACCGTAGTGATACTGCCTCAGAAACCCAAGGTGGGTCGCTATGAGTAGGATCTGACTGGATGGCAGTGAGTTTGGTTTTGTTTAAATACCTATTAGACTACTAAGTAGAGATGTTGAAGAGGTGGTTGAATATTTGAGATCAGGGTTCTGCGATATAAATTTGGAAATCGTCAGCATATAATAAGTGACATTTAAACCGTGCAGCAAGATGTGATCACTTTAGTAGTGCTTGTACATAGAGAAAAGGTGAAGATTGGGGTCTAAATCTTAGGACCCATCAGCATTTGAAGACTGGGAAATGAAGGACACTTTAGCCTCTGAAAATGAGGATGCTACATCATGAGCTTTCTCTCTCCCAAGGTTGTTGTAGGGAACATGTCAGATATTACACATGAAAGAGTGTTAGAACTAGTTCTTCCTGGTGCAGTCATGGCCGGTGTTGCAAAACCAGAACACATCTGAATTTTTAAAATTTAGGTGAAGTGAAGTGCTAAGCAGATTGGGAAATACTAGAGGTCAGTGCCTTGCTAAAAACTTAATCTCCCTCTTAGAAAACAAAGGCAGTGTGCCTGTTGCATAGCAACCAAATCTCTTGATTGGCAGAGTTGGAAACAGTGGTGCCTGGCTCAAATATGTCAGTGAACTGCATTGCTTTGAATGTGTGTTGCTTTCCATAGTCCTGGCAATAATCCAGTCTCCTGCAGCAGTCTCCTGAAAGGGGTCATTACAGCTCTTCCAAGTCTCCCATTTCATAGCTTCAACCCATAATTTTCCCTCTTCTAGTATACCCACATTTCATAAATTTGGGCCTGTTCCGATTTGGCTGTGTGGCCATGACTGAACCAGACTGAACTGGTTCAAAGTCTTGACATGAACACACAGTGAAAATTATGAAGTACGTAAATGGATGAACAAATAGAGAAGAGAGAGTGAAGAAAATCAAAACTAAAAAAAAAAAAAAAAACCTCAGTGCCGTCGAGTTGGACCTGACTCATAGCGACCCCTCCTTGGGTTTCCAAGGTGGTATCACAATGGAAGTAGATTGCCTGACCTTCCTTTCAAGGAGTAGCTGATGGACTTGAACCGCTAAACAGTTCATCTGAAGGACTAATGGACCTTGAGAACCTCAGCCTGTAGGACCCTGAGTCCAGAACTAGATGGTGCCCAGCTACCAATGCCAATCACTTAGAAGGGGATCAAAGTAGGAGATCCTGCATTGAATGGGATAAAAATATGGAACAAAATTTAGAAAACATAAAACAGACCAGGATTACTGGTCAGA
>NW_006921603.1:16809047-16810140 GCF_000298275.1 Orycteropus afer afer | reverse complement strand
AAACCTCAGTGCCGTCGAGTTGGACCTGACTCATAGCGACCCCTCCTTGGGTTTCCGAGGTGGTATCACAATGGAAGTAGATTGCCTGACCTTCCTTTCAAGGAGTAGCTGATGGACTTGAACCGCTAAACAATTCATCTGAAGGACTAATGGACCTTGAGAACCTCAGCCTGTAGGACCCTGAGACCAGAACTAGATGGTGCCCAGCTACCAATGCCAATCACTCAGAAGGGGATCAAAGTAGGAGATCCTGCATTGAATGGGATAAAAATATGGAACAAAATTTAGAAAACATAAAACAGACCAGGATTACTGGTCAGATAGAGACTGGTGAACCCTGAGACTATGGGCCTGAATCACCTTTCAGGCCTGGAATTGAACTCACTCCCATGGCTAACTTGAAGCCAAACAATAGCAACCCCCATTGGATTTCGAAGGCAGTAATCTTTACGGAAGTAGATTGCCTGGTCTTCCTTCTGTGGAGTGGCTGGTGGGCTTGAACCACCAACCTTCTGGTTAGCAGTCAAATCCCTTAGGCCCTGTGCCATAAGAGCTCCTTAGTGACACTGACATACACACATATATATTTACATACACACACACACACACACACATACACTCTACCACTCCCACTCAAATAGTAGACAGGCTTAGGAGCTGAACAGCTACACGGGGGAGATGCACTCCTTAGAATAGTCAACCAGGGGAGAGCAGATGGGCAGCATTTGCACAGAGAGAAAGCTAGGTAGGCAGTCATGCATAGCAGGAAGGACACAGGAAAAGGGTGACCACAGGGAAGAAGTGGGAGGAGAGCTATGTTGTGGGGATTGTAATCAGTGTCACAAAATGAAGTGTGTATGAACTGTTGGGTGTATGACAGTGCTTTGTAAAATTTCACAATAAAAAGTTAAAAAAAAAAAAAGGAGTGGAGAAAATTATGTAAGGAAATAATTTTTCCACTTTATTTTTCTTCTGAAAATCTCTCTCTGGGATTCAGTGGAGTATATGTATGTCAATTTGGTTTTAGCAGAGATTCCCATTGTGTGGACTATGTAACTCAGGGGAAATGGGATAGGAAAAGTACTTGGGAGAT
>NW_006921603.1:16808053-16808762 GCF_000298275.1 Orycteropus afer afer | reverse complement strand
CAGGTCTTTAAATGAAGCTCCATCTCTAAGGTATATATACATACATAAGAATATGTAAGTTACTATATATGGATTGGATACAGTTAGTATGGTCTGTTCTTGTTCTTGGGTTCCCAAATCTTATTACTTGAACTTGTCATCATCTCACACTCTGCCCCCTTCCTTTTTTTGTCACCCTGCTCCCCCCCCACACACACACACGAATGAGGCAAGGTTTCCTGAAAAGTGGTCTGTGTTCTGGGAAAACTCTTTGGCTAGCTGCCAGTGTGTCATATAACTCATCCAATCACAATGTGGAAAAAAAGAAGAGAAAAGATCAGGGATGAAAACAGGAAAATCAAGTGGATCAAAGAGGGGAGAAAAGCAGAGGCAAATCAAGGCAGGGGGTCATTTGGGAGGGAACCTCCTCTGTTCCCTTAAGTGACTTACTTGCTGTATCTCCATGGGTTATTTTATTTGTACTACCTGCTCTTGTCAGAGATACAGGGACTTTCCCCCACGTGTTTGGTTTAATGAGTAATAGGTAAATCTAACCTTGTAGATTACCTGTTTGAGATGACATGGTAGAAGTGGCTTTTTCTTCCTGACATTATGCTGTCACTTTCCCTCATTAATCTAAACAGTTTAAACTGCCGTCTTAGGTTTTATCACCATGCTTGCGTCCATCCAATTTTCTGAATGAGTGAGTGAATGAATGAATTTGCCTTTT
>NW_006921603.1:16802855-16807678 GCF_000298275.1 Orycteropus afer afer | reverse complement strand
GTCCTCTTTTGTAATATGAGTAGGTTGAATGAATTAATCATTAGTGTCACTGCTGGCTGTGATTCATTAATTAAACTAACATTTAAAATGCTATATTTGTTTCTATATTAAATAACCTGACCTACCTTGTTCCCTGCTATAGCTGTAGCACCTAGTACAGTGCCTGGCACATAGTAGCATCTTAAGAAATGTACTGAATAGATACATATCTGTTAGGTTCAGAGCTCTATACCAGCTATGCCTTGAGGTTGTAGAGAAGAGAAGATCTTGTTCTTGTCC
Source organism: Orycteropus afer afer (assembly GCF_000298275.1). Lineage (NCBI taxonomy): Eukaryota > Metazoa > Chordata > Mammalia > Tubulidentata > Orycteropodidae > Orycteropus > Orycteropus afer. The sequence continues at coordinate 16,807,399 of NW_006921603.1, read as the reverse complement.
TCAAGAAACTTGCAGTAAAATTTGTGACTGCCCCAAGGAGCACGGAGCTTGTTGATGTCATTGTCAAGGAGAGAGCCTACGTTAGATTTTGATTGTGATACTCTGTAGGATGGTGATGTATTGCAAATGATTTCTGACTCTTGAGTCAAATATGTGGGCTAGAACACATGTGGGTTGTGTTAACATAGTTTTTATGATGCATTATCATTTAAAGTCATAGTCACAACAACAACCACACATGATCTGTTGATTTTTTTTTTTCCTCTAGACATTTTTGTAGTGTGTATCCATAGAGAAAAAGGATTGCCCTTTTATCTCTGGCAAAGTCTTTACCATACCACCAACACTAGGAGATACGAGCTGTTATTTATTGTTCACATTCTATAAAGGAACTGAGGCTTGGAGATTCAGGGATGTCTAAGTGGACATAAGGAGCCCTGATGGCACAGTGGTTAAGCATTCGGCTGCTAACCGACAAGTTGGCAGTTTGAACCCACCAGCCACTCTGCAGGAGAAAGATGTAACAGTCTGCTTCCATAAAAGATGTACAGCCTTGGAAACCCCATGGGGCAGTTCGACTCCATCCTTTCAGGTCTCTATGAGCTGGAATCAACTCAGTAGCAACAGGTTTGACTTTAGTTTTAAATTGACATACCCCTGAGTGCAGAGTCAGTATTAGGACATAGTATGTGATTTTAAACCTTGTGCACTAGACTCGCCATCTTCTTATTGAGTCCTGGTGTCTTTCATTATCCCATTCATATTAGAAACTTACCTTTAAGAGACCGTACATCTCTCCAGACTCTTTTGTCTCCCTGCTGCACTTCCTGTCCCCCTAACCCCATGAGGGTTTCTTTCTTTATCGACTGATTTTGTGGCAATGATGAGTTTTGGAGCTGGTAACAAAACACTTACAGATTTCCTGCAAACATTCTTATCTATCCTTACCCTCTTCTCTTGTACTATAATGGAAGAGTTGTCTGCTAACCAACAGTATGAGGAAAGTCCCCTGTGTTTGTTAGGCTGGATGTCATGAAAAATCTGTGGTGACAGTGATTTAAACAAGAGTAAAATTTCTTTCACCTTCATATAAAAGTTGGAAGAATGTGGTCCCCGTTGATACGAATGACTCTGTTCCACAAAAGCCTTTGTTCTGAGGTGCCTCTGGATGGCTTCAATTTTCCAGCCTTTTGGTTAATAGTCAGGTGCTTAACAATTTGTGCCACCCAGGAACACCTGATGAAGAGGAGGGCAGATACTTTTCAGGAGATTGTTGCTATAAATTGGTAGAGAAACCAGGGGATAATGGAGAGAAGTAGGGGTGATTACAGAGTTCAAATCACTAAGCCTTGCTGACCAGTTGAACGTCTCAGCCATCCATATGATTCCTAGGACTTCTACCTACTGTACCATCCTCTTTCTTCTCCATTTCTGTGTGATCCTAGCCTACTTCCTCAATCTTCTCTCCTACTCCTCTTCATGAATAAGCTCAAGTATTCTGCTTACTAGGAGCTCTGGTAGCATAGTGCCTAAAACACTTGACTGCTAACCAGGAGGCTGGCGGTTCAAACCCACCAGCCACTCCTTGGAAGGAAGATGGGGCAATCTACTTCTGTAGTGATACTGCCTCAGAAACCCAAGGAGGGGTTGCTATGAGTCGGGTCTGACTTGACAGCACATAACAACAACAACAACGACAGCATTCTGCTTACTGTCCTCTGAATAGGCTTGGTGATTTTCTGCAGCTACCTTTAGTCACACTTTTATCTTCACTTGCAATTGATCTTACCTCTCCTCTATACCTGTCCAGATCTCTGATTTACAAAAACCTTTGGAATCATTCCATACTGGAATGATCTCTTTCTCCTTTAAAGTCATAGCACTTATTATCTCTGTTACTCTTTGGCAAATAACTACATTCTGTCTGGTGACATCTTTTAATTGGTTTGGGGGTGTTTGTAATTCTTGAACTATTTTAAAATTACAGAAGACTGTTATATAGTGATATAATGGCTTCCAGGCTAGAAATCAGCTCTCCTGAGCCCTGGGTCCCAGCCCTGTCTTCTTGTGTAACGTGGGGAAGTTACTTTTTTCCCCCCAATGAAAAAGTAATAACAGGTGCCTGGCAGGCACAAATGGTTTTCTCTCCGCTACTAACCTAAAGGTTGGTATTTCAGATTGACCCAGTGGTGCAGGAAGCTTCTTTAAAGATTACAACCAAAACCTCATATGCAGTAGTTCTCCTCAGTAACATATGGGGTTGCCAAGAGTCAGGATTGACTAAATGAATTTGGGTTTATGTTATAGAATATTTGGAAATTTCAGAAAGCTTGCAAAATAAAGTAGCCACCAATGCCACAAGCACCTTGAGATAATCAGCTGTTAATACAGGTAATTATTCTTGTACTGTTTTCTTTGTTTCCATTTATTTTCTCACTTTAGGATTATATGCACAGGTATATGTAATACAGCAAGGATCATCTTACACATGCTATTTTCAGTAATATATTTTTCTATGTGCTTTTCTCATTAATATATTCTGGGGTTGCTGAGTAAAAACATATGAGGATTTTAAAGTCCAAATTGTCCTTAAGGAAGGTTGCAACAAAAAAACCAAACTGTGATCCTGCCTGGAGAGTAGACAGGGGACATCTGCTCTTCAGTGGTATCTTTCTATATTGTTAAATGTATATATTTATTTTCATGATGCTAAGTAACTTTTTATTTTCAACAACGTAACAATCATTTATTTACTGACAGTCTAAAATGAAGAAATGTTAATAATTGCCTTTTTTTTCCATTCAACAATTTATACACATTTTGTTTTGTGGCATCAGTTTCAATCCTCTCAGTGTAACAGCACTCTTCCCACTTCCTCCCTGGCTTCCCTGTTTCCATTCCTATCTTTCTTGCCCCTCCCTGCCTTCTGAACTTTGTTCTTTGGGCAGATGCTGTCCTTTTGGTCTCATAGGCTTGATGATTTTGAGGAGCACATTCCTCACAACTGTTATTGTTTACTTTATAGGCATATCTGTTATTTGGCTGAAAGGAGATCTCCGGGAGTGAGTTCAGGTTTGAAGGGTATCTGAGGGCCAAAGTTTCAGAGTTCCCACCAGTCTGTCAGACCAGTGAGTCTGGTATTTTTTATGATTTTGAATTTTGTTCTATGTTTTTCTCCCACTCTGTCCAGGACTTGCTATTGTTAACAATCAGAGCCTTCAGTGGTGGTAGCCAGGCACCATCTAGTTTTTCTGGTCTCAGGCTAATGGGTGCTGTGGTTCCTATGGCCCATAATCCTTTGGAGTAATTGTTTCCTTGAGTCTTTGATTTTCTTCAGTCTTCTTTCCTCTGGATGGGAAGAGACCAATAGTTGTATCTTAGATGACCACTCGTAAGCTTTTAAGATCCCAGTCACTACTCACCAAAGTAGGATATAGAGCATTGTCTTTATGGACTGTGCTATTCCAGATGGCCTAGATGTCCCTGAAGACTATAATCCTAAGCCCTCAAGCCCAGTGACCCAGTACCTCAAGGTGTGTGATTATGGCTAAGAAGTTTGCATAACTTTTTTCTCTGTACGTGCTACTATAAGCTTGGATATATCTGCAGCTCATATAAATATGTGTGTAGAAATACCCTCTGCCAAACCTGTATATGTTCGTGGCTGTACTCCTATAGGCTATCCCACACCTGTTCAGTTTACATATCTACCTGTTGTATCTACTTGTTCTGTGTTTCATCAGAAGTGATGTGATACGTTAAAATCTCCTATTTCTCTTCTCAATTTTGTTAAAATCTGATTTGTGTATTATGAAGGTGTTTCATTGGGTATATAGATATTTATTATGATTATGCCCTCTTGTTGGATTGATCCCCTAATCATTATATAATACCTTTCCTTGTCTCCTGTGCTGCTGCTGCTGCTGTTAGGTGCCATTGACTTGTCTCCAATTCATAGCGACTCTATGCACAGCAGAACAAAACACTGTCCGGTCTTGTGCCAGCCTCATGATCTTTGCTATACCTGAGCCCATCATTGTAGCCACTGTGTCTGTCCATCTTGTTGAGGGCCTTCTTCTTCTTTGTTGACCCTCCACTTTACCAAGCATGTTATCCTTCTCCAGGGAATGGTTCCTTCTGACAACATGACTAAAGTAGGTGAGACGAAGTCTGGCCATTCTGGCTTTCAAGGAGCATTCCAGCTACACTTCTTCCAGAACAGATTTGTTAGTACTTTTAGCAGACCATGGTACTCAGCATTCTTCTCCAATACCACAACTCAAAAGCATTAACTCTTTTTCCGTTTTCCTTATTCATTATCCAGCTCTCACATGCATAAGAGGCAATTGAAAATAACATGACTTGGGTTAGGCGCACCTTCGTCTTCAAGGTGACATCTTTGCTCTTCAGCACTTGGAAGAGGTCTTTTGTAGCACATTTGCCCAATGCAGTATGTCGTCTGATGTCTTGACTGCTGCTTCCATTGGTGTTGATTGTAGAACCAAGTATGAAATCCTTGACAACTTCAATCTTTTCTCCATCCA
>NW_006921603.1:16799569-16800905 GCF_000298275.1 Orycteropus afer afer | reverse complement strand
CAATTTTTCATTCTCAGCATAGTAGATCATACAGTTGTCTGATTCAAAATGGCCAAAACCAGTCCATTTCAGCTCACTAATGCCTAGGATATCGATCTTTATGCATTCCATTTCATTTTGACAACTTCCAACTTTCCTAGATTCATACTTTGTACATTCTATGTTTCAATTATTATTGGATGCTTGCATCTGTTTCCACTCATTTGAGTTGTGCCACATTAGCCAGTGGCGGTCCCGAAAACTTTACTTTATCCATATTGTTAAGGTCATCTCTACTGTGATGAGTCAGCTCTTCTCTAGTCAAATTTTGGGTGCCTTCCGACCTCATGGGCTCATCTTCCAGCACTGTATTGGTCAGTGTTTCAGGGCTATTCATAAAGTTTTCCAGTAGTATATAAGACAGTGTTTCACTGCTATTCATAAGGTTTTCACTGGCCGATTGTTTCAGAAGTGGATGGCCTCTTCCTTCTTTTGAGTCTGCAACTCCGTTGAAACCTGTCCACCAAGGGGACCCTGCTGGCCTTTGGTAACATGGTGGCAAAGCCTTCAGCCTCATAGCAACGTGTAAGCCACCATAAGATGACAAACTAACAGACAAGTTCATCTCCCTTAGTTGTTCCTAACCCCTCTGCACCTCCCTGCCTTGGGCAATGGCCTTAAAATAGAGCTGCTCACAAGCAAAAAGCAGCCCCTGAGCCCAGCTGGCCTAAGTCAGGCCCCGGCCTTAATACAGAGCCACCCCCAAGTGAAAAGCACCCTCCAAGCCCTGGGCCCTCCTGCATCAGGCCCCGGCCTTCAGAAAGAGCCACTCCCAAGAAAAAAGCAGACCCCAGCTCCGGGTCACCTACCTCAGGCCCTAGCCTTAATAAACAGCCACCAACAAGTGAAAAGCAACCTCAGCCCCGGGCCTTCCTACCTGGGGTTCCAGCCTTAAAATAGAGCTGTCCCCAAGCGCAAAGTAGCTTCCAAGACCTGGCCCCCACGCTGGGTTTGCCTTAATTGTTATTACTGTTATTAAAGGATTTTATTTGCCATTGTTGCCTTTTACTCTTGCAGGCCTCCCAGTGAGTTCCTTTGCCTTAGTCATGTTGTGCTGACCTTCCTCTTATTTCCCTTTACCTGTATTAATACATGTCTACCATTTCATTATAGGAGCTCTGGTAGCATAGTGCCTAAGGCACTTGATTGCTAACCAGAAGGCTGGCGGTTCAAACCCACTAGCCACTCCTCGGAAGGAAGGGTGGGCAATCCTACTTCCATAGTGATACTGCCTCGGAAACCCAAGGAGGGGTCGCTATGAGTCGGGGCCGACTCGACGGCAAATAACAACAACAAC
>NW_006921603.1:16787092-16798944 GCF_000298275.1 Orycteropus afer afer | reverse complement strand
TAACCAGAAGGCTGGCGGTTCAAACCCACCAGCCACTCCTCAGAAGGAAGGTTGGGCAATCTACTTCCGTAGTGATACTGCCTCAGCAACCCAAGGAGGGGTCGCTATGAGTCGGGTTCGCCTCAATGGCACATAACAACAACAACCATTTCATTTTGATTCTTTCTATTGTTTTTCTGTATGTGAGAGTTCCAATCCCCCCACACCCTTATCAGCAGTTGTTATTTTCTGGTTTTTTGATCATTGCTATTATTGCCTGGGTAAGATGATTTCTCATTGTAGTTTTGATTTGCATTTCTCTGATGGCTGATGAACTCACACATCTCTTCATATATTTGTTGGCCTCCTGTATGTCTTCATTGGTCAAGTGTTATTTATGTCTTTTGCCCCTTTCATAATTGGATTGTTTGTTTTTTTCTGTTATTGAGGTATTGAATTTTTCTATAAATTTTAGAGATCAATCGCTTGTGTGATATGTTGTTGCCAAAAAATTATTTCCCAGACTGTAGGTTCTCTTCAGTTTCTTCTTTTGTTATAGGACTGTTCAACTCTTCTACCTCAGTGTGTATTAGTTTAGATAGGTAGCGTGTTTCTAGAAATGTGTCCATTTCTTCTTTTCAAATTTGAGTACAGTTCTTCATAGTATTGTTATTACCCTTTTTATTTCAGTTGATTCTGTTAAAACATCATCCATTTAATTTCTTATTTGTGTTTCTAATATCTTCTCTCTCTTTTCCTTAAATTTGGCCAGTGGTATGTCAATGTTATTAATGCTTTCAAAGAACTAACTTCTAGTCTTGTTGATTCTTTCTATTGTTTTTCTGTTTCATTTATTTCATTCTAATCTTTATTATTTCCTTTCTTCTTGTGACTGGGTTTGTTTTTTTTTTCCCCCTGCTCTTTCTCTGTTGGAGTTGTAGGGTTAAGGTGTTGAGTTTTGGCTTTTTCTTCGTTTTTGATGTGTGCATCTGTTATTATCAGTTGGCATCTGAGCACTGCTTTTGCTATATCCAAAAGTTTTTGTCTGTTGTGTTTTCATTCTCATTTGCTTCTAGGAATTTTTTTATTTCATTTTTTTTCTCTCTTCTGGTTTTTTTGTGTTTTATTCCATTTCCATATATTTTATATTTTCCCCTGTTCTTCCAGTTATTGATTTCTAATTGTATAGCATTGTAATCTGAGAGGATGGTTTGTATTATTTCAGTGCTTTTGACTTTATTGATACTTGCTGTGCGCCTTAACATACGGAATATTTTGGAGAATGATCCATGTGCACTGGAAAACAATGTGTACTGTGCTGTTGTTGGATGAAGTATGTATCCATGGGATCAAGTTGGTTGATTTTGTTGTTTAGATTCTCTGTATCTTTGTTGCATTTCTTTCTAGTTGTTTTGTGTTTCATCAAACATGACATAGTATGTTAAAATCTCCTGTTTCTCTTCTCAATTTTGTTAAAATTTGATTTGTGTATTATGAAGCTATTTCACTGGGTGGATAGATACTTATGGCTATGCCCTCTTGTTGGATTGACCCTAATCATTATATATAATACCCTTCCTTGTCTCCTATGCTGGGTTTGCCTTAAAATGTATTTTATCAGAGATTAATATTGCCACTCCTGCTCTTTTTTTAGTTACCATTTGCTTGATAGATATTTTTCCGCTCTTCAATATATAGCTTATTTTTGTTTTTGTGCATAAGGTATGTTTCTTGTAGGGATCATATTGATGGGTCTTGTCGTACCCATTCTACTACTCTCTTTCTCTTGGCTGGTGCATTTAATCTACTTTCATTTTCTTGTGCTTTGTGTGTGTGTGTGTGTGTGTGTGTGATGCTGATGATTTCTTTGTGTACTTTTCTGTGCTAAGTTCTTTTATAGAGGTAGAAGGGAGGGTGGGTGGGGCAGGACCAGAAGCCAGTGCTGCCTGGCTGGGTTACTGGGTTGGGGAAGGGTGGTGGTCAGTGTGAGCTGGGAGGGTGGTGGTTGGAGCTGAATCAGAAAGAAAGAAAGGGCTAGTACTTTGGTCCCCTGTAATTGATGCTGTAGGGATTTTTTTTTTTTTTTTTTCCACTATAATCACTAGGAAGATGGGATGAGCGGGGGGAATGTGGTTCTTTGGTCAGTGGGCAAAGATGTTTAGGTTCTTCCCATTGGCTGCAGCCAGCAATTGGGACCTTATTTCACTCCAGATATGTGTATGTAGTTATTCTGTGTTCTGTAGGGAACCTGTGAACTTGCTTTCTGTGTTTCTCACCTGGGATTTCTGCTATCTTTGTCTCAAGAGGGCAATAATGTGCTGGGTTGACTGGCAGAGCCTTTCTACTCCATCTCCTCTAGTTTTCAGTCAATTTCTTTTCCCAGTCAGTGTTCAGTCTAGTTGTGTATCCTTTGATTTGATGGTCAGGATTCCAATATTGCCTTCTGTATCCGCTTTACTTAGTTTCTCATGTTGTTGCTGTAGAGGGACAGAATAGTGTGTCTGAATAAGCCACCATTTTCTCTAAATAACTTCTAGAATTTAAAGAAGATAGTAATTTGTGCTGCTATTGAACTCAAGCATATACTTATATTTAAAATGACTGTACCACCATTTTTAAGGACTAGATGGATAAAAATTGACATCTTATTATTTTGACAATTAGTAAAATTAGACTTTTTTTACTATGATCATTTGTCCTTTTTTCTTTTGTTTTTCATTTTCTTTGCCTCTTAATGAGTTGTATTTGAGTCCTACTTTAAATGTGACCTTTCACAAGGCATTTAGTATCTCTAGGCCTTAGTTTTCTTATGAGTAAATTAAGAGAAATAATACTTAAAATTGTTGTGAGGGTTATTGGAAACCATGTATTGAAAGTGCTCGGTAAGCAATAAAAAGTACATAATTGATTGATTTTATATTAGTTAATGGTCATGAACAACAAAGCTTTGCTTTTTTGAATTCCTCTGTAGAAGAGCTAAGAAGTTCCTTCATTAATATTTATTTTGATGCAATGTGGAAACCATTGGATTTGGCATCTGAGGATCTGAATTTGTTCCTTATTTCTGCTACTTATTAGTTGTGTATACAGCTGCAACACACTGAACAAACATAGTTCTTTTGGCCAGGACCAAAAATATCCAGGGAACACCTGCCTGGACACTTAACAGAGAGCTCAGTGAGCTGATAAAATGTTTGTCCAGCTTCTGCAGACTGTTTAACTGGATGGTAGGAGAAGGACATTTGTTTGTGCAAATTCCACAAATTAGAAAATCACCCCTGTCAACTCCATACCCCTCATAGTTTTGTTAAAAGAAAATTGGTAAAAATCCTCATTCTAAGGCATGGGGTCTGATATAGTCTTCTGAATCATCAAAGGCAGATAAAATATCATTCAGTATCATTTTTTTTGTGTGGGAGCTCTGGTAGCATAGTGGCTAAGGCACTTGGCTGCAAACCAGAAGGCTGGCTTTTCAAACCCACCAGCCACTCCTCAGAAGGAAGATGGGGCAATCTACTTCCGTAGTGATACTGCCTTGGAAACCCAAGGAGGGGTCGCTATGAGTTGGGGCCAACTTGATGGCACATAACAACAACATCATTTTTGTACATTCTACCATATTTAGATTCCTGGAAGTGTAAGTAACTTATGTTGTGTCTACAGAACACTGTATTCTGGATAATAGGGGAACAAGGCTGTGTAAACAACTTTACTGAGTGTTCAGTGTCCTCCTGGCCTCCTGTTTCTGACTCTGCCTTCCCTTTTACCCAAGGACAAGATGTTACAAAAATAATTCAGTGATTCCCAAGGGCAACCCCATGAACTCCTCCCTCAGACTGTGCTGGTGGAGAAGGATGAATCACCAGCAACAGAATGTTGATTTCCCCCAGTCCAGGCTAAGCCCTTCAGCCATGAGGACAGAAGCTTTGGAAAGTTTTTCTGACTCATTCACAGTGTGATTCGGAGATAGAAACCTCTAGTTTCTTTTCTTTTTCTTTTTTAAAGAAAGAAAATTCTTCTTTTTGTGTGTATATAGTAAGGTAGGGTAAAAGTGTAGCTCTCCCAAATGAAAATTCAAATTAACACTTATTAGTAGTGGTATTTGAGGCTATTTGTTAAGTTAACTTTTATTCTCACATGTCCACACTGAAGGGGAGGTATCTCAGTGGACAGTGCATGTATATCCGTCAAGGACTAGTTGATTCATTTAAAGTATTTCAAAGGAAGGATATTATTTCTACATAGGTCATTTTCAAGGATCCTGTGCCCATCTGTACTTTACTCACAGTCTCCCTGTGTTTGAGAGCCCCCACCCTCACATCACGCATTTTGACATGCTTCCTTGTTTCTGAGGAATTCATGTGCATCTGGGGATTTGAGTTCTTCTTGGGGGTTCTTTCCTCAGAGGAAAGTCCACACTACTTAGTGAGACATTTGTGATTCACTGTTAGCCTCAACTTTTTCCTTACCTCAGTTTTTTTCCTTCTTCTACCCAATGCTTCTGACAGTGTCCAGCCAAAGTATTTTACATTTCTCCTTTCCTCTGTTTGCTGTTCCTTCATAATGTTTCCATTCTTTGGAATGTGCCCTTCAGCTCCCATTCTCATCCTATCCCTATCTTTTTCCTCCTTAAAAGCTCAGTTCAAATCCTGCTTCCTACATAGTGGCAATAGTAGTGTTGTTGTTGTTGTTGTTAGACACCTTCAAGTTGATTTCAACTTGCAGCAACCCTATGTGGCAAAGTAGAACTGCACCATAGGATTTTCTTGGCTATAATGTTTATGGAAGCACACCACCTGATCTCTCTTCCATAGAGTCTTTGTGCCATCTGGACTACCTTGGTAATAGTAGTAATGCTTCATGTTCTTATTGAGGCTAGGTGTTATAATAGACCTGTGTAATTTTCTCCAGAGCTTAAAACAGTCCTATAAAATAATTTATTTTATCCATATTTGCAAATGATAAAATAATCGGAGAAAGTTAAAATTTGCTTGAACCCAGCAAAGAAGCATTAGGGCCAGGGTTCATGTAAAGAAAATATCTTTTTTGAGTTTTCCTCCTGTGTTTATTTTTCTCTACCATCTTCAATTTTGAGGAGAGATTTGCATTCCCGTAGGGTATACATTTGAGTAGACATTTTCTTTTTTGGGGATTGTCCAGCATCTAAACCCCTTTGTTTCTAGGTTGATCTCCATTGCTGCTATGAAAACTGAAGGAGGTGCAAGACACATGATTGGGGGTGAACTAGGTTCAACTTCTTGGATCCCTCTTTCCCAGGACTTTGAATCTGGAAGGAATGGTGCAAATATGTAGGGGTGGCTTGATATATCATTTGTGGAAACAGCAGAGTTTGAGTCCAGTCACAGTAATAGCTAGGGACCAGTGGTGACCATGCTAGTAGTTGTGTCTTTATCATACTCTTCCTGTGTGCTGATATCCTTTCTGTCATAGTGAAACACCAGTTAACACTGTTAGAAGTGAAACCAAAGAGTTTTATTGAAAGGTAGAGAGATTCACAAACTGGGAGACATACTAGTACCCAGGCAAAACATACAGTGTTCCAGATTGCAAGAAGAGAGCAAAGTGGAGTAAACAAAGGGTTACATGCTCACGGGCAAGAGTACATGGCAAAATGTAACAAGGGTGTTGTTAAACTACAGTCCTTCTTTATCATTTCTATTTCCTAACCTCCTGGAACATGTTGACCAAGGCATTCTACTTGGATCAAGACACAAACATTCTTGACAGATATCTTTTAACAAACAATTCCTTGCACAAGCTAAAATCTTGATTCTTGCTCCTTTTGGGTTAGAAGCAGTTAAACTTTTACAAGAAGCTAAATTGTGTCTGCAGAGAGGCAGAAGCAAAGTTTTTAAGCCAAAGTGCAGTCTGATTCAAATGAAGTTTAATTTATCAAAGGAAGCCATTTGAATCATCCCAAGTACATCAATTTTGGGGTTCCCTTATGCATTCTTCACCTTTTGATCAGGCTACTGTTAGGGGGTACAGATCACCCACAATGGAGTTACCCATCTTCTGCAAGGATTTAGTATTTCAGAGCTGGCTGCTCTGTTTGAGCTATTATGACCTCTAGCATAAGTCCTTTTATTAGAGGTGGCCAGACACCATCTGGTGATACCTTGGTAGTTTTGGGCCTCATCTTTGGGGTAAGTTGATCTCACTGGGGAAGGTGTTGCACATTTGAGTAACAGTTTGGCATTCCAAAATGTCTGATCCTAGAACTAAACTTCTTACTCCTTAAAAAATCGTTGTTGTTGTTGTTAGGTGCCATCAAGTTGCCTCAGACTCATAGCGACCCTATGCACAGCAGAATGAAACACTGCCCGGTCTTGTGCCAGCCTCATGATCCTTGCTACACCTGAGCCCATTGTTCGTTATAAATGTATGATTTGTCATATGGCTAGCATGTTTCAGGGATTGGCTGAGCAATGAGAAAGACAATGCATAATACATATGATACGTCCTATAATGAAAATTACCATGCTTAAAAGGAGTAGACGTCTAGGCTAGTAGAAAAGAGCATATTTCAGATCTGACACTTTGACGTCACCAGCCAAAAAATATTTAAGAAGGAAGGTACATTCATGGAGAGTATAGTATGTAACCAGGAGCCCTTTTAACATATTTTATAATGTCTTGTTATGCTTCTTTGGAAGTGTTTATCCATGAACAACAGGAGGTATTAGCAATAGCACAAACTCTTCCTGGTTGAGCTAGGAGGAAATCAAGGGCTATTTTATTATCCAAAACAATTTTAGCAAGGAATGCTAAGGACTTCTGTTGAGCTTCCATTCTATCAGCAACATTATCAGCATTTTGGGCCATAGTAGGAAATAGATTGTGAATAGATTTTTCTGATTATAATATGCCATAAATGGAGGGGACACATGCTTGAAGAAATGACCAGCCCCATGCAGGTCTGTCAGCAATGGCATTATCTGAGAGGACAGGTACTCTTTGTTGTAAGAATATTAACTTCAAATCACTGTTCCATAGTAAGCTGTTACTGTATGAATGGATGCTCATGGGAAATACAAGGGTACCTAGAGTGCATTGGGCCCTACATGTTCCAACTGTCTACACATGAAAAGACCTAACTATAGGGTGAGTCACTGGAGTTTTCTATTAAATAAACTGATCTTCTGCACAGAAAGACATATCACGATGGGACACATAATATACCTGGCCAGGTTTGAGTGTTAGGAAATAGGATGGACTTACTGGCTCTTTCGAGCCAGTCTGCAGTCAATGAATCATCACAAATGGATGATTCTCCAGTTCTCAGTGTTTCTGGAGTCAGGTACAAACTGGTGAACTTTTCTGATTAATTATAAGACAGCTAATCAGTAATGAGGAATAATATTGATTGTTACCAACAGAAAGATTACATTGTGTGGGAGGAATAGAAATCTATTAGGACCTACCAGTCATGAGTAAGATTGAAACTGGGAGCTGACAGATAGGTGGATAATTTTGGAGGTAACTAAAAGTTGATATGAATGGTTCATTTAAATGGTTGTTCAAAATTAGCAGTAAAGTTAGGTATGAATTTATAATCTAAAACTGTGCAATGAAGAGATCAATATGATCTTGTATGGACTGAGCATAAGGGTGACATATCCAGCATCCGAATTTCTGGTACTGGCTACTGATTGAGTTCATTTGATAAAACATTTTCATTCCAAGCATCAGAGATGGTTATGATATACATAAAAGAATACTTATAAAAAAAATTCAATAGTGGAGGAAGGATAACTAAAATAATAAGAAGAAAAGTAAGAAGTATAAAACAAATTGTTCTTTTAGTAAGTTATGGGGAGATGAATCCAAGTTAGTAAAATAAAACTAATTTTAAAGACTATAACTATTAAGCAGAATAGAATAATTTAAATTTTTGGCATAGGGAATAAAAGGTTTAACTTACTGAGTTAGGGTAAAAGGTATTCAGGATTACCAAAGCTACTAAGAAGTAATTCCACAATGTATAAAGACAGCCAAAACTATTAAAATTCCAGCAGTTAAGAAATAGAGGCTAAGAATTTCAGCTCCTGGCATGTAATCTTGTTACGTGTTTCTTGGGATCAGCTGCTTGCTTTTGAAGTCATCTGCTTTCAATTCATAGTGATCCCTCCTTGGGTTTCCGAGATGGTATCTCTGCAGAAGTAGATTGCCCAGTCTTCCTTCCAAGGAGTGGCTGATGTGTTTGAACTGTCAGCCTTAGGCACTGTGTCACAAGAGCTTCCTTCTGACTGCTAGGATGTTTCATTCTGAGTTTGAAATGTCCATTGGTTTGACAAGTCCAGATAGGTGCTTTGGCCTTCTTTAGCTGTGATAAATGAATCTGAGAGTTAATCCCTTCTAATTTCACTGCACAGCATTTAGTTAAGAGAACTGTAAGGCCTCTTTTGTGAGGTTCTAAAGAAGCTCTTATTTGGTGCTTTTTCCAGTAAACATAATTTTCTGGGATAAAATTAAGTAAAGGAGGAGAATCAGGTTATCGCTCCTCAGATGCTTTTTTTAATTTGTGAAGAATATTTCTTAGAGTATTGCATTTGAGATTGACAATATTTCAATAATTCAAATTCTAATGTAGGATCAGTAGAGACAAAGTGGGGAAGGATTGTAGGTCTTCCCTGGAGAAGGATATCATGCTTGATAAAGTGGAGGGTCAATGAAAAAGGGGAAGGCTCTCAATGAGATGAGTTGACATAAGGGCTGCAACAGTTAGCTCAGGTATAGCAAGGATTGTGAGGCTGGCACAGGATCAGGTGGCATTTCATTCTGTTGTACATAGAGTTGCTGTGAGTTGGAGCTGACTCAACAGCACCTAACAACAACAGTGATTATTTCATAAGAACTAAGTTAATGAGGTCCAAAAGGAGTGCTTCTTAAATTTAAAAGGGCTAAAGGGAAAATTTAGTCCGAGACAAATCTAAGGATTCAGAAAGCTTAGCAAGTTGGGTTTTTATTATGTCATTTGTTCTTTCTACAAGTCCAGAGGACTGAGAATGGGTAACAGCAGTATAATTTCTGGTACATGAAGAAGAATAGGCATAATTCTGGAATAATCTGTCCAGTAAAATGAGTTCCCGGATCACTGCAAAGAAGTTTTTGTGCTCCCCACATAGGTATTATGTTTCTGAGTATTTTGCTACAAAAATAACAGTGACATGTCAGCAGGAGAAAGCCTCTACCCAATGTGAAAATCTACAGATCATTGCTAAGATATACTTACAACCATTTGAAGGTACAGGCTGGATAAAATCTAGTTGTTATTCAAGCACAGATCCAGAGGGCAAAGTTTTAAGATGTTTCTCAGGGTTATAGTGAGGGTAAATAGAAGAAGAAGAAACCATATGCTCAGCAGCCTCAGAAAATTTTCCCCATCAGTATTTCTTTAAAATTTCAATCATTTTATATCTTCTTAGATGAGTGTTCTCATGTAGTGTTCTCATCATAGGGACAGGTGTAAGTTTTGGAAAACAAAAAAAAAAAAATTAGCATCAGGTCCCAACCATAGTTTAGTGTTAGGGCCTTTGTAATAGCCTGGCTTTTTCCATGTCTCAGTTTCTTCTGTCTGAGCTAACTGCTTATGTCGTAAAAGCCTTTCTTTAGTATATTAAAAAATATTAGTTCTTTCATTGGGTAAGTTCCCTATAGGTTCTTCTATAAGCCTCTCTATGGACTTTGTTATAACAGAGGCACCAATAATTTGGGGAGCAGGCTGTTCAGCAACTGCACCAGCAAAGTTATTTACATAATCACTATGTTTAGTCGAATATTTGAAGCTGCCATGAGAAGGACTTCATAGAAATTGAGTCTTCTGGCAAATAAATGTTGGATTAAATCAGTATTGAGTAAAGTAGATACAGAATTATATATATGTATGTATAAAGTTCCCTGAAACTCTGTAGTCATTTCTACCAATTTTGCAGTAGCAGCTATGGCCTTCAAGCAGAAGAGGTGAGTTCTAGCCATAGCATCCAGCTGCAGACTGTAATAACCTACAGGCCTATTTTGTCTCGGTTGTTCTGTGTAAGAATATCTAATGCATTACAAGAAACTTCATATACAAGTGAAGAGAAGTCCAAATGGTAATTAGCTAAAGTGAGTGTATTAGTCAAAGCTTCTTTTAATTTAGTTATTGCTCCTTGATGTTTTGGGTAAGATAATGTGGATCAGGCTCAGGGTTTTTTAAATATTTGTATAAGTATTGAACCATGACATAAAAGTTAGGAATACAAGTTCAACAGGCGACAGAGCCCAAATAATGCCCTTACTTTTTTCTCAGTTTTAGGTAAAGGGAAGGCTGCTATAGCTTCTTTTCTCTTGAGGTAGTAGAAATGCTTTCTGCAGAGATTACATGACCTAAGGCTTTATATGACAGAAGGCTGAGCTAACTATAACTTTACTCTAGAAATTTTATGTCCACCAGCAGCTAGATATTTTAACAAAGTGATGCTGTTTTCTAGGCAAACTTGTTGAGAAGTGGAGCACACCGTAAGTTAGTGACATATTGCAAAGAGGTAGATTTATTT
The DNA here is from genome assembly GCF_000298275.1 of Orycteropus afer afer. Taxonomy (NCBI): domain Eukaryota; kingdom Metazoa; phylum Chordata; class Mammalia; order Tubulidentata; family Orycteropodidae; genus Orycteropus; species Orycteropus afer. The sequence goes on along the minus strand of NW_006921603.1, from coordinate 16,788,406 downwards.
GGAAATTGTAAAGGTTGCACATCTGCATGCAAAATCTGAGAAAAACACTTAGTATTATTTAGAAATAAGTAAAACCTTGAGGCATGACAGTCCAAGTGAATTGTTGATTGTCCTGCGTAAAAGCAAAACCAAAAACCAAACTCACTGTCATCGAGTCAATTCCGACTCATAATGACTCCCATTGGGTTTCCAAAGTGGTAAATTCTTATGGAAGTAGATTGCCCTACCTTCTTTCCATGGAGCGGCTGGTAGGTTTGAACCGCCAGCCTTCCAGTTAGCAGTCAAATGCCTTAGGCATTGCACCGCTGCAAATAAATATTGGTTTCCAGAGTCTACAGGAGTACTGAAGAAGGTACTACAGTGGTCTGTCACAGTAGAGCATACTATATCAGGGAACAATGGAAAGTGACAGGTGTAGGTTAAGAACAGCTGAGAATCTAGGGTTGACAGTATGAGTAATTGCACATAAATGTGCAAATCTCCAACCTCTATTGTGTAGCTTCTTAACTGGAAGGATAAGTGTATTGCAAGGGCTAGTGTTAGGAGACAACCCTTTAGAAAGAAAATTCTGAATTATAGAAATTAGTCTTTTCTTTTTAAAGTGGATATTGGGTAATTTGGGACAGGGGTTTATATGAATCCACTTGAATTTTAATAGGTTCAGTGGGCAGTAGTCAGCTAACATTTGTGGATGTTGTTGCTCATAAAATTTTGAGCATCTGAGAAATAACTTCAGGAGGCATGTAGCCTGGAAAAACAGAATTTTGAAGGGCAAGTAAGGACTTGTATATGGCAGAGAGCCTCTTCTTTTTGAATGTTATCTATCTCTAAGCTTGGGTTTTCAGGAAAAATGAATACTTCCCTCTTTACAATAATTGTGAATGGCAATTTTCTTCCTAATAATTTCTTCCTATTAAATTAATGGGTGTCAGGACTAGGACTATGTGGGGGAAAGAAAAGGGGAGGGGTCAGATCTTCAATGGGGCCGAGAGATATTTGCACAGATTGTGAATGAACTAATGTTTGCTCTTTATTAGTAACTCCTACTATTTTTGAAGTGTTTTTACTCTGGAGCAGGGGCTTTTGTAAACACATGGTTAATTGCAAGTAGGGTAGATCTTGCATCAATTAAAAATTGGCAAGATTGTCTGTAAATGTACATAGTTGGTTCTCTTTGAGGTCTTAGAGCTACTGTGGGAAAAGTCCTTGTATTATCTTTGGAGCCCCTTCATTCTGAATTGGGATGGAAGGGTGGTTGGGGTGGAAACCACTTCTGTTTATTCTTTAATTTAAAAATTCATTTTTTCCAGTGGC
>NW_006921603.1:16754411-16786992 GCF_000298275.1 Orycteropus afer afer | reverse complement strand
CCCCCCCCCCCCCCCCCCCCCCCCCAATAATGGCAGAGACCACTTTTAGGTCCATTGGAATTGTTTTCTGGCTAGGCCTGTATAGCTGTTTTAATTGAAGGACCACTGATTTGTTAGCCTTAGCAGTCTACTTTGTTCCTAAAGTAAAAAGATAAGCCAAGCTAGTCAGTTCAGCAGTGGGAGCAATCTTCCAATCTAAATGGTGTCTTTTAACTAAAACTGAAATTTCAGGCTTGAGGCCAGATTTAAATACTTCATTAAAGGCCTCCATCATTCCTTTGCCAAAAGGGCTAACCCAGAAAGTTCCAAAAACTTCTGGAATGATGGGGGTTGATAATCACATACACTTTCATTTTTATTTTATATGCTAGAATGGATTTTTGTCCAGTCTTTAATTGGAGAAAAGGCCTTAGGAATTGCTTCAAGTAATGTTTGGCCCCTACCTTGAGCTTCTGCAAGGAGGATTTCAGCTGTTTTGCCTGTATCCAAGGTTAAGCTGTCCTGGAGATCTTGCCATTCAGCAAATACTAATCATAATTTGGCTTTTCCACGGCCAACTAACATATGTATTAATTGATATAAATCAGGCAACCAAGGCTGATAAGCTTCAATAAGTACTTAAATTCTTTAGTGACTTTGTAAGAATCCTCATGCAATTTTGAAAAATCTTTAACAATGCTATATAATTCTGTGTGAGTCCAGGGAATAATAATAATAGGATTCTTTGGATTTTCTCTGGCACCATCTCCAGATTCTACAGAGTGAATCTTAAAAGGCATTTTAGGAATGGGTTTTGGACCGTTTGGCTTTGGATCTTTAGCAAATTCTTTAGGGAAGAAAGGAAGTTCAGCAGATGTTTCCAGAAAGGAGGAAGGTAGAAAAGGGTACAAAGATGTGGCTGCCAGCAGAGGAACAGAGGGAATTGCAGTGAGGATTGTAAGTATAGTAGAGCTCTAACTTTGTATTCCTTATTTTGTTTAATTACTTCAGAAACTGTATTCTTCAATTCTTTACTCTGTTTAGTCAATTTAGAAACAGTATCTTTCAGAGAGGGTTATTTTGCTATTTTGATGTCTTTGAGAGCCTTGAGGTACCAATATAAAAAGGCTTCCCATTGCAATTTCTTAATATGGGAATCCCTTATTTTCTAATTTACTCTGCAGAAAATTTAACTTAGAAAGATTTAAAGTTCCCTAAAGTTGCCACTGATCTTCTAAGCTGCCTTTATCTAGGTCATACCAAGCAGACAGAAACAAACATGTTGAAGAACGAAAATACTTGTTCATTTAATGAGTGGGAATTCCTGAAGGAGGTTCAGTATTGCTCTTGGAATTGGCATTTCCTCTGTTCCCAAAGGTAGCATAAAGTTAGCTTTGTAAGCTTTAAATAAAAGTTCAAACCTTTCAGTATCTATGAACCCAATAATATCCCTAATGAAGGAATGCTGCAGTAATTTTTTGTTTGTTTTTTTTGTGGTAGTATTGTAAAGGAACTCAGAGGGTACAGTGACTAAGGCATTTGACTGCTAACTAGAAGACTAGCTGTTCAAACCCACCAGCTGCTCCATGGAAGGAAGGTGGGGTAATCTACTTCTGTAAAGGTTTACTGCCTTGGAAACCCAGTGGGGGGGTCACTGTGGGTTGGAATTGATTTGATGACAGTGGGTTTGGTTTTGAGTTTATGCCCGCTGTTACTGAGCACCATTTAAGATTCTAAGATTCTTAAGCATAGGCCATAGGGAACATAAAACCAAAGGGATTTATATTCCATTTTATAAAAACAGAAAGGACAAAGGCAAATCCTACAGTAAAACTCAGGGAGCTTCTTACACAAAGGGAATGAAGGCATGGACCCAAGAGGTATTTACCTCATTGCAACTCCTAAAGTCACCATGAAGATGAAGGACCCAAAAAACCCAGACTGATTGGCCTGAACCCCTAGCACCTTGGAAGTTGCAGATGCAAATTCACCTTTAGGTCCCTTCATGGTTGTGAAGAAATGTCTTAGTGAAGCACTAGTCTTTATACTTTTATTAGAAGTAAAAGCAAAAAGTTTTATTGAAAGGTAGATAAATCCACGAATCAGGAGACAAACTAGCACTGAGGCAGGGTGCTATAGTGTTCCAGTTGGCAAGAAGATAGTGGGGTTATTATCGAGTGGGTTAAACAAGGGCTGCATGGTCCCAGGCATGAGAAAAGTACGTGACAAAAAGTTACAAGGGTATTGTTAAACTACCGTCCTTCTTACCATTATCATTTCTACTTCCTAACCTTTTGGGACTTGTTGACCAAGGCATTCTTCTTGGATCAAGCCATGCAAATACATTCAACAAGCATCTTTTAACAAACAATTCCCTACACAAGCTAAAATCTTAATCCTTGCTCCTTATGTGTTATAAGCAGTTAAACTTTTACAACAAGATAAATTGTCCCTTCAGAGCAGCAGAAGCAGAGTATTTAAGCCAAGGTGCAATTTGATTCAAAATGGAGTTTAATTTTTATCTGGGGCAGCCATTTTAGTCATGCCAAGTGCCTCAGTTTTGGGGTTAATTTGTACATACTCTTTCACTCATTTTTACCCTGGGTAAAGTACAGCTGGTTTCTGTTGTTTATTCCTAAGAACCTGAGTGGTTCAAAAGTTACAAGAAACATGTTAGATAGGTTTCTGCCCCAGAGAACTTAATGTGTAACAGGAGGAGGGGAGAATGTATGTAGTAAATTTATAAATAGTACAAATTGGCAAGGAGTGTGGGGATGCAATGTTACTTCCTGTGTATTTCTTTAAATTACAATTACCTTCAAGTTTTGTAAGATGCCATATCAGCCAGAGGTTTTATGTTTTTGGATCATGACATTTTGAAAATAACATTAATAGAAAATACACTGTTTGGGTGAAGTGTGATACAGTTTCAAACATGGAAGTTATGTTTTTGTTGTTTTGTATAAAGATGAGTGTAAAACATTCTCTTTTTTTTTCAGTTAGTCAAAAACTTATTTTAATGTAAGGGATTTGGGGGAATTTTGAATCATTGCAAAAACCTGTGAAGTGGGTGCTTTATCTATTCCTGTTTTATAAGGGAGAAAACAGAAACTCAGCAAGGTTAAGAAACTTGCTTAAGCAATGTTAAATCTGTGAAACACCTGATAACATGAATGAACATAGAATACATTATGTTGAGTGAAGTTAGTCAACCACAGGACAAATATTGTATGACCATGACTGTAAAAAGTCAAGAAATGGTTTACACACACAGAAAGAAACATTCTTTGAAGATTACCAGGGTGGAAGAGGTGGAAGGTAGACGCTATTAACTTGGATGAAGGGAAAAGCAATATAAAATAAAAGGGGAGGGGCAGCACAAAATGATGAGGGCAAAGGATGACACTGGGAGGAACACAAGAGTTAAAGGTGACAAAGGTAAATACTGTTACTTACCCAACCCTACCATAACAGTAATAACAATAATGTCCGAGTAGATACATAGACACTCGAGCTAAACGGGTGGGAAGGTGAATGGGGTTACATCCAAGAATGTACATAGATTTGACATAATATTTCTACATATATATTTACATGTGCTATAAATAAATCTATGAATAAGAACACACAGAAGACAAAGTAATGAAAACTTGTTGTTGTTATGTGCCATCAAGTCAGACCCGACTCATAGCGACCCCTCCTTGGGTTTCTGAGGCAGTATCACTATGGAAGTAGATTGCCCAGCCTTCCTTCTGAGGTGTGGCTGGTGGGTTTGAACTGCTAGCCTTCTGGTTAGCAGTCAAGTGCTTTAGGCACTATGCTACCAGAGCTCCCTGAAAACTTCTTAGTGCTAACTAAACACCTTGAAGATATGTGTTGCTGGGACTAAGAGTTTAGGATCATAGTCTCAGGGGACAGAAAGGTCAATTGGCATAACACAGTACACAAAGACAATGTTATACATCCTACTTTTGGTGAGTAGCGACTGGGGTCTTAAAAGCTTGTGTGTGTCCATCTAAAGGGGCAACTATTGGTCTCTCCCCGTCGGGAGGAGCAGAGAAGAGTGAAGAGAATAAAAGATACAAGTAAACAAGTTCTCCAGAGGACTAATGGACCACATGAACCCCAGCCTCCATGATTCTGAGACCAGAAGAAATAGATAGTACCTGGCTACCGCTGTTGACCACTCAGAAAAGGATCACAATAGGAGGTACTGGGTAGAGTGGGAGAAAAACGTGGAACAAAACTCATAATTAAAATAAAAAAAAATTAAAAGAAAAAGGACAAGGCTTACTGGTCTGATAGACACTGGAGGAACACCCGAGACTATGGCCCTTGTATGCCTTTCAAGCCTAGAATTAAACTTAATCTCATGGCCCAACTTTCAGTCAAAGAATAGGCCTATGAGGTGAATAACAACACCAGGGAGTGATGCGCTTCTTAAAACAATCAACCATAAGAGATCAAGCAAGCAGCATTTGCCCAGGGATAAAACTTCAAAGCCACCAGCCACTCCTCGGAAGGAAGGTTGGGCAATCTACTTGCGTAGTGATACTGCCTCGGCAACCCAAGGAGGGGTCGCTATGAGTCGAGGCCGACTTGATGGCACATAACAACAACAACAAAGCTCAGAAGGCAGGAATGGATGGGAAGGAAGGATAAATGGAAATGGTAAACACAGGAAGGGCGTGGGAAGAGTGTTCTTACACCATGGGGATTGTAATCATTGTCACAAAACAAAATGTGTATGAATTGTTGAATGGAAAACTAATTTGCTCTGTAAAATTTCGCTTTAATCACAATAAAAAAGCAAATAATAATAATAAAATAAAGATTGGGGGTAGAAAAAAACTGACATGAGGTTACACAGCTAGTATTAGTGTTGGCATCTTAATCTAGGTTATGGGAATCCAGGCCTAGACTTCTATCTTGTAGGGAGCCTTATCACAAAAAACCTAACCCACTACCATCAAGTTGATTCTGACTCATAGAAACCCTTTAGGACTGAGTAGAACTGCCCCATAGGGTTTCCAAAGCTATAAATCTTTATGGAAGCAGAGTGCCTCATCTTTCTCCCACAAAACAGCTGATAAGTTCAAACTGCCAATCTTTGGTTAGCAACCAAATGCTTTATGCCACCAGAGCTCCTGTAGGGAACTTTAAAGGTCATGTAATAAGACTCCTTAATTTTTCATTAGGTAGAATTTGAACTCAGGGAGCTAAAGAGGCTTGTTCATCACCATGTAGGTAGTGGCAGTGTTGGGCTGGGATGTAGGGCTCTTCCTTATTGGCAGTTTATCTTGTTGCTGGTGGAGGGAGAAGCTGGTGCATAGACAGACACTGTCGTTAAATGATCCTCCCTCACTTGTCCCTCTTTCCTACAGTATCCCTCTGGTCTCCCTACTCCTTTCTGAACATCCATTCTTGTAATTTTCTTCCCTTCTGGCCCTTTCGCAGAATAGCTATACCCTTCCTTCTCTTTCTTTTTAAATCTTTGTTCCTTAAAACTTGGCGTAGATTCAGTTCTTTCTGATCACTTCCCACCTAAAGCGTTGTTGTCTCTGCCTCTCTTCTTGACTCTTCTGCTTCCTGCTGTCTCTTAGCATCCCCTCCAAGTTCTCTTACATGAGGTTGCCTGTGTGTATGTTTATCTTACCAACACTTACTTAATAGATTGTAAGGTTCTAGTGGACTTAGATTTTAACTGTTAGTTTTTTTTTTTTTTTTTTTTCCCTGAGCCCTGTAAAACCCTGAACCTTGTCCCAGGCAGTGTGGTAAACTGAAAGGGCAGTGAAGCTAGAGGCTCAGAAATGTGTTTGAGACCTGCTCTCCATTCACTGGCCAGTTGAATGTGGGAAAGTCTGAGACTGTGTCTTCTCATCTGTCAAAGGGGGCTATGAGTCTCAACCTATGATTGTAGATGTGAAAGTCTTTATTAAGCTATAACCGTAGAAAAAAACAAATTCACTGCCATCAATTCAATCTGACTTATAGCCACCCCCACTGGGTTTCCAAGGCTGGTGGGTTCAAACTACCAACCTTTTGGTTGGCAGCATAATGCCTTAATCAGTACACTTACCAGATCTCTTTTTAAGCTGTACCAAACTCACTGCCATTGAGTCAATTCCAACTTACAGTGACCCTCATTTGGGTTTCCAAGGTGGTAAATCTTTATGGAAGTAGATTACCCCATCTTCCTCCTACAGAGTGGCTGGTGGGTTTGAACCTTCTGGCTAGCTGTCAGATGCCTTAGGCCCTACACCATCAGAGCTCCCTTTTAATCTATAAATACTGTATAAATGTAAGGTTTTATTGTGATGGCTTAAGTGCTTGACAGATATGTTAGGCATGAATGATTAAAGTAAAGCACATGGTATACAGACAAGCCCCATGCTTTGAGTGTCCACTTCTGCCACTGTGTTTTTGACCCCCTGGGTAAGGACATGGATGGGGGTCACTGAATCTTATATTCCCTGTTCTTTAATAACATTATTGATGCATTAGTGGTAATTAAGTTTAAAAGAAGAAAAAGTAGCAAAGTATCTTGATACAATATGGCTTTTAGGGGAACACTTACTGACTTTAATTAAGCAAAGTACTGTATTTACTTTTATCTAAAACATCTTCCAGTGAAGGCAGGCTCCGTGGGAGCAGTGCAGAGAGACCTGAGCCATTGAATTGGCATTGATTGTTTGATCATCCCTAGAAGTTTATTGTAAATGAAGCAGCACTTATGTTCTGGGGTATTCCTGGAACTGCTGCTATAGTTAGAAGTGAGTTATTTTGTGTGGCAGGAGAGGCATATAGAAAAGCTATAATTCTGACTTGCTGACAGGAAAAAAACAGCAGATTTTGTATTTATATTATGTCGTTGTTTGGCTGGCATCCATCAGCCTTGCAGCATCTTGTGATGCTTCCATCAGAACTGTTGCTTTGGGTCTCAGCAAAGCGGTTGGGTATGGAGGAGGAAATAGAAGTCATTTCTGTGGCTCCCGTGAGTGTAAAGCCAGTGGCAATGAGGCAGAAGGAGAAACAGACATGTTCTGGCTCTGTGTGTTAGGCCTTAAAGTGGTGCTGCATAGAGCAGGCCTGTGCCTGGAGCCACCAGAGCTTTTCTCTTCACACCTGTGATGGTGGTGCCAGAGAAGCATGTTGTGGGCGGGGCACAACAAACAGCCTGGACAAAAATCACTTTCATGATTTTTAATGACAGTTCTTTCCGACTCTAGACAGAACAGTGTTGGAATGACATCAGCCTCCTAGGTGGATGTTAGACTTTGAAAAGTACTGAAAAGCCAAGAAGATGGGGGGGGGGCACGGTTTATACTCTTCCTCCCCTTTGGCATGGAAAGAGCAGGGTCCTTGGAATCAGAAGTCATGTGTTTGATTCCTGGCATTTGCACTTGGCCTAAAACAGCTGTGCTTTTTGTGAGAATTAAGTGCAAGTGCCTAGTTCCGTACATGAGCTACTGAAGATGCTCAGTGTCGGAGTGTTGTCTCTCCTTGACAAGATTTGTATTCCATCGAGCTGTAAATCTGATTAGCTGAAATTATGACTAAAATATGAGTGCTTACTGCATGCTAAACTCTGTTAGGCCTTTCATATGCATTAACTCATTTGACTTGTAACAGCCATGAAGGCTAAGTGCTGTTTTTATCCTGTAACTTCAGCTGAGAGCCCTCATGGCACAGTGGTTAAGCACTAGGCTGCCAACCAATAGTTGGCAGTTAGAACCCACTAGCTGCTCCGTGGGAGAAAGATGTGGCAGTCTGCGTCCATAAAGTTTACAGTCTTGGAAACCCTGTGGGGCAGTTCTCTGTTCCATAGAGTTGTTACAAGTGTGAATTGACTTGACGGCAGTGGAACAGTTTACAGCTGAGAATATTAATGTTTTTTCTTAATGAATAGTGGGTGAGGGACCAGGATTCAAACCCAGGTCAGTGTGACTGCAGCCCATGCTCTTGACTGCTCTGCTGTATCATCTCAGATTTATGAAATGGGACATTAATTTGTGACCAGGCTTTTCAGAGTCTGTTTATTTTTTTTGCTCTTAAAAGCAAGCTCCCACCCCACTTTAGTCCTTTCCCATAGAGCCTACATTACATTGCTTCAGCACTTAATTCCTTTCTGAGCATCTTCACATCTACAGCTTTCTTTGAAAAGGGCATTGCAAGTGCTTGGTGATGACTTTTTAATAGATGTTTTTTATCCTCTAACCAACCCTTTAGTAGATGGCTTCCTTTCATGTTAATAGATGGGGAAACTGAGGTGCAGAGATTAAATGAATGACTTGCCCAAGCTTACCCTTGCTATTTGTTTACACTGTCATTAAGAACCCACACATCCTGAATTGATTTTTTTTTCATTGCATAATGTTGCTTACCTTGTTAAATCACCCTTCTTTCATTTAACAACTTACCAAAGGAGCTCTGGTTGTACAGTGGTTAAATTGTCAAAAGGTCAGCAGTTTGAACCCATCAGCCATTCTGTATGTAGGAAAAGGATGAGGCAGTCGGCCTCTGTAAAGATTTACAGCCTTGGGAACCCTATGGGGCAGTTCTCCTCTGTCCTGTAGGGTTGCTTTAAGTTGGAATTAACTCATTCACATGGGGTTTGTTAACAACTTATTGAGCACCTGTTATGTATGGAGAATATGACCCTAAATATGAGAGACAAAAATCCTGCCCTCTTGGAACTTACATTTTTAAGTTTCCTCACTACCCTAAGACTTGTGCCTCTGAAATAGCTTTTTAAGATTTAAGATCTTTAGTCTTAAAATGTATTAAGGTTTTAATCAGCTGGTTTGAGAAGCCAGAAATATGTCATTTTCTAAATACTTTAATTCATCATCATTTTATTTGTATTATTTTACTTAAGAAATCAAAAGCTTTGATCCTTTTATTGTTGTTTTGTGCTATCAGGTCAGTTCTGACTCATAGGACAGAGTAGAACTGCCCCATAGGATTTCCTCAACTGTAATCACCAGATTTTTTTTCTCCCAAGGAGTGGGTGGTGGATCCAAACTGCCAGTTGTTGAGTTAGCAGGCAAGTGCTTGACCACTGCACCTCCAGGGCTCCTTCTTTAAGGCATACATAAAGAAAAGCACTGTAGATATGATGGCTTCCTCAATTAAAACAATCAGATACTCACAATATTTTATTCTGATTCTTGTCATTGATTTTAACCACTACCCAGTTTTGTTTTTACTGTATAAATCTAACAGTATTCTTTGGCCAAAAGCAGTAACATTCTGATGATTAAGTGATCAAGTGGTCTATGCTTGACTGCTGACCTAAAGGTCGGCGGATCAAACTCTGCTCAGTGGTGCTGTGAGAGACGGGCCTGACAGTCTGCTTCCTCTGATACTATAACCCATAAAACGCTCTGGAGCGGTTGAGATCAACTCTTTTTCCCACTAACCCAAATTTAATTTCATATTCTTCTTTTGCACAGATATTAGTATTTCAAAAGATGTCCTTGAAAGTTTAAGAGCTTTTCCATATGTTCCATAAGAAATAGAATTCTCAAAATTTGTGTCCTGGAAAAGACCTGTCTTATCACAGATCTCATCTATTGTAATTAGTCTTTGTTCAGACTCACCAAGTTGTGTTTTGTTTCTTTTTCTCCCATTCAGAAAATATCAGATATACTTGTCCCTTTCACAAGACCATGGTAAACTAAGGAAACTTGAGAATCTACAAGTTTCCCTGATTTTTTTTTTTTTTAATATAAAGTAGCATCTACAAGATTGAGCCATGAAATTCATTAAGAGCTTTTTATTTTCTCACTTAACATTGGGATTTTCTTTCAAATCCTTAAAAATTTGTAAATAAACCAGGGTGGAAGAATTCACTGCTATCATCAAAAAGCTTTTGATTACTCTCCTTTATCCTTCCCATTTTCTAAGCACCTTTGTATTCATTTGAGTTGGGAATTGAATCCCAGTGAATTACAAGATATTTAGTGATTCTTCCTGATCATTTTTTCCAGTATTCAGATGATTTGATTTCTTGACAAAAACTTGAGTTGATTTCTTGGATTGGTGCAAAGCATTTATGAACTGCTCTTTCTCCTCTTCTACCTGCTCCAAGAATAATAAAGCTGGATCACATTCTCTGGAAAGGAGTATTATTTCAATGAAGCTATTGCATAAAACTTGTAGCGATTAAAAAGCATTTGTCATTCTGAATGAGCACAGTTGCCATTTCATATAAAATGGATCAGTAGTTGTAAATTAAAAAGTACTTAGAACAGTATTAGGTTAGTACTTTTTATTTTTATCATTAGAATGTTAATTTCATGAGAGTAGAGATTTTGTTAATGTGTTGCATATAGTAAGTATTTTTCACTGTTGTTATTGAGTCAGCATATAATGTTGTTACGTACCATTGAATAGGTTCCAAATTATAGTGACTGTGCACAACAAAACTAAATGCTGGCCAGGCCTGAATCATCCTCACAGTCGTTACTGTGTGTGAACCCATTGTTGTAGCCACTGTGTCACTCCATCTTGTTCAGGGTCTCCCTCTTTTTCACTGACATTCTATGTTTCCAAGCATGATGTCCTTCTCTAGGGACTGGTCCCTCCTGATAACATGTCCAAAGTGTGTGAAATAAAGTCTCAGCATCCTTGCTTCTAAGGAGCATTCTGGCTGTACTTCCTCCAAGACAGATTTGTTAGTTCTTTTAGCAGTCCACTGTATTTTCAGTATTCTTTGCCAACACTACAATTCAAATGAGTAAATTCTTCTTCAATCATCCTTATTCATTGTCCAGCTTTCCTATGCATTTGAGGTGATTGAAAATATGATGGCTTGGGTCAGGCACACCTCGGTCCTCAAAGTGACATCTCTACTCTTTAACACTTTGAAGAGCTTTTTTGCAGCAGATTTTCCTAATGTAATACATTGTTTGATTTCTTGACTTCTGCTTCTATGGCGGTTGATTGTGGATCTAAATAAAATGAAATTCTTGACAATTTCACGTTTTTCTCCATTTATCATGATGTTACTTATTGGTCCAGTTGTGAGGATTTTTGTTTCTTCATGTGGTGGTATAATGCATACTGAAGGCTGTAGTCTGTATTCATCAGTAGGTGCTTCAAGTCATCTCCACTTTCACTGAGCAAAGTTGTATCATCTGCATATTTCAGGTTGTTAATGAGTCTTTCTCCAATCCTGATGCCGTGTTCTTCTTCATGTAGTCCAGCGTCTCAGATTATTTGCTCAGCATACAGATTGAGTAGGTATGATGAAAGGATACAACCCTGATGCACACCTTTCCTGATTTTAAACCACACAGTATCTCCTTGTTCTGTTCGAACGATTGCTTCTTGGTTTATATACAGGTTCTTTCTGAGCACAATTAAGTGTTTGGAAATCCCATTCTTCAGAATGTTATCCGTAGCTTGTTATAATCCACACAGTCACATGCCTTTGCAAAGCCAATAAAACAAATTATCATCTTTCCGGTATTTTCAATGTTCAGCCAAGATTCATGTGACATCAGCAAAGATATCCCTTATTTCATAGTAATTGCATATTGTCTAGAAGTTGTACTGCTAATATAGTTTTCTCAAAATGTTTAATCTCTAGGCTGAATTTCACAAATCTGTACCATTTTATTGTCCTGTGTAGTCCAGTAATACTGGACATCAGTTTGAACATTAGATACAATGTGATTTCAATATAGTTCTGCTTGCAGTAGAGAAATAATAATAGAAAAATGAAACTCTCCTTCATTATAGGTGATGGTTTTCATCAATCCTAGTTCTAGGAGAATCTTAATGATTTTGGTCTGAGTCATGAATCTTACATGAAGCCCCAAAACCATCATGATACCCTGTCAAGTTCAAGTAACACGAGCTCTGACGGTACATATTAAAAAGGTTTGCAGATTCTGCAAAGTTTTATGCTATAGCCCTTCTGAAAGGAGCCCTGGCCTGGTATAACTTCTAGGTCTCTTCCTATTCTAAACTGCTGAGTTTGTCCCTCTCCTTGTTTGAGGCAGCCTTCTTCATTCTCCAAACATGAGGCCCTTCTGGTCAATTTGCTTTCATTCTTGAAAGTAGCAGATAATGATGTGTTGTGGAAATTCCAGGGTAGAAAGGTCCAAGACATCTGTTAGCACGTAGTGCCCTCTTAAATTAGCTAGTGCTCTTCTATGCCCAGGGCTCTGGGTGTAGAAGGAATATAGGAGAGGGTTTCTCCATTGATCCAGCTGGAAATACCAGACTAATGTCCTTTTTCCGTCTACGTGGCCTTTTGTCTGAACTGCTTTCTTCATATTGACTTTGTTCCCAGCCCCCCAGCCCTATCCCTAGCCATCTATTATATCTTGGATCAATATTATCTCTGTCCTACACCTCCAAATTACTTTATATCCCCCTATTTTGTGCTGTTTCTCCTTTATGGCATTGAAAAAAAAAAAAAGACTCACTGCCGTCAATTCAGATCCAACTCATAGTGATCTCTCCTTGGGTTTCCGAGGCAGTATCACTATGGAAGTAGATTGCCCAGCCTTCCTTCTGAGGAGTGGCTGGTGGGTTTGAACCGCCAGCCTTCTGGTTAGCACTCAAGTGCCTTAAGTACTATGCCATCAGAGCTCCCATATAATTACAGCTCTATATAATGGTAGCATAGTGCCTAAGGCTAACCAGAAGGCTGGCAGTTCAAACCCATCAGCCACTCCTTGGAAGGAAGGTTGGGCAATCTACTTCTGTAGTGATACTGCCTCGGAAATCCAAGGAGGAGTTGCTGTGAGTCAAATCTGACTCGCCAGCACATAACAACAACAACATATAATTACTACCTGTTTGTGTGCATCATAATTTGATTCCATATGCCCCACTAACTGCAAGCTCCATGTAGGCAGGGACCATATCTCTCTTATACTTCATTGTGGCCTCCTGGTCTAGCTGCATGCCTGGCTCAGAACTGCTCAAAAACACTTGGCAGAATTAATCTTCTAATTGTGGCATTGAGGCTCTGCTTCTGAGCCAAAGCAAAGCAATACTATGTAGGAGCCTTGGTGGCACAGTGGTCAAGCACTCAGCTGCAAACTGGAAGGTCAGTGGTTCGAACCCATCAGCAGCTCCATGGAAGGAAAGACTCAGAGATCCGCTCAAAAAAAGATTACAGCTTAGGAAAGTTTTCTAAGGGGCTCCTCTGTCCTGTAGGGTTGCTGTGGGTTGGAATCAATTCAGTGGCAAACACTAATAATTTCAAATTGCTGTTTTGATGTAGGGCATGGTTTCTATTTACATAATTGGATAATTATATTAGCTTTTAAAATCTGAAAGTGTAATTATTTGCTCTTTGAGTATTGTTAAAATAGCCCTTGTCAGAACAGTCAAATCAAAGTAGCCACAACAAAATTGATACTTATATTCCCTTCCTGACTTGCAATCTTTACTTCTTAAGTCTCACTCACTGCAGATAGCCTTTCCAAACTAGCCATTGCCGGCATTTGTCATCATAATTAGGAAGAGGTACAAAAGTTGACATTGTGGCATACTCACTCTTGATTTTAGGTTGCTTTTTGCTGTTTCATGTGGGTCATCTCCTATCTTGGATTGTAAGGTCCTGTGGGGATTGCTGACCTCCCAGCCCCCACAGTGGTGGTCCATCCCCTGCTCTCTTCCCAGGTCCCCTCCATCACTGCCATGGAATGCTGTGGAATGACTTGGAATGGCATAGAATGCCTGGATTCTGATAAAACGTTTTGAATAACTGACAGAAAACAATCAGTATTGACTTGGAAGCTACTTTTAAATAACTAATAGTGGTTGCTTCGTATTTGGCAATGTAATTCTACTGTAAACAAAGAGAATTTATGAGAAGCAACAAGGAAAGGTATTAAAGCAATACTGAACTTATTTGTATATGTGGAGGAGTAGTTTGTATATGTGGAGGTAAGGAAGGGACCAGGCTAATTTAGTATTACAGAACCAAGCTGGTATTCTTTGGGGTGAGGCTGGGGGCCTTTATTTACTACCTAAATTTCCACATAAAAATGGCTTAAAACATATATGCTCAAGAAAACTTGAGTCAGATTACTGCCAGGCCCCCTCCCTTTAATACCATACCATATTTTGATTTACCATTAAAACAAGGCCACGGACAGACTGGGTTGGGAGGAGGGGAATTCTAAAGGAAAGGCGAGTGTGAAGTAAAAGTGCACATTAGGTATCCTAAACTATTATTCACAGCCTCAGGAGAGGGGGTGGTGACAGAAAAGGCATGCAGTTTTCACTTATGCTGGACAGGGCACTTTACTCTAGGAAACAAAAGTCCCTGGTCTCCTTTCAAAGCAGTGAAAATAATTATCTTTGGTGTTTACACTCTAAGATGCCTCTCTGTCCTCTCCATGTCCCCATCAGTGTGTTTTTCCCCCTTCCTCCTCTCGAATGCTTTTTCCTGCCTGCTTACTTATGGTTTGTACTACTTCCTTAATGAAAGTGCCCTCTTTTTTTCTGATGCAATTACGCCTGCAGCTGATTTTATTTCTCTTTCGCTCAGCCCTGAACAGACTTTGGAAAGTAGAGAAGAAAATCAAATCTGCTTTTGGGGGACATTAAACAACCGAATAAATGCAGGTATGTAGATTTTCATATTAAAAAGAGAAGGAAAATAAAGGAAATGTCCAGCTTTTAAAAACAGTAATGAAATTGTGATCTTGGATCTTTAGGGCTATCTGTATCATTGCATTTAATTTTAAAAAATGACATTTAATTTTTTTTTCATTTCAAATGTTGACTGTAAAAAATTTCCAACAGTACAAAAACACGGAAAGTACAAAGTCAGAATTCCCTTGTAATCTCTCCTAGATAGTCCCCACTGCTAATAATTTATTGTATGTTCTTCTAGGCTTTTGCATGTATATGCATAACCCAAAGCATCATACTATGCATGTTATGCTTTTTTCATTTTGAAATATATCATGTGTGTCTTGCATTGCTGATTCACATAGCTTTAACAGTTGTATAGTATTCCCTTGTGCCAATATAAATATTTAATGAGTCTTCTTCAGTTGGACATTAGGTTTTTTTTTCCTGTTTCACATGGTACTACATTTTCCATGTATAATTCTGTGATTTGCCTGATTATTTATTTCCTTAGGATTAAAGGGTATAACACCAAAGGTTATGTAATTTTAGTAGCAGTAGTAGCAATATTAGTAACTAATAACATCAGTCCATGACATCAGTGGTTCTGGAATAGGCCTCATTTTTCAACTACAACTTGTGTGCAAATAAAAGAAATTTGGGCCATGTCTAAAATTATTCTGTTTTTTTTTTTAAGAATATGATCTAGCTGTACTGAATTAACTAGTATGCACCATTAATTCTTTTCCATGATTTCATCTGTCATAAGCTCTGACATACTGATTTTTGAGGAAGGAAGAGACAGGGAGAGGTCTTTATCCAAGAATTATTTCTGCTTGCTTATCCACATAACACCCTTTGCCACTTGAACTTTTAGCACATAGAATGACTACAGAATCTCATTTTTCTTCCACTGCAGTATCTAAATATAAAAGAGGACTGCAATGCCATGGCTTTCTGTGCTAAGATGAGGAGCTCCAAGAAGACTGAGGTGAATCTGGAGACCCCTGAGCCAGGGGTGGAGGTGATCTTCTATCTGCCAGACGGGGAGCCCCTCCGGCTGGGCAGCGGAGAGTACACAGCAGAGGAGCTGTGCATCAAGGCCGCCCAGGAATGCCGTGAGTACAGGCAGCAGCCCAGGGCTCTGGGAGGGTTTCAGTGCAGATTGTCCCAGAAGCAGATCTGTGTATGTCTCTCCCTTGTAGTGAGCTGAGTGGAAAGAGGTGTGGCTTTTGGGAGTCGGGTTCCATGTTGCCTCTGCCACTTCACTTGCACATGATGTTAGACCAGTGATTTCCCTTCTGACAGTTTCACTTTCTTCATCTGTTGAAAACACACACACACACATATACACACACGAGTTGCTGTCAAGTCAGTTCCAACATATGGTGACCCCATTTGTGCCAGAGCAGAACTGCTGGTATTCCTTAGGGTTTTCAGTGGCTGATTTTTCAGAAATAGATTACCAGACCTTTCTTCTAAGATGTCTCTGGGTGGACTTGAACCTTCAGCGTTTTGGAAAGCATCTGAGCATGTTAACCAACACACACACAGGTTGCACCCTTCAGGGACTTCTCTTTATCTGTAAAGTACCCTTATTCCTGCTCTGTCACTAATGAGCTGTGGAATCACAGGGAAAGATGCTTGACTTCTGTGGTGCTTCAGTGCCCACCCCCATCTGCCAAATAGGAGTAATATCTGTACTAAATTAAATGATATCTAAAGCACCTGGCAAAGAATTACAAGCTCACCACCTAAAAATGTTGGAAACTTCTGTTGAAAATTGGAATCCATCCTTCTGCTGCCGTGACATACCTGTGGTAGTCAAAGTGGTGTGTCAATGTGACTGGACGATGGTTTTGAGTGGCTGGGCAGTTGGATGTAGTTATTCCCCACGTGAAACTGATAATCAGTTCCATTGTGTAATCTGCTGTGAGCAGCTGAGTAGCTGCCTTAGGGAGGTAGTCTGCTTCCAGTATATAAGAAGAAGCTTTGAGAAAGGTCTCAAGCTTTTTTTGCACATTCAGATCTTGCATTTGGCCAAGTCTTCTTCTCAGTGGCCTGCTATGTTGTCTGCTGATCTTGAGACTAGGGCTTGGACTAGTGGCCTGCCATATTGCTTGATAAATCTTGGGGCTGTTCCATTTTACTTGTCAACCTTGAGTTTGTCAGCCTCATCAGCCAGCAGCTGCCTGAGTTACAAGATGCCTCCAGCTCCAGTGGGCTGGGAGCAAGAGGCAGAGCTGAAGGCCAAAGTCAAGGGGATTTCACCCAGCCCCTAGAGCTGGCACTTTGAACTCAGACTTCTAGCCTTCTAAATTTTTAAGAGAATAAACCCCTGTTTGTTTAAAACCATCCACTTGTGGTATTTTCTGTTAGAGTGGCACTAGAAAACCAAAACACATACACACACACACACACACACCCCAGTGGTGAGGTGAAGTGAGAAGCAGAGTGTGACTTTGTGGCTTGGTCAAGGTGCCAAGTTGTGAAAAAAGCAGTGAGGCTGTGAACAACATAGTCCACCTCTTTGTAAAGTGAGGCTTATCCTACTAAAGTTAGCCTATTGCATGCAGAAGGTGGGAAACCAAACTAACAAAGATCTTTTCACTGGCACTTATACTTGGGGTCATTGGTTGTTTTTGCCCACCTCATTTTAAATAACAAGTAAAATTGAACCTTTTATAAATTACAATCCTCTTAGATTGTGATGATAGTTGTACAACTCTGTAGATAAGTTAAAATCAATTGAATTGCACACTGAGAATGGGTGGGTTTTATGGTATGTAAGTTATTTGTCAGTAACACTATTTTTAAAAAGATGTAAACATTCATTTTATGATAATGAAGTTACTAGCTAGGATGCCAGAAAGCCTGATCCATGCTTTGCATATACTATCTTCAACCCTCAGAGCAACACTGTGGGGATCCAAACCAAGCCTGCTGCTATTGAGTCGATTCCAACTCATAGTGACCTTGACAGACAGAGTAGAATTGGCCCATAGATTTCCAAGGTTGTAAATCTTTACAAAAGCAGATTGCTTCATCTTTATCCCACAGAACGGCTAGTAGGTTCAAGCCACCAGCCTTTTGGTTAATAGCCAAATGCTTTAACCACTGCTCCGTCTGTGAGAAAGAGCTCTGGTGGCATAGTGCCTAAGGCACTTGACTGCTAAGCAGAAGGCTGGTGGTTCAAACCCACCAGCCACTCCTCAGAAGGAAGGTTGGGCAATCTACTTCTGTAGTGATACTGCCTTGGAAACCCAAGGAGGGGTCGCTATGAGTCGGGTCTGACTCGATGGCACATAACAACAACAACCTTCTGAGAGATAGCACAGCTATTTTGAGAATCACCTGCCTTGTTAGTAGTAGAGTTGGTCTGAAAAATCCATTTGCTTCCTGATATATATCTTTCTGTTCAAAATGTTTCAAATAATAGAGTTCCGATAAAAGGAGGGAAATAGGTGCTAAAGAAAAGAGGATGGTAGACCCTTACTGACTAAACTTAACAAGAAATAAAATTGGCTAAGTTGTAGATTATTAGGGGAAAATGCAGTAATATTGTAAAATTATTTTGAGTAGGTGGCAAAGTATGTGAGAAAGCAGCTTTAAAAGTATTTGTAATGAGCAAAACCAATATATCTAAATTGGTCCATCTGAAGTATTTTTTAAGGCTCCATTTGTCCTCCCTCCTTTCCCTTGAGATTTGGTTTATGCGTTTATTTTCTTAGCCAAGATTCTTGTCATGAGTATATAAGGTATAAACCTCAGTTAGTTTGCTAGCAAAGGTAATTTGTCCATAATTATTGGACTGCAGTTAATGAGAGAGCAAGGAAGTGCTGCTGAAGAGAATGATAGGAGAGAGCCTGGGAGCCTGACAGTGGACTCGGCACCTATAACTATGAACTCAAGGCCATTCAGTTTGGGCCATCAGTTTCTAAGTCCAGGCTGTGGAGAATGAGTGGTGTCTCTTCTGTAACTGACTCAGGGAAATGTTGCAAACATTTTTCAGTTTTAAAAATACAGAAACACAGAATGCCACAGGTTCTTGTAGCTTCCACTGTTGTCATATGTAAGTGATGTGGGGAGGGGCAGTATTGTTTTCTTCCTGTTTTTCACTAGTATCTGGTAAAATTTAGCTCTAATTGTTTCATTCCCTTAGTAGTTCTATCTTGGTTTGAATCCCAACTCTGCGTTTTACCAGCTGAGTAACTTGAATAAAATACTAAACTTCACAGGTGGTAGTTTCTTCATCTGTAAGATGGCAGAAATACTCATTAGATGTTAGGAAGATTAAAGATAATATATGTAGAGTGACTTCGTCTGATGCCTGATCCTTAACCCTCAGTAAATACTTAGTATTGTTGTTGTTTTTATTGGTATTCAGTATTTTTATATGTATATAAAAGATGTCTTTGATCATTCTATTTATGGATAAGAATATTGTTAGAATCACAGCTGTGCTAAAATTACAGGCAGTTCCTTATTACAAATAAACTCTTCTTCAAATATGTATGTGTAAGTAGACATTCAGATATGGATATGTAAGGATATGATAAAGAAAGTCTGCATTTTCAGGCCAGTCCACAAAAGTCAATTTGTGAATGAAAAACTGTAGTATAGTCTAGATAATACTGGATGCAAAAGCCATTTGTCATTTTTCCTGAGGGGAAATGCTGTTTAAAATTTAGCTCTATCTTTTCTGTTTATAAGAAGGAATACAACATCTGAAGGGGTACTTCCCAAATTTTTAGAAAAGCTCAAGTTGACACATTCTAGAGAAGACATTGAGATGCCAGCCTCTTAACTCAGAGTCTGCACGGAGATACCACTGCCTGCCTAGGTGGGCAGGGGCAGAGAAGGTCCCTGTCAATACCAGTCTTGCTTTAGGTGTCTGACTTGGAAAACAAATGCCAGTTATCTCATATTCTCCCATGTTTTTTGGTCAGTTAAGTTCATTGTGTCTTATGGTGGGGTCTGGCTGCATATGAAAATAACAGTAATAATTCAGCATTGCTATCATCCTCTTCACCCCCATTCAGATAGGTCTGTGTAACTTTACTCATAGACTCAGAGTGAGTGGAAAGGTGCTTTCTTGGCTTCACAAGATTCCTTATCTTTTTTATCATTCTTGAATTGAAAGAGGCAAATAGTGGAGGAGGGGCGGGCAAGCGAGCACTATTGGACCAGCTTTGTGAAACATACATCTTCTTGTCAGTTTGCTGCTAATAAATAATACTTATGGTAACTGTATAGAATACTTGAGAAGTATATTTATTATTAATGGTAATAGATTTTAATCACTGACAAAAATCACTTGGTTATTATTTATTCCGACACACATTTCTTATGCTGCTGCCAGGAGCTTACTTGCATGTGTAACATGTAATCTCAGCATGTTAGAATTGTTTAAACATTACATAAGGAAACAGATTGGGGATTTCCAAAATTCCTGTAATGTTTCTGACTGTGATTAGCAAGGCATACATCAGATGGGATCTGCAAATGTTTCAGGCAGGCTTTTTCTTAAGCAGAGTTTGGTAAGACTCAGTGATCCACACTGTAATGAAAAATGTCATTCTGTTTTTACTTTAAAATGATTATACTCTGGTTTGTCAGGAGCCACAGTGTATATTTCTGGGGAGCCCTAGTTCTTGTTTCCTAAAACTGCATGATTGAACATGGTTGGCAGTCATATTTGCCCTAACAAGATATAAATGTGAGCTGGATTCTTTTTGGATGAGAGATTCTTTATCTTTGCATATATTATACATTGGAGACAGATGGCTGAATGTATCGATCCTTAATTTTCTGTTGTACTCTTCATTTTCCTCCAGGTATCTCTCCACTGTGTCACAATCTCTTTGCCCTGTACGATGAGCACACCAGGCTCTGGTATGCTCCGAATCGCACCATCACTGTTGATGACAAGACATCGCTCCGGCTGCACTACCGGATGAGGTATGGAAAGCCTAGAGCTGTGCCTGCCTGGCTTCTTCATGAGGATGAGGAATGGCGGTTGGCCTGGAACTCTGAGTCATTTATCAAGAAGTGTTACAGTCATTCTTGTAATTAGTAAATTTTGTGTGTGTGTGTGTGTGTGTGTGTGTATGGGTGCTCTGGTAGCATAGTGGCTATGGCGGTTCAAACCCACCAGCCACTCCTCGGAAGGAAGATGGGGCAATCTACTTCCGTAGTGATGCTGCCTCAGAAACCCAAGGAGGGGTCACTGTGAGTCAGATGTGACTCGACAGTACATAACAACAACAAATATATATATATATATATATATGTATGTATGTATATATGTATGAGATAGGACTTTTCCAGTTTTTGGAATATGATTCAGTATAAGCTTGATCACCCTCTTCTGCCACATTTTAAAAAAGGAATCTTTATGATGTAAAGGAGATTTTTAATAGAATCAGTACCCTGCTGCAGAGGTTTTCAACTGCATGGTTTTGAGTTTAATTTAGTGGGTTGTGACCAGAATTGTTTTAAAAAAGAGAGAATAGATAATATCAGAGTATATTACATATCATAAAGATACTGTTTTTTAAAACTTGTGTTTCAGTTGTATAATAATATGTACTTCTTGTTGTTGTTGTTATGTGCCATCGAGTCGGCCCCGACTCATAGCGACCCCTCCTTGGGTTTCCGAGGCAGTATCACTACGGAAGTAGGATTGCCCAACCTTCCTTCCGAGATAATATGTACTAGGTCATCATATATAAATGATATTTCTTACTAAGAGTTCAAATTAGAAAGCTTGAGAAACAGTAAAACGATAATGTGGAAATTCCAGTTGATCATGCTCTCAAGGAGTGAATGATTTGAATCACTCCCTGTGGATTTTTGGATATCATTTTTCTTCTGATAGATAGTTGCCTTACCTTCCATATTGTAGATATTGTTGAATGTTACAAAGTCTCCCAAAGTGAGGTAGACAGTAAGTAATTCATTGCTGTAGTCTCTTGAGCTTGCAAGTGTTTTTGTTCCATAATTAGAATTGAAATTATGTTTGCTAGATACCTTAGTAAAGGAGTTGGTAAGTAGAGAGGACACTTTTCTGAAAATGATCTTAATTTATGCAGGTTGATTAAGTCAGTAGATTAGCTCAGATGCTAATGGAATGCATAGATATGCTGAGGAAGCCCTTGGCCATCTCACAGACTCTCCCCAGTGTTTCCTTTGGGAAGTCAGCAGAATGGACACCACTGGAGAATGACTGGGCTGTTTCTCTCAGTGGCAGCTTAACTAGATTTGCTAACTTTGCTAATTATCCGAAGGCTGACTTTTTCTCTTTATTTACCTAGAGTATATATATTTATTTACCTAGAATATATTTCTTTGTATTTATCTAGAGTCTCACCTTAAGAGGCTAAGTATGTGCCATGTGAGATTTTGTACCTCAGACTTAAAACTTTCACACCACCCAGCTGAGCAGTCTGACTATATTTGGATTTGTTTTTCAAAGTGTAATCTTGCTTTCAATGGCCTGGAGGTTGACTGTGTGATCCAGCATGGAGACATGTATTTGCAGCTGCAGTAATTAAGTTCTAGCTTTTCCCCTCAAGGTGTCTATGCTTGGCTCAGAATCTAGAATTGTAGTATTTGGGAGTTGGAAGAGAGACCTGAGTTTACCTAATTCATCTTTTCCATTTTCTGATGGAAAAACATGCTCAGAAAAGGGAAGTGAGTTATCCAAAGTGATTGTATTAGACAGTGCTCTTTAAGGCACTAGTCTTTGCTGGTTTGTGTAAGTACCTTACTATTAACTGTCTGTCTTTGCTGCCTCCCCAGAAGTGCACAGCGTCTTTTTTTTTTTTTTTTTTTGGCACCTTGACTTTGTACCTGCCATTGTGCTTCAGCAGGATATTGTTTGTTACCACAGGCTCTTTGAACTTGGGGGAAAAAAATCATATACCCTAAGCTAAAACATTTGCGTTTTGACAGACTACAAAAATTTTGAAACCTCATAATCTCACCACTAAAGAAGGTGTAATATGAAAAGAAATGTTGGTGACCAAATGTTGGAATATCAGCTCTATTTTGGAAACTATTCTTACATTTTAATTAGGGTTTTCTGTTTATAAATAATGATTTTGGTAGTTGTTGGTTTATGTCTTTATGTAGGACAGTCATATTCTTTATTCCTAGAAAAATCTTTTCTTGCTTTTTCACCCAAATGAATTTCATTATTCATTAATAGAGTTCTGTAGAAACCTAGAGAGAATTCTTTGTGTGTAATATTTTCACATAAACTTAGAATATGCAGTCATCTGTAATAGAATTAGGAGCTCTGGTGGCATAGTGGAGAAGGCATTCAGGTGCTAATGAAAAATCAGCGGTTCTAAACCACTGGCTGCTCTGTGGGAGAAAAACGAGGCAATCTGCTTCCATAAAGATTTACAAACCTTGGAAACCCTCTGGGATAGGTCTCCTCTGTCCTCTAGGGTCACTATGAGTCAGAATTGACTCAGTGGCAGTGGGTTTGGTTTTGGTTTTGGTAATAGAATTAATTTTCTCAGAAACTTGCAAGGTACATATCTGGTTGATAGGTCTGTTTGTTTCTCTGTCTCTCTTTCCTTCCTGCCTGCCTAAATTCTTCTACATTATTCTCAAAAACAATCAGTATAGCTGTGACACTACTTTTGTGTTTTTTTTTTCTCTGCTTTTTTCCATTGTCATATTATAATATCAGGAATTTGTGTGTCTCAGGTTTGATGAACACGGCAATAATTTATTTAAAAAGGTTAGAAACTGTCTTCATTGCACTCTCTTGTTTTGTGTTACTAACAAGTAGGAAAGTATTGATTTTGGTAATCACTGATTTACATTTTGTTTTGTTTTGACATCTTATTAAATAGAAAACTGTTCATCTTATACTGTGGCAATTGATAGAGATCCATCCTTGTTGTAGGCTTACTTGCTGGCTTTTTGCTGTTAGCCCTTACTATAGTGTAGAAGTTACACAGGATGTTTGATATTTTTTATCCATATCCTCTCTGAACATTTTGCCAAAAGGCTTCCAAGCCAAATCTGATCCCACACAGGGCTCATATAAGAGTCCAGAAAAATTTCCTTGTTCAGACCCAGTTGAAGATTATATTTTGTCCAAAGTGGGTATATTGGGTCTTGGGCTGTACCAGTTTCAAGGACTCTTTCTCATAGAATATCCAGAGAGATGGGGAAAAAGAGGGCCATAGTTTGAATTGATTCAGGGAAAATGTTTCTTTAGTGCTAATTTTTTAAGCAAATTCCTCCATCCTTGAAATCCTTTTGCTCTTATCCCTAGGAAACTTTCCATATTGTACCTAACTCTCATTCTTTTCTCACCACCTTCTTCCTGCAATAAATGGAACTTACCTGTCCAGTATGCTGTTCTCTCAGAGCCCTACTAGGAACCTTTCAGTATGGAGTGCTTGGTACATGGTAAGCACTCAGAAACTCTCAGCTACCCTCCTTATCAGCCTGTATAGACCTTATCACCTATCTCCTTCCAGGCAGAAAACAGAACTGCAAAGTAGATCTCTAGTTATCTTATGAATGGTGAGAACTTTCCATTTTGGATTTTCCTTAGCAGTCAGTTGACCATGTCCTGGTCCATTTTTCTCTGCCCCAATGTCAAGTTTTTCTCTAACTGCTCAGGCTGGGGAGTGTTTTTACCCCTTCCTTTCTGCCTACCCATGGGAGTATATCCTGGCTGAGTCCTCCCCACCCCAGGTTCTGTTCTGCCCTTGAAGAGCAGCACCCCTCAGGCTGAGTTCAACACAGATGTAGTCCCCTGATCGGCCGATACTCCAGGCTTCTGTTGTTGTCAGTGCCAGCTGCGCTTACATACACAGAGAGCGAGGGGACCATCCAGGAGCAGCTTCTGAGACCTGATGTGGTGTTTGCTGCATATAGGCTCTAAAGATGTGCGGCCCTTTCTGTGGGTGTGAGAGATACCAAACCCCACAATCAAATTCTTAGTCACTTTCTTAAGCTATAGAGAAGATGGGCTATATAGAATCATTGAAAGTTTGAAAATGTTGATTTTACATTTAAAACAATTTATTTATCTATTTCTTTCCTCTCCATGTAAATTGTTACTCTCCTAGTTTAATTGTTGTTTATTTATCCAGCGAGCATGTGTTAAGTGCCTGTTATATGGTGGGCATTGGGGATTCAGGGGTGAGTAAGGCATCTAGGGCCTCTGCCCCCATAAAGCTCACAGAATTGCACAGAATGTTGCCATAGGCACCTGCATGTCTCTTGCTGCCTGTTGTAACTCATATTATACTTCCTTCTAAGGGCATCATACCTTATATAAGTTTGTCTCACATTTCTTCCTCAGCCTGTTATGTATGGCCCATGCTTGATAGCTGGGCATTATACATTGGCCTATACATTCTAGTCCCAGCTTCCTTTTGCTGATTTCTTCTCCTTCCTGGCCGCCTCTCCTTGCAGTGGAGAGTACCCACTCCCTCCTTAACACTCCTTTGGCACTTCATCTGAGTCTTATGTCCAGGGCCAACTTACCCATTAGGCACAGTGCCTGGCGCCCAACCGTACTATCAGGAGCCCAGGAAAATGTTCAGGTTCATTAGAATCAAGAAAAAAAGAATCCAGCCTGAATTATATTCCTTTATACCAACTCTGTTGTAAAATATAACTTTTAATGTTTTATTTATTTATTTATTTTTAATGGTGGAAAGGAGAAATACACAGTGCTTACAAGGTCACAGTGCATGCAGCCCTGCTCATGAGCATAACCCTATACATTGTACATGTTATATTACTGTTAATTGTTATTGAGAATGACTGATCACCACTATCAACCAGGAAATCACAGAGGGCAGGGACTGTGTCTGAGAACCTGTTGCATCCCAAGACCTATCACAGGCCCTGGCACAACTGAGGCTCTGCAAATATAGCTTAGTGGTGGATAGCTGAATTTAATGTAGCTTTTTTTTTTTTTGGTTGGTAAACGTTCTTTGCTGCTTCTCCATGACATGGTTGTTTTTCATCAGCACACAAGTGTGTCAAGGGGGAGAGGCACAGGCACTAGTTTGAGCCTATAATCAAGATGACTCAGCCCAGCTTGACTCAGTCACTCACACATGCTAGAACTCCCTGTTGTTAGATTTTCCTCTTACAGGTGGCAGGGAATGTAGTACTTAAGAGAACAGTCCTGTTGTCTTAAGTCACCTAGCCACATGGAACTTCTGTTTCCTTCATCTGTGAAATGGGAACAGTGAAACCTACCTTGTAGATGGCTTTGAGAATTAAATGGCATAACATGTACAGTGCTTATATGCTTAATTCATGACACTGCCGCTGATGTTTGCAGTAGTGTTTGTGTATTTCTTCTGTGTTAAGATACTGTTGGTTGTAAGCTACATCATCAATTTTATAACAGCAATTTAGGGAATGGAAAATGCTGCCCTATAAATTATACCATCCTGATTGTGTGAGGATAGATTTCATCAGTGTTAAAATGTGAACAAAGTACATCTTGGATGTGAGGCAGGATGACAGTAACCGTGAACCTCTGAGTCAAGTTAAAGGAGTTGCCAGGTCAGCATCTAGTTCCACTCAGCAGGTAGTTTCTTTTCTAGGAAGAGGGAGTAGAAAGTCAGAGGAGCTGGGAGTTAAGCACTACACTATCTTTGTGATCTTAAGGAAATCACTTTATCTCCCTGAGTCATAGAGAAGGTGCTGACAGGAGGCCTCTACAGAGTGCATGTAAGAATTATAAGAAAAGGACCTTAGAAACAACGAAGTGCTTCACAGATGAAAGTTACTCTTGCTTTGTTTGTTTTTAAGTGTCTGACAGACTGAGTGGTTGGAAACCAGAATAGAGGAACATTAGAAAAGGAAGTGCCTGGAATTTCTCAGGGGAGCTTAGCCTCTGGCACTGATCACTCTCTAGGTAGAACCAGAATGTTCCGCCCATGCATTCCTAGGTCCCCGTTCCCACAACTGAGATTTATTTTCCTCCTTCCAGGTTCTATTTCACCAACTGGCATGGAACCAACGACAATGAGCAGTCAGTGTGGCGACATTCTCCAAAGAAGCAGAAAAATGGCTATGAGAAAAAAAAAGTTCCTGATGCAACCCCTCTCCTTGATGCCAGCTCACTAGAGTATCTGTTTGCTCAGGTAAGAAGTTTGAGCCCAGGAGAACCTGGAGTTTGCTGAGTAGGTTGGGCGTTGTAGGGCTCAGATTCCTTGGTGACTTCTTCCTGCTGCAGCTCAACGTGATGCTAGTTAGGACACTTCATGTTTTGTTATGTGGGTAGTTCTTGCCACACCTGGACTTGCCCCAAGTGTAGAGGAAGAAAATAGCAACTCAGGGTCCCAGGGGGCTGGTTGTCCCACTGCTGGGTTTGAGGGCTTTTCTTTCTTTCCTATTCCCTGTCCCTGCTCCCCCCACCTTTCCCAATTTTGCTTCTCTCCAGTAGCACCTTCTTGCAGAGCAGAGCACAGAGGGCGAGCTGTAAGCTAGGGATGGTGTAGCTCAAAGGGCCTAATGAAAGCTCTCCTCTGCTCAGTAGTCAGAGAAACATTTGGGAGGAAGGAGGTAGCCTCTAAGTCACTGAGACACGGTGCTGAGTGGGTAGAAAGATTAGGCACTAGAAAAAAGCCAAAAGAGAAGTCAGAATCACCTGAAATTTCGTTATTCTGAGGTAACATTTTTGCTTAAATGCTTCCTGATTTTACCATGCAAATACATATATATAATGCACTATATATATCTTTTTCTTATTTATTATTTTTGCAGTGTCCCCACCCACCCAGTAACCAACAAAGAAAGTTTTCTTCCATATATAAACCTTTCCTTGACTGTTACATATTTTTTGAAAATGTTACCTTACTTGTTCCTATAATTTTATATAAACTGCTTTGTTTATAAATTCATAATATTCATCATCCTTCTAATGTCAATTGAAAATACAGATTTATATTATGTTAATGGCTAGATAATAATTAATTTATTCAACAAATACTTAGTGTGTATCTGTGTGTTATTTGTCTCAGATACATAGTAAAGAGCTGGAGATACTATGATGAATAAGACGGACACAGTTTTTGCCTATAGCAAATATATAATCAGGTTGGAAAGATAGAAAATAAGCAAGTAGACAAAATGATACATAGATAATACAGAAGAAATTGTGAGAAGTTCTTTGAAGGAAAAAACTTTTGAGATGGAGAATATTAGAGGGAGTTTGAATGGAGAGACCTGGAAATTTAATTAGTATGATCAGTGCGGGTCTCTCTGAAGTGGTGACATTTATACTGAATCTCAAAGAATGAAAAGGAGTGAGCAATTCTAAGAGAAGGGTGAGGAATGCTTGTGAAGATGCCTATGAAACATACAAATGGAGATTTCAGGGGGTAATTGAGTAATGAGACTGGAGTCCAGTAAAAAGGCTATCACTTATTTAACTATTCCCTTATTTCTGGACACTTTAGGTTTTTCTCCATTCTTCCCTGTTATGCTATCACTGTTATACACTGTTGTGAACAGTGTTATACATACATGTTTGTGTTCTATTGATTTTTTTTCTTAGGATACATTTTTAGACATGTGATTTTTATGTCAGAGTTATGTCCCATTATAGGACTTTACTTAGAAATCACAGATTATTCCTATGACATGTATGCCTTAGGACTGGCCTTAGAGATAAGGCATGACATTATTGTTGTTGTTGTGTGCCATCGAGTCATTTCACACTCATAGTAACCCTGTATGACAGAATAG
Source organism: Orycteropus afer afer (assembly GCF_000298275.1). NCBI lineage: Eukaryota > Metazoa > Chordata > Mammalia > Tubulidentata > Orycteropodidae > Orycteropus > Orycteropus afer. Next base: position 16,758,654 of record NW_006921603.1, on the reverse strand, counting down.
AACTGCCTCATAGGGCTCCCTAGGCTGTAATCTTTATGGGAGCAGATCACCAAATCTTTTCTCCTGTGGAAGTGCTGATGGGCTGAGCCACCAACCTTTCAGTTACTAACTGAATGCTTAACCATTATGCCATCAGGGCTCTTTGGAAGCAAGGCAGTGTTTTCCTAGGCAAATATTATGTTGAAAAAAATAAACTGGCCATTTTCAGATGGATCTTTTTGAACCCAGCTTCCTTTCCATATCTGAGGTTTAATCTTTTACCTTTTGGGGACAGGTGTATAAAGGAAGAAATGTACTATACTTCAAGGAATAAGTGTTTCATTAGAATCTGACCTTTGCAGAGATTTGAGAATGAGTTAGTGGAGGTGGTTGTACAGTAAATGTTGACAGGAAATCACAGCCAAGCCAAGTTTCCGATTTTGTTCTGTTCTTTACACATCGGTCTCACTGACATAGATCACTGTTATTGGTTCTTATTAGTTTATGGAATTGTCAGTAACCTTTTCTTACCTAAGAGAAACAAGTCCTATCATAGAAACAAGGGGTGATAGTAGTGGGACCTCTCTATCCCAAAACCATTAAGCTAAAGTCTCTATAGAGGAAGTGAAATAACATGTTGACCTAAAAAAAAAAAAAGAACAGTAGCCATTGAGCCAGTTACAACTCACAGGTACCCCATGTGTGTCAGAATAAGACTGTATTCCACAGGGTTTCACTTGCTAATCTTTTGGAAGTAGCTCACCAGGCCTTCCAAGGTGCTTGTGGCTGGACTCAAGCTGCTACTCTTTTGTTTAGAAGCCGAAGGTGTTAACTTTTGCACCACCCAGGGACTCCACATTATGTAGGAACACCTATTCTAGATGCCATGTCTATTCTTGTTAAAAGCTAAAGAAAGTTCATAATGCTTATATTTCTGTCTGCTTTAAGTCAGTCAGCAGAGATTGTCATTGTGGCACTATGTTTACGAGCCATGGCATTGGAGTTTGGCAGAGTGAGGTTTGACTCTCAGTCCTGCCACTCACTAAGGCCCATCACACTCTATCCTTTTATTCTACTTTGTTTTTCATATCTATTTGACATTATTATATATTTCTTTATCCTTTTTTTTCTCCTTGAAATAGAATCTCTGTGAGGTCAGGAACTTGGTTTGGTTTCCTGCTAAACCCCTAGCACCTAGAAGAACATCAGGCCCATAATTGGTACTCAGTAATTACCAAATGAACCAATGAAGTCATGTCTTCACCTTTTGGCACCTCACATTCCTAACCTGTTAGTTGAAGATGGTGGTGTCAGTGTCCACCTCTTTTGTGGGGATTAAATGAAATCATAAAGGAACATAGCACAATGTCTGCTTCTGAGGTGGTTGTTGGTTGCCCTTGAGATAGTTCCAATGCATGATAGCCCCAGAATAGAACTGTGCTCCATAAGGTTTTTAAGGCTAAGATCTTTAGAAGCAGATTGCCAGGCCTGTCTTCCAAGGCACTTTGGAGTGGATTCAAACTGCCAACCTTTGATTAGTACTAATGGTTTAGTAAACAGGAGCCATTGTTGGTATTGTCATTGTTATTCTGTACAATGCAAGTAGTGGACACTACTTTTTAGTCTTTTATTTTTTGTTTTTGAGGTCCCTGTTAGCTCTTGGGATGCTGTGTCCCTCCATTAGAGAGGGGGGTGTATTTTGGTGATACATTTCACTGTTTGAAACTTGAACAGCAGATGTTGAGAAAATTTGTACATGTCTAAGTAGAATGTGAATTGCCTTCCCTCTCTTTAAATGTACATCATCTTAGGGGATGATCCCCTGTTCCCAGACCAGCATATCTCCCTTGCCCCAGTGCAGGTCCTGGTCTAATACACACTGCCTGCTTCTTTTCAGCATCACTTATACAGTAAACCTCATGGAGGAGTTGTATGTATTTATACTGTTCTTTGCCAGCATCTAGCATAGTGCCCAATAATTATTTGTTAAATGAATGAATGAGCCTCAGGAGAGCATGTCCTGAGTTCCTTAGTTATGTTGAAAAAGAGTTTGGTGCCAGAGGAACTCTAAATCTGATTATTCTCATTGCCACACTGCTTTTCTGTGTAGTACCTCCTCACTTGGGAACATTCCTCTCAAGATCAGAAATATGGATTGTTTTTTTTTAAATGTACATGGTGGCTAATTTCTTCTTGCCTTTGCTCCAAAGGGACAGTACGACTTGGTCAAATGTCTGGCTCCCATCCGAGATCCCAAGACAGAGCAGGATGGGCATGATATCGAGAATGAGTGTCTGGGAATGGCTGTTCTGGCCATCTCACACTATGCCATGATGAAGAAGATGCAGTTGCCAGAACTTCCCAAGGACATCAGGTAAATCTGATTTGATTTTGGCTACAGAATTGATTCTGAATAGTGTTATTTTTATATTTAATCTCTGTCAGCTTTTGGCTTACCCTTGCTTTCTGCAGAACCCAAATCTTATTTAGAATATTTATGAAAGGTAGCACAATTAACAATTGTGTCCTGATTTTGAATGTTGGCTGAAAACTTCAAAAGCTTGTACAAGTATGGGAGTTCAGTGCTGAGGATCTCAAATTAGTGGCCTCATGTTCTTCCTTTCCTCAGGGTGGTCATTGCTGTCAACCATAGCACTTTTTCCTTCTGACCTGTCTTAAAATCCCTCTTGGTTATGTCCACAATCAGCCATCATCACCATCATGAGCTGTAGTTTATTAGATAACTTAATTCTGATTTGAGGGAGGATCAACTGTTACCTTAAGAAAATTGTATTTACTTAAAAATATCATTTGAGATCAAGTTCTTGCAAAGGAATTTCAAGCTGTGTAATTTTTGCTCATCTATGAAATTTAATTATTTCTTCCTTATTAAAGGGCTGTTATTATTGTCATGAATAAGGACAGAGGAAATTATGCTGTATCATTTGTGATAGGTAGTACACAACTTCTCATAACTTTACTTCTTGCTTCTACTTACTCTTAGCTAAAATCTGGAGCAGATCACATGGTTAATCCTTGGTACTGCAGGGGCTAGGAGCTCTGGTGGCACTGTGGTTAAAGCATTGGGCTGCTAACCAAGAGGTCAGTGGTTCGAACCTGTCAGCCACTCCACGGGAGAAAGACAAGGCAGTCTGCTTCCACATCTAATGATATGCAGCCTTGGAAACCTTCTATGGCAGTTCTACTCTGTCCTATAGGAGCTCAGTGAGTTGAATCAACTCAGTGGCAGTGGGCTTGAATGCAGGGGCTGATTAGATACATACTCTGCTTCTACTGTCCCTTTTCCTCTAGCCTTTACTCTAGGTTTGACTATTTGTTTTTTTAAATAAGGCTCAAGTTAAAAATGTGAGCTCTCCTCTAATCTTCCCCTCTACTGCAGCATACTAATCTAAAGGAAAAATTGTGGTATTTGTTGGGGATAAATCTCAAATGTCACAATTTCCTACTGTTGTGAAATCATTCATGCAGCAAGCATTACCCTGTGCCCTACCCAGGTGTTGCCTCAGGCCTGAGAGTAATGAGCAGAAGGGTCTCCCCACTTCTTTGGTGCCCCCTCCAAAGGATTTGTTCTTTCTTTCATGAATATTCATGCTCTTCTTAAAACTGGCTCCTGCTCTGGCATTGTATTATAGTTTGCTGTGAATCTGTATATCATAGATTAGCATCTGGAGGGGTAACCAGTCTTTCATTCTACTTGTTGATCCATGTAATAATACATTCACGTGGGAAACACTATAGCTTTTATATTTAATTTGGTTTTATGTGTTTCCCTCATGTCTTAGAAAACAATATGTGATTATTATAGAAAAATTATCAAATAGATGCACAAGTAGAACAAAGTAACTGTGATCCCACCCAGAGATAGCCACTCTTGACACCTTTCAGACCATTTTCTAATTGATACTGGGTCTTTTAATAGTGTGCAGAGCCACTTCTTGGAAGGAAGGTTGAGCAGTCTACTTCCACAGAGATACCTCCTTGGAAACCCAAGGAGGGGTCGTTCTGAGTTGAATCGACTCAACGGCAGTCGTTTGTTTTGGTTTATGTAAGCACTAGTGGGCACAGAAGAAGCTCTGGTAGTATAGTGCCTAAGGCACTTGACTGCTAACCAGAAGGCTGGCGGTTCAAACCCACCAGCCACTTCTCAGAAGGAAGATGGGGCAATCTACTTCCATAGTGATACTGCCTTGGAAACCCAAGGAGGGGTTGCTGTGAGTCGGGTCCGACTTGATGGCACATAACA
>NW_006921603.1:16746044-16754311 GCF_000298275.1 Orycteropus afer afer | reverse complement strand
AGGGAGAGCTGGTGAGTGGAACCTGGCCGTCAGAGAGGGAACCGGCGAGCATCTGGCCAATGTCCCAGTCTGTGTGCACGGAGGCCCAGCACGCTGGGCTGAGGGGCCAACACAGGGATGACATGGGCCAGGGGACACCGTCCAGCCACCACATGCTCTGCTGTGTCCCACAGGGCCACGTCCACAGCTGCAGGGATGTCTACATCCCTGAACAGCCCACGACAAAGAAGCCCGCTAAACTCTGCCACGCCGGTGACATCCACGAGCTTGTCTGCGTGCCAAGGCTGGCCAGGGCGGGGCGCTCTCCATGCATCGTCTCACCGTCCCTTCTGTCCATTCCTGGAGCTGACACAGTCACTGCCCTGCTTCACCGAGAGGCCAGTCCTGTGACTGGCTCAGCAGCCTGTCGTCAGCTGATGGTGGCAGCGCCGTGACGTGAGCCTGAGCTGGCCCTGGCGCCACCCCTCCCTCGTGCCTTGTCTGTTCTGTCATCTCTTACCAAGGAAAGAGCCCCAGTGGCTCAGTGGTTGAGTGCTTTGCTGCTGACCAAAGTTTGGCAGTTTGAACCCACCCAGTGGGTCCACAGGACAAAAGATGACAGCCTCCACCCTATGGGGCGTTCCCTTCTGTCACCTGCGGTCACTGGGAGTCGTGATGGAATCACTGGCACCCAACAAACTACAGAAAACACTCTTATTTCCCCCGACCCTAGGGCTAAAGGGGGAGCCCTGGTGGCGTAGTGCCTAAGGCATTTGACTGCTAACCAGAAGGCTGGCGGTTCAAACCCACCAGCCACTCCTCGGAAGGAAGGTTGGGCAATTTGCTTCTGTAATGATATTGCCTTGGAAACCCAAGGGAGGGGTCGCTATGAGTTGGATCCGACTCAAAGGCAGTGAGTTTGGTTTTGGTTTTGGTGGAATATGTACTTTTCTTTTCTCTCTCAGTCCCTCTTTATACCCATCTCTTAATGATTGTCATCCTCTACACTTATTCTAGGAAGACTCTCTAGGAGGAGATTTTCTTTTTTCACTTGACACCAGATGATGTAAGAAAGATTTATAGATACAGATTTTTTTCTAAACTGTCCTCAGCTAATCTATACATGAAAAACAGATGTTTTCCTACTTTCTTTTAGCTACAAGCGATATATTCCGGAAACATTAAATAAATCCATCAGGCAGAGGAATCTTCTCACCAGGCTGCGAATAAATAATGTTTTCAAGGATTTCCTAAAGGAATTTAACAACAAGACCATTTGTGACAGTAGCGTGTCCACACACGACCTGAAGGTGAAATACCTGGCTACCTTGGAAACTTTGACAAAACATTATGGTGCTGAAATATTTGAGACCTCCATGTTACTGATTTCATCAGAAAATGAAATGAATCGATTTAATTCAAGTGACAGTGGAAGCATTGTCTACTATGAAGTGATGGTAACTGGAAATATTGGAATCCAGTGGAGGCAGAAACCAAATGTAAGTAGCTATGGGAGACCAGTGAGAATAGAACATCTTTGTTACACAGTGTAGTTTGTTTATCCTGTTGGAGTTACTGTCTTTCAATTCTATCACCCCCTAAACTTAGTTCTTTATTGTATCCATGTAGCACAATCTCTAAATAAATACATAATGAATTCTGTTGGGAAATAGAGAAATATAAGAATAATAGCAGGTAGACTATGTAGCAAATGTTTACTGAGTATTTATACCATGTGCCAGATGGCTTTTCTCAGCCATGTATTAACTCAGTTATTTCTCAGGGAACAACCCTTTGAGGGAAATACTGCTAGTATCCCTGTTTTACAGGTGAGCACAAAGAGGCACAAAAATAACAAATAATTTGCTCAAGGTCCTACCTAGTAAGTGATGGGACAGAAATTGAATTTAGGTCTGCAAAAAGGACAAGGAGGCCACATATTCTGACCTCCTCTAATCCCACAAGAGGAAGACAGAATCACCATCAATAGCCCAAGGCCTATTCCTGCAAGGCCAGACATGCCGCCTCGCTCCAGCCCTTTCCCCAGCCGTTCCTCCCAAAGCACCCACCACCTCTCTCCTGGGTTTGATAACCCAATGGCCACACAGAACTCACAGATTATGGAGTTTATTAGGGAAGCACCAGGCTACTTGAGGTTTTTCTAGTTCAGGAAAAACGCTCAGTCTCTCTCCCAGCCCACCGTCTCTCAGCCAAGTCTCTCACAGTCTCTCCCCCAGCAGTGCATGTCCCTCCATGTCTTACTCAGCAATGCGTGTCTCTTGTGTCTCTTTCCCAGCAGTACGTGTCTCTTTCAGGAGCACATGTTTCTTTCAGCAGCACGTCTTCCTCAACTAGCAGTCAGAGTTTTGCCTCTAGGAGGCTTCCTTTTGAGCCCGGCAGAGTGGTCAAAGTAGCCAATCATAGCATCAGAACTCTAAGCACCTGAGAGAGATTGGGAACCTTCCAGAACATTGTTTTGTGCCACTCCCAACAGAAATACTCCAGGTGGACAACTTTAGCAATCAGGAGCTCCTCAGTTGCTCATAGCAATTCCCACCTTGGAGTTTACAAAGACTTATGGGTAGAAAAGCCACACTAAGTAATTTACTTTACCGCAAAGTCCCATGAATATGGTAATCGATTTTGCATTATGAAGCTTCTTTCTTGAGGTGTTTGTTGGATGAGGCAACAGTGCATAGCCATTTAAGAGCATGGACTTTAAGCCTATATAGGCTTTGCTCCAATTCTAGCTCTACTGCCTATAGTTATATATCCTTTAGAAGCTTACTGTACCTATATCAGCTGCATATGACTCATCTGTTACTTGGAGATAAAGTATCCCCCTCACAGGGTTGTTGGGAGAATTAAATGACATTTAGCAGAGATTGGCATATAATAAGCAACAAACTATTAAAGCTCAAGTTCACTGACATTGATTCCAACTCACAGCAAACCCCTTTGGGTTTCCAAGCTGGTATATCTTTACGGAAGTAGATTGCCCTGTCTTCTTTCTGCAGAGTGGCTGGTGGCTGGTGGGTTTGAACCACCAACCTTCTGGTTAGCAGTCAAATGCCTTAGATACTGCACCACCAGAGCTCCTTATTAAAGCTACTGTTATTATTTTAAATAGTATTAAATGTGAGAATCACTTCCTCCTCCTGTTTTATTCTCATGCTAAAATAACAGTGTCTCAACAAAATGGATCGACAAGGTAGCTACAATGATGGGCTCAATCATAGTATTGATTGTGAGGATGGCATAGGACCAGGAAGTTTTTCATTCTGTTATACATAGGGCCACTATGAATTGAAACTAACTCGATAGTACCTTGCAACACTTATTAAGTGCTTCCATGTACTGAGCCCTATGTTAATAAATATTTAATCCTTAAAGAACCTTGTCAGGAGGCAGGATCTCTGTTCTCTCCAGAATGGGAAACTGGAGGCTCAAAAAGATGACCTAACATGGTAAGTAATTGGCAGAGACAAGGGTCGTAACCCAGATCTCTAGTTTCCAGTTCTCATGTTACACAAAATGTTGAAAATTTTGTTGATAAATATGACTCTTTGGATTGTTCAAGCTTTGGATTCATATCTTCTCTCGAACATTCCAGCCTGAGTATTGTTATAAAGTCAAGAAATTTCGTGATAGATTACAAATTGAGAAAGCCCATGTTCTGTCCAGTCACGATTGGGAAGAACGTGTTCTTTTATCTGTGTTGAGACAAGTATATTGGTCTGGAAGTGAGAGGACCCAGGTGTGGTTTCAAATCTAGCCAAAACCAAACCAAACTCACTGCCATTGAGTCGATTCTGACTCATAGTGACCCCCTGTGGGTTTCCGAGGCAGTAAATCTTTACAGAAGTAGATTGCCCAGTCTTCCTTCCGTGAAGTGGCTGGTGGGTTTGCACTGCCAACCTTCTGGTTAGCAGTCAAATGCCTTAGATGCTACACCACGAGAGCACCTTAGATTCATGTCTAGTGGTCAGTAATTTCCCTGAGTTTATATGCATATGGTATATTATGTAAAGAGCTTAGTCCTGTTCTCATTAAGGTTTCTTGTTGTCAGTTACCAACTCCCCCAATTCCTCTGGAAGTCCAGGCACACTGGCTTTCTTTGTCTTGGACCTAGGCCCTGCATTGGTGTCACAATCATTGACTGACCCTTTACCAATAGAAAATGGGAGTCAATTTATCTCTGTTACATTTTTGCCTCTTACCAGGTTCTTCCTGTTGAAAAGGAAAAAAATAAACTGAAGCGGAAAAAACTGGAAAATAAACATAAGAAGGATGAGGAAAAAAACAAAATCCGGGAAGAATGGAACAATTTTTCTTACTTTCCTGAAATCACTCACATTGTGATAAAGGAGTCTGTGGTCAGCATTAATAAACAGGACAACAAAAACATGGTGGGTTTGCTCTAGAAGCTACTTACCCGGGGTCTAATGACAAAAGGGAAACATTACTGAGGATGGTTATACAACACAGCCTTCTCAGAGTTCCTGTCCCAGAAAGAAAATCTGATGATTGTCTTATTTAGGCCAAAAAGACCCTCTTGGTGAGGCATTATCAACACTGGTTTTTGAGTTGCACCGGTACAATCTCATGCCTTTCTTTGGTCTTGCAAATGTGAATCAGCCTTGGGTTGTGCTCCCCTCCAGAAGATATTGTATCATCAGTATTTAACTTACAAAAGTTAGTGAATTAGAAAGAAAAGCAAATCAACGAATGTCAGTGTTTTTCCCCAAGGCCTTCTGCGAGGTCTCTCTGCTGATTTTGGGGGGGGCTTGTGGGGTCAAGTTGGTGGGAAACCCCACTTCGCACTCAAGCAGACTGTCCAGTCAGTGACTGGCCACAGTGACCATCCTGGCCATGGTGTCAGTCACACCCAGTGACTCTCGGACAGAGGAAGAAGTGTTCAGTCTCACTTCCTTTTTTTGGTATCACTTGAGGACATAATCTAGACAGGCAGGCCGCCTTGGCAGGGGAAGTGGGAACTCTGCCAAAATAAACATGTTTGTGTCAGGGGAAATTGTGGCCAAAAAGTAGAGAGCGCAAGATGGAGAGACAGAGACACCCTCACAAAGCAGAGCAGTCAACACTAACAAAGTACCAAGTTTTGCCTAAAATTTGGCAAATAGTACATCAAAATTATAATACTCGCTGCTGGAAAAGAGTCTAGGGATGTACTTTAGAACTGACGGTCACTGTCTTCCACCTAGAATATCTGTCTGTTTGTCATAATCTGTTAGAAAACAGCTTGGTGGCATGTATTAAGAACTTTGTAAATATCTATGACCCTCCATTCAGGAATCTAGGGGGTTATTTTCCAGAAACAAGGAGAATTGTAGGCAGAGGCTGATGAATTAGAATATTCAGTCCAGTATCAAAATATGAAAATAACCCAAATGTGTAGGAATAGGAGACTGGGACAGCAAATCACAATTCATCTGTGCAGTAGAAGGTTATACAGCCAAATTGCCAAACTTACAGTGATTTGGAAAAATACTTTGGCAAATGGGGGGGAAAAAACGAAATATAAAGTTTTATTTATAGGAGGACACCAATTTTGTTAAAAAATTTTAAAGGTATGCACACACATACACATGCTCATAGAAAAATAATCAAATACCGGCATTCTTCCATGCTGTTATGTGATGACATTTATTTATGATGGGCTTATGAATGATTTTAATGTTTTCCCCAAGTTGTTTTTTTTATTTTTTAAACAATAAGCATGTGTTCTGGTTACCTTTTGCTGCTCTCTGACAAGAATATACCACAAATGGTATGGCTTGAACAAACAAGAGTTTATTCTGTTACAGTTTGGGAGGCTAGTAGTCCGAGTTCAAAGTGCCAGGCTCTAGGGGCTGTGTGAAAGCCCCTCAACCTTGGGCTTTAGCTCTGTCTCTTGCTCTTGGCCCACTAGAGCTAGAGGCATCTCTTCACTCAGGCAGCTTCTGGCTGCTGAAGCTAACAAGCCGAAAGTCGACAAAATGGCACAGTCCCGATGTTACCAAACCACATGGCATGCCATTAATTTAAGTCCATTGTAATTCCCAAGGTCAGCAGAGCATGGCAGGCTACTGAACAATGACACAGCTACATGCAGGGTGCAAGCATGCCATAAGCTAGAGACTATTCCCAAAGCTGCTGCTTATATATGGAAACCAGACCACATACCCAAAGCAGCTACTCAGCTGCTTGTGGTAGATCCCACCATGGAATTGATTGCCAGTCTCATATGGGAAATAACTACAACCAGCTGCCCAGCCACTCAACCAGGCCCAGCCAAGTTGACACACAAACATAACCACAACAGCATGTCTTAATTTTATCATAAAAGAGTAATGAAAAATTGAAAGGAGAAAGAGAAAAGCTCAGGTGAATGAAAAGGTATAAAATGGAGGGAGGAAAAAAAATAAGTGCTGTTTATCAAACGTGTTACAGATATTGGGCCTTGTGTTATATGCTGTACCTTTATTAACTCATTTAATTCTCACAAGAACCCTAGGTGCAGAACATTGTGCCTATTTCAAATAGGGAATCAGACTCTTCAGGAGGTATAGAAACTTGTCTAGGGTCACACAGTGAGAAAATGGCAGGCACTTCCCTAATTCTGTCTGGTTCCAGCCTATGCCTTTTGCCTGGTGCTGCTTTCGTTTCTCAGGCGTTATCATCCCCAGGGACTCTAGTGAGGGGAGAGGTTGGTATTTCCATGAGCTGGCTCTTCAACATGGCCAACTCTTGAGGTGCAGGCAGAGGAGGAGAAGCAGTGGCAGAGATAATGCTGACCCAGTCAGTCATTGCTTGGTGCCTACATCCGGGTACAACTTGCATACTCTCCATTGCTCTCACTTCACCTTTTATGCCTCTGCCACTTTAATTCAGGTTTCCTTTTCTCCTTTCTGGACCTGTGTGGCAGTTTCTCCACAGTTCTCCCTGCCATTGCCATGCCCCACTTCCATCCAATAGTTTTGATATAATAGATGGGAAAGTGTGTTGAACTCTACAAGTTCTATGTCAAAGTAAGGTGGTATAATTATTAACAACAAGGAGTTCCCTTTGGGGTCATGTGTTCTTCATTCTGATCTAAATATCATCTCACTCTTTACCTCCCCATAAAGTCAGCTAGTATGTAACTGTGAAAATTTCTTCTCTCTCACCAGGAACTGAAGCTCTCTTCTCATGAGGAAGCCTTGTCCTTTGTGTCTCTGGTAGATGGCTACTTCCGACTGACGGCAGACGCCCATCATTACCTCTGCACTGATGTGGCTCCCCCATTGATCGTCCACAACATACAGAATGGTTGTCACGGTCCAATCTGGTTGGTTCTAGATCCTTTTTAGTTACCTTTGGTGGGGAAAGAGCCCATGTTTCAGTGATGGGGCACTTGGCCTCCTCAGACACAGATGTCCCTAGTTATTTAGGTTAGAGTCATTTGACTATGTTGGTTAATACTTTCTTGCTGCCCTCATTGACAACCCTGCTCTTCCAACCTCGGAAGAGCAGCCACTCACTTACTGGGTTTTGCCTCATAGTTCAACACCCTCGCCTCTCCACACCTGTCGGAGAAGTGCTACATTTCCTAACCTATTGCTGCAAAAACTATGGGTGATTAAAGAAGGATAGGATATAAGTATCAACATCAGACAGTGTAGCAAACACATCCTGTGACATCTTGTCCTAAAGCACTGAGTGAATATGAGGACCGTAAGGGTAAAGAAGCCTCAGAAGGAGCTTTACAGGCTATCTTGTCCTATGTGCATCTCAGAACTGGAAGCTTGTGCTCAAGTACCTCGTGATGGCACCACTAGATTACACATGCAACCATTACAGGTGTATGTACTTTTTTTGTATAGAGTTGAGATTTACGTATTTATAATTTATGCCCATTTACCTGAGTTCTGATGTTTGAGGCAACATGAATTTCACTAACTTCCTCTTGGACATATGCATGTGGACAGGTTTCAGCAGAGCTTCCAGACTAAGACTCAGAAGAAGGAAGGGGCCATCCACTTCTCAAAGAACTAGCCAGTGAAGACTTCATGAATAGCAGTGAAACATTGTCTGATATATTACTGGAAAACTTGATGAATCACCCTGAAACACTGTCTGATATAGTGCCAGAGGATGAGTCCCTCAGGTCAGTCAGAGGGCACTTAAGAGTATGACCAGGGAAGGATCCAGCAAGATGGCCGACTAGGCAGAAAGACTGCACAGACCCTCTTCAACAAAGAAAAGGGAAACCAATTAACACAGACACAGAAGATAATCCTGGACCCCTG
>NW_006921603.1:16737744-16738969 GCF_000298275.1 Orycteropus afer afer | reverse complement strand
AAAAGGTGGGGACCAGGTTTGCTGGTCCAATAGAGCCTGGTGGAACCACTGAGACTATGGCCCCTAGCTGCCCTTCAGATCTGGAATTGAACCCACACCTGTGGTTTCTAGTCAAACAGAAGACAGGCATATGGGTTGAACATTTACCTGAGGTAGATATACTTCTTGGAGAGAACAATCATGGGAGAAAGAACGGCTGCTTATGCACCGGGAGACAGCTCAGGGCGCAGGAGTGTATCGAGGGATGGATATTGGGAAGAGGTAACTGTGGGGAGGAAGTGGGAGGGGAGCTGTTGCATTGTGGTAAACTGTGGTCAGTGAAGTGAAACAAAGTATATGTGAACTGCTGTATGGAAAGTGAATTTGTTCTGTAAATCTTCACTCAAATCACAGTAAAAAAAATAAAAAGAATATGACTGGTGAAGAGCTGCCTCCTCACAGTATAGTGAACCTTAGTGATATAGATAGAGTAGAGCTTTTGGGGCCTCCGTTTGCTGGAGTGGCATGTCTTAAGATGAGAAGAAATAGCTGCAAATATCCATTAATAATTGGAACATCGATGTATGAAGTGTGAAGCAAGGAAAATTGGAAGTTGAGAAAAATGAAATGAAATGCATGAAGATAAATATCCTAGGCATTAGTGAGCTGAAACAAACCAGTTTTGGCCATTTTGAATCAAACAACCGTATGATTTACTGTGCCGGGAATGGCAAATTGAAGAGGAATGGCATGGCATTCATCATTACAAAGAATGTATCAAGGTCTGTCCTGAAGTACAGTGCTGTCAGTGATAGGATAGTATCCATATGCCTGCAAGGAAGCCCAGTTAATACTACTATCATTCAAATTTATGCACCAGCCACCAAAGCCAAAGATGAGGAAATTGAAGATTTTTACCAACTTTTGCAGTCTGAAATTGACCAACATACAATCAAGATGTGTTAATTATCATTGGTGATTGGAATGCAAAAGTTGGAAACTAAGAAGAATCATGAGTGGTTGGAAAATAATGGCCTTGGTGATAGAAATAATGGTGGAGATCGTTTGATAGAATTTTGCAAGACCAGTGACTTATGCATTGCAAATACTTTTTTTCAACAACACAAACTGGTGGCTATACATGTGGATTTCACCAGATGGAGTACACAAGAATCAGATTGACTATATCTGTGGCAAGAGGTGATGGAGAAGCTCAGTATCTTCATCCAAAACAAAGCCAGGAGCT
>NW_006921603.1:16729639-16737644 GCF_000298275.1 Orycteropus afer afer | reverse complement strand
TAACCTTGATTATATCCCTCCTGAATTTAGAGACCATCTAAAGAATAGATTTGATGCATTGAACACCAGCAACCAAAAACCAGAGGAGTTGTGGGATGACATCAAGAGCATCATCCATGAAGAAAGCAAGTGGTCATTAAAAAGACAGGAAAGGAAGAAAATATCAAAATGGATGTCAGAAGAGATTTTGAAACTTGCCCTTGAATGGAGAGTAGCTACAGCAAATGGAAGAAATGACAAGATAAATGGAAGAAATGACAAGATAAAAAAGCTGAACAGAAAATTTCAAAGAGCAGCTTGAGAAGACAAAGTTACTATAATGAAAGGTGTGGAGAACTGGAGTTAGAAAACCAAAAGGAAAGAACATGCTCAGCATTTCTCGAGCTGAAAGAACTGAGGAAAAAATTTAAGCCTCGAGTTGGAATATTGAAAGATTCTATGGGTGATATAGAAGGAGATCTGGTAGCGTAGTGCCTAAAGCATTTGACTGCTAACCAGAAGGCTGATGGTTCAAACCCACCAGCCACTCCTCGGAAGAAAGATTGGGCAATCTGCTTCTGTAGTGATAGTGATAATGCCTTGGAAACCCAAGGAGAGGTCTCTATGAGTCAGATCTGACTCAACAGCAGTGAGTTTGATTTGGTTTCGTATGGGCAGTATATTGAGTGATGGAGGAAAGATCAAATGAAGATGGAAGGAATACACAGTCACTGTACCAAAAAGAATTGGTCAGTGTTCATCCATTTCAGGAGGTGGCATGTCATCAAGAACCAATGGTGTTGAAAGATGAAGTTGAAGCTGCACTGAAGGAATTGGTGAAGAACAAGGCTCCAGGAGTTGACAGACTACCCATTGATATGTTTCAACAAACAGATGCTGCACTGGAGGCACTCACTAAGCTATGCCAAGAGGTTTGGAAGACAGTTACCTGGCCAACTGACTGGAAGAGATCCATATTTTTTACCCCTTCTAAAGAAAGGTTATCCTACAGAATGTGAAAATTATCAAACAATACCATTAGTATCACACAAAGTAAAATCTTACTGAAAATCATTAAAAAATGGTCACAGCAGTGTATTGACAGAGAACTTCCAGAAATGCAAGCTGGATTCAGACAAGGATGTGGATCAGGGAATATCATAGTTGATGTCAGATAGACCTTGGCTGAAATCAAAGAATGCCAGAAAGATGATTACTTGTGTTTTATTGACTGCAAAGGCATTTGATTGTGTGGATCATAACAAATTGTGGATAACCTTGAGAAGAATGGGAATCCCAGAAGACTTAATAATTGTGCTCGTGAGGAACATGTACATAGAACAGGAGGCTGTTGTTCAAACAGAACAAGGGGATACTTCATGGTTTGAAATCAGGAAGGAAGTGTGTCAGGGTTGTATCCTTTCACCATACATATTCAATCTATATGCTAAGCAAATAATCTGAGAAGCTGGACTATATGAAGAACAACATGGCATGAGGATTGGAGGAGGACTCATTAGCAACCTGCAAAACGCAGATGACACAACTTTGCTTACTGAAAGTGAGAATGACTTGAAGCACTTACTCATGAAGATTGAAGACTACAGTCTGCTATAAGAATTACACCTCCATATAAAGAAAACAGAAATCCTCACAACTGGACCTATAAACAGCATCACAATAAAGGGAGAAAAGATTGAAGTTTTCAAAGACTTCATATCACTTGGTTCTACAATCAACACTGATGGAAGCAGCAGTCAAGACATCAGAAAACGTATTGCATTGGACACATCTGCAAAAGACCCCTTTCAAGTGCTGAAGAGCAAAGATGTCACCTTGAAGACTAAAGTGCGCCTAACCCAAAGCATGGTATTTTCAATCACCTCTTACGCCTGTGAGAGCTGGTCAATGAATAAGGAAGACTGAAGAAGACTCGATGCTTTTGAGTTGTGATGTTGGTGGAGAATGCTGAAAGTAACAAATCTGTCCTGGCAGAAGTGCAGCCGGAATGCTCCTTGGAAGCAAGAATGGACAGACTTCGTCTCACCTACTTTGGCCATGTTGTCAGAAGGAACCATTCTCTGGAGAAAGGATATCATGCTTGGTAAAGTGGAGGGTCAACGAAAAAGGAGAAGGCCCTAAACAAGATGGATTGACACAGTGGCTGCAGTGATGGGCTCAGGTATAGCAGGGATCATGAGACTGGCACAGGACCTGGCAGTGTTCTGTTCTGTTGTACTTTAAGTTGCTGTGAATTGGAGATGACTCAACGGCACCTCACAACAACAGACATATGCACCCTTGAAGCAAAAAGAAACAGCTGCTGTGTTTCTTCTGAGTCTCCTCAGACCAAAATGTGCCTGTGGAAGTATCTCTTCAGCTGCCTTCTACATGATGTAACTTCTGCCTTTATCCCTATCCTAGTTACCTGTAGGACAAGTAGTTTGTTAGTGGTATAGTTTCCCTTTGATTTGCAAGGCTCACAGATTCACAGAGAGACAGAAATACAGTTACAGAGCATAGGGTTAAGAATGATAATAAAACATGCTTTCAGATACCCAAACCATGGTTCTGCTTCAGAGCCCTGGCACGTGCTATTCCCTTGGACTAGAATACCCTTCCTCTAGAACCTACACAGCCCCTGCTTCCTTCAAGTGTCACTTGTCAGTGAAATCTTTCCTGAATACCTTGCATGAAATAATGTCTCTTCCCCCTCCTCACCCTATGCTCCCTGATCCTGTCACTCTGCTTTATTTTTCTTTAGTGACATTTGTCACTCATGGAGTATTACATAAGGAGCTCTGGTGGCATAGTGCCTGAGGCATTTGAATGCTAACCAGAAGGTTGGTGGTTCAAACCCACCAGCTACTCCACAGAAGGAAGATGGGGCAATCTACTTATGTAAAGATTTACCACCTCAGAAACCCAATGTGGGTTGCTGTGAGTCAGAATCAACTCTATGGCAGTGAGTTTGTTTTTCTTTTTTTTTTGGGGGGGTGGCATATTATTTATATTTACGTGTGCCTTTGTTTCTTACCTGATTCCTCACTCCTCAGAATATGAGCATCATAAAGGAGGGGCACTGTCAGTTTTGCTCTGTGCTTTTCCTTGGTACCCATAGCAGGGCCTGGAACATAGTAGGCACTCATTATTTGTGGGATGTTGAAACTCATTGCCCAAGGAGCCTTCTCAGTAAGCAGCATTGAAATAGGAGTAATCTTTGAGGAATCAGTGATGATTTACCAAGTCATCAAGAGGGAACAGGCATCCCAGGCAAGGAATCAGCACGTGCAAAGGCGTGGAGGTATCAGTGATCACAGAGCAATTGGAAAGTACTAATGACTGCCTTTCTAAAACACATTGTCCACATCACTCATCTTTCACCAGCACTTAGTGAGCACTCACTGGGTACTAGTAACCTCACATATTGATTTATTTAACCAGTGATCACTGCCTTCTATGTGCCATGACTGATGCATCCTAGGTATACAATGGAGTGTAAGGCAGGCATATTCCTTACTAGCATCTTTCTAATCCTCTTTAGTTTATTCATTCGACGTATATTGAGCACTGACTGAGCCAGGCATGTTCTGGTTATAGCCCTAAATTCTGGCCCTGTGGCTCTTGTTCTACTTGAGCTGGCTTTGAGTGGTGGGGACGGGTTGGATTCCGGCCACTTTGTCATTTCAAAGTTCTGCTTTGAAATTCATTCAAGCAGCTTCTGCTTACCAGCCTTGGGGAGATTCTTCTGGCTAGAGCTAAAGGCAGCATATCTGGGGAACCTGGGGACAGGCAAGGCTCAGTGACTTGGGCAGCAGGCTGAGCCTTCATCTCGACCTTGGCAATTTGATGTGTCTTGAGGCTCTCTAGTATTTCAGCATGCTTTACACATCATGTGAGAAGAGACTTCAGGAGTGACAGCAGGTAATGGGATAGGGTTGTAAGACTGGAGGTAGCTCAGGGAAGTGGATATTCCAGAAGTTTAGAGTTCCTGTTTGGTGCAAGTTTTTTCTTCCTTCCCTATCTCCCCCTCCAGCACAGAATATGCCATCAACAAACTGCGGCAAGAAGGAAGCGAGGAGGGGATGTATGTGCTGAGGTGGAGCTGCACAGACTTTGACAACATCCTCATGACCGTCACCTGCTTTGAAAAGTCTGAGGTCAGTCAGGACACTGGCTTAGGGCAAGCCATATATGGTCATGGGTGTCCAGTGGGACCTGGTCCAGGAGCTCCTATAGAGAGGACCACCCTGGGGATGGGGTGGTAGAAAGCCTGGGTCTCTGAGAGGATTGCTGACAAGGGTTGGCAAGAGAAACCTACTTCCCAAAAGGAACCTACCTGCTCCCAAGCAGCTAGACCCTATCCTCTTTCCTCCACATGACCCTTTCATCCTCTGGGAAACCCATGGCAGAGATCCACTGTGGCTCTAGAAGATAGAATATAACCAAGAGACCAATTCACATCAAACACTTGGGGAGTAGTGAAGTTATTTAGAGTGGTCCAGTGCCAAGTTGATCACAGACCCAGACTCTGTTTGCAGCATTCTCTGGTACAAACAGTGCCAAGATTGTCTCATCAGCATGGCCTAGCACAGTTTTCCACACACGTGGCTTCAGACATTTTAATGGAAAAATTATTGTCCTGTGTTTTGACAGCAAGTGGAGATGTCTATTAGTAATTCAGATGAAGCTGGAATCCAGGAACAATGTGAGAGAAACCTAAAGGCCAAGATACGAGCCAGAAGTCTTGACATTCCCTCCCTAGACCACAAATGCCTTTGTTACTCATACCATTTTTTTAATATAAGAAATGAAATATTTTAAAAGACCATATATGGCTATAACATTTGATAACGTGGGTATTAACATATGATAAATTTTGCTGTAATAATCATTTCATAAAATTAGTCCATATAAATATATTAGTATTGATTGGATTCAACATGAACTGGGAGAGCTGGGGCAAGGGAAGGGCATGTGAGGTAGATATTAGTGCATTAGCGTACTGTGGCCCTCAGATAGAGGAAGGAAAAGTACTAGAGAACCCATGGGGCCTGGGTTCAGTCAAGAGTGAGAGGAAATGGCAGAATGAACCCAGTGCTACCAAGTGTCTCGGGCGATGTCTCCAGGGGCCATGACCTCCCTGGGGTTGTTCATGTACAGCTGGCACTCGTGGCTGATTACAGGGTGAGTGGTTCAGAACCTTTCATGCTTGTTGCCATGAGAAGATGCGTGACCTCTTTATTCATCAGTCATTGGAGGAAATTTAATCTTCTTCCACCATCACTGGGTGCATGAAATAACCCACCCAAGTCCTGTGCTGTACCAAAAATGTCAGTGAGTCAGTAACATGGCCTGCCTGGTGTCAATTATCTGGTAAAAACATTAGTAATAGATATGATTGCTTCTGGTGTGCACTGTCCAGTTAGTTGCAGTTCACAGTGACTCTGTCGTACAGAGTAGAGCTGCCCCTAGAATTTCCCAGACTAATCTTTTCAGGAGCAGAGCACCAGGTCTTTTCTCCCATGGAGCCACTGGCTAAGTGTGAACCCCTGCTCCCTAGGCTAGTATGAGTGCTTAATTATTGTACCAGGGTAGTATTACTACTGTTTATTTTAGCTTACTAGGCTCTGTGTTAAGCACTTTATCTACATGTACTAGTTTAAGCCTTACAACAGCCCAGTGAAATAGATACTAGTGTCCCCACTGCACAGATGAGGAAGCTGAGGCACCCAGATTTTAGATAACTTGCTCTAGTTTACACAGTAAGTAGGCCTTTCTGGCTCTCATTCTTAGCCCTTGAAATCGTTTCCTTTACACAAAAAGTGCTCATGAAAGAAAACTTCTGCTTACACTTCTCTTCTGTGGCACCTGGAACTGGATCAAAGCAGCTGAACACCACTTTCCACTGTGGTCCTCCTGAAATAAATGTGTTATCCAGAGAGGCTCAGTTTGAGGGATTTCCTAGATAAGTTTTGCTGTAGTAATTATTATTTCATGGATATTAACATTTGCTAATCTTCACAGAGTGCTTACTGAGGTTTCACATGTATTATATCATTCTAGCAGCAATCATATGAAGTTGGTACCTTCACGGTCTTCGTCTCACAGGTCAAAAAACAAGTGATGGTGTTGTGGGAACTGCTGTGTTATGCTGTCTCTCTGGCATTAACTCCCTCATATCAGTGCCTGTTCCTCAGCCCTCTTTTATTATTTATTTGTTAGTTGGTGAGATTATTTATAATTACTATAATTATTATTTTTTAATAATTTTAGATTTACAGAAAAGTTACAGAGATTGTAGAATTTTTCTCTGTCCTTCATTTCCATAATGTTACCGTCTTACATACCTATGGTATATCTTTTTAAACAAATCATTTCTGGTCCTTTTCTGAATAGCAGGTGCTGGGTGGCCAGAAACAGTTCAAGAACTTTCAGATCGAGGTACAGAAGGGCCACTACAGCCTGCACGGCTCAGACCGGAGCTTCCCCAGCCTGGGAGATCTCATGAACCATCTGAAAAAGCAGATCCTGCGCACAGACAACATCAGCTTCGTGCTGAAACGCTGCTGCCAGCCCAAACCTCGAGGTGTGTGTCCCCATGCCAGAGCCAGGCCATAGCCCCTCGGTGATACCCTTTGCCCCTTGCCTTGCTCCAAGGCCCAGCTTAACCAAAAGATACTGGCTAGTTAAAAGAACACACCCCCTTCCCACAGTTTCTAGGTGTGTTTTCATCAAATTTTGTTATGAGTCTATTCCCAGCTCAGTTTCCATCACTCAGGCATCAGTGTTTTCTACAGAAAAGACATACACCCTTTTCAGCATCTCAGTTAAACTGCAGGAAGAGGCATACTTAAAATTTGTAGGAGAAACTTCTTTTTTTCTTCCTTCCTTAAAATGCCTCGAGAGTTCCCGTTATGGTTAATTTATGTGAGAAATGGTCCAGACACATCTTTTGTGAGTCAAAAACGGTACTGTTGTTGTTGTTAAGTGCTGGTAAGACAGTTCCAACTCACAGAGACCCGGAGTACAACAGAATGAAACACTGCCCAGTCCTGCACCATCCTCACAATCCTTGCTATGCTTGAGTCCATAGTTGCAGCCACTGTGTCAATCCATCTCATTGAGGGTCTTCCACTTTTTCTCTGACCCTCCATTTTATCAAGCAGGATATCCTTCTTCAGGGACTGGTCCCTTCTGACAACATGACCAAAATAAGTGAGACAAAGTCTGGCCATTCACACTTCTAAGGAGCATTCCAGCTGCACTTCTTCCAGATTTATTTGTTCTTCTGGCAGTCCATGGTATTTTTAGTATTCTTTGCCAACACCACAATTCAAAGGCATCAGTTCTTCTTGGGTCATCCTTGTTCATTGCCCAGCTTTCCCATGCATATGAGGCATTTGAAAATACCATGGCTTGGGTTAGACATACCTTAGTCTTCAAAGTGATATCTTTGCTCTTCAACACTTTTTAAAGAGGTCTTTTGCAGCAGATTTGGCCAGTGCAATACAACATCCTATTTCTTAACCACTGCTTCCATGAGTGTTGATTGTGGATCCAAGTAAAATGAAATCCTTAACAATATCAACATTTTATTCATTGATCATGATGTTGGTTATTGGTTCAGTTGTAAGGATTTTCATTTTCTTTATGTTGAGGTGTAATCTGTACTGAAAGCTGTTGTCTTTGATTTTCATCAGTAAGCATTTCACGTCATCTTCACTTTCAACAAGGAAGGTTGTGTCATCTGCCTGTTGCAGGTTGTTAATGAGTCTTGCTCCAATCCTAATGGTGTATTCTTCTTCATATAGTCCAGTTTCTCAGACTATTTTGCTCAGCATACAGATTGAATAAATATGGTGAAAGGTTACAATGCTGATGCACAACCTCCTGAGTTTAAACCATGCAATATTTCCTTGTTCTGTTTGAGCGACAGCCTCTTAGTCTATGTGTAGGTTCCCCATGAGCACAATTAAGTGTTCTCAATTCCCATTCTTTGCAATGTTATCCATAATTTTTTTTT
>NW_006921603.1:16716553-16728619 GCF_000298275.1 Orycteropus afer afer | reverse complement strand
TACTGCCCATGTAACTCTCTATGTCTTTCTCATCCTCAATGCTGCCATATTGGTCACTCACATTTGGTACATGTTATCCATAATTTGTTATGATCCACACAATTGAATACCTTTGCATAGTCAATAAGACATAGGTAAACATCTTTCTGGTATTCTTTGCTTTCAGCAAATGTCAATTTATCTCATTGCTTTCAGCAAAGAATGGTTCTAGATACTAAAAATCAGAATTGCTTAAGACCCAGCCTTTGTCCCCTGACAGTTTTCAGTCTAATGCAGAAACTGTTACAGATAAATGGGGTCACTGCAGTATGTGGTGAACATTTTAATCACAGATATCAGACCCTGGGGACTAAAAGAAAGGGATGGTCAACATCCCTGAGTCACGTGGCATGCAAGGCCACATGGAGGAGACAGATCTAAAGCCGTGTTGGACAATGAGCAGGAGGCTAGATGTGGACATTTCCAACACAGAAGAGAGCATATGCAGGGGCAAAGCGGCAGGCAAAAGTAGAAGCCGCAGAAAGGTTCTGAGTCATTAATGTGTTAGGGGAAAAGTGGGCAGGCAAGGCTGAGAAAGGGTAGACTTCAGATCACAAGAGACCTTTCAGGCCAGAGCAAGGATCTTGGATGTTAACCTGCAGGCAGGAATAGCCATGGGGGATCAATGGTTAAAATGGATTAAAGGGAGGAGGAACTCAGCTGCTTTTATTTTAAAGCCCTGTGCCACGTGTCACTGATGTTCTACAGAGCAACTCAGTCTTAGGATGTGCAGACTGGAAAGACTCTTAGGAGTCACCTGGTCAGGTGTCTTATTTTACAGATGAAAAAAAAAAAAAAGCAGCCCAGGAAATACAAGTCATTGAGGGTTCGAGTCAAAGAGGGGTTTGAGAGTCAGTCGTCTACCCTAATGCCAGATCCCTTGAGTGTTGTTTTTTGATGTTCCTCCACCTTAAAATGCTGCCCTGCATGTGTCAGATCCTTCCCTTTCAAGGGCTCAGGCCCCAAACAAAGGCCAGTGCAGTTGCTCCTGAGGACCCCAGTAAGTGTCAGTATAAGATATTTAGGCGTCCTTTTGTCCCAGACACATCTTGTTCTTTAAAGAATTGTGTTGGTGAGTCTGTAGTTACATCAAGGTTGGGCAGAGAAAGCAACACCAGATGGAAAGGGGCCTGGGTTCTTGATGTTCATATCATATTCTGATCTCTCAGCAAGGGACTCATCACTGAAGTTGGTGAACAAGAAAGGACTTGGTGTGTTCTTATTGCTCAGATAGGGTTGGGTTTCCTGCCAGGCTTGGGGAATAACTGCAGCCTTTGTTTGTATACTTGAAGATGTTCCAGAAAGGTGAAAACACATCTGCTGCTTGGCTGTGAGATCTGTGAGCCAGTGAAAACCTTAAAGCCCAGTGACCCTATTTCCTCACATAATCTCACCTTTATTGTCAATTATTAGTGTATTAGTGGTCTCTGGGTGAGGGTGAGGAGGTGGAAGACAGTAGCCATAGGAAGAGAGTGGTGGTGGCCGGCTGGAGACTGGGACCTGTTTTCTTTGGAGGGTTCAGATGGGGAGGTCTCTGGTTTAGACAACATCTCACTAACACAAACCTAGGAACCAGTAGTGTGGGGAGAAGCATAGGAATGGAGTTGAACCCTTCTTTTTTGTTGTTGTTGTTAAGTGCCGTCGAGTCGTTTCCGACTCATAGTGACCCCATGCACAGCAGAACAAAACACTGCCCAATCCCGCGCCAGCCCCACAATCCCTGCTATACTTGAGCCCATCATCGCAGCCACCGTATCAATCCATCTCCTTGAAGGCCTCCCCCTCTTTTGTCGACCCTTCACCCTACCAAGCATGACATCCTTCTCCAGGGAATGGTCCCTTCTTATAACATGACCTTTTTTGTTGAAGCTGCTGGAATTCAGCCCTGAATATTTTAGTGTCTGTCTTTCCCCTTGATTATGAACTCTTTAAGATATTATCTGGGTCTCACTCATCACTCTGTGACTGGTGGGAAAGCACAGTGCCCAACACTGAATCAATGATCAACAATGTTTGTCACATCAATAATTATAGCAATAGCTACCATATATGTAGGTAGTACCTACCATGTCCTGAGCAGTTTGCATGTATATTTGTATTTCTTTAACCCTCCCACTAGTTCGATGTAGCTGATAACTTTATCCCTGTTATAAAGATGAGGAATTTGAGGCTCAGAGAGGTTAAATGACTTGCTTAAGGCTGCACAGCTAGTAGTAGCAGTAGTAATTATAGTATTAGTAGCAATAAATAGTAATAATATGATAATGGTTGCTATCATGTGAATAATGCTTGCCATATGTTGGATGCTGTTTGAAAATCTTTTATGCATTAATTCCTTTTATCCTCAGAACAACCCTACGGGTATATTTTATCCCCATTATACTTGCCCTAATCACTTAGCAGGAGCTCTGGTAGTGTAGTGCCTGAGGCACTTGACTGCTAACCGGAGGGCTGGTGGTTCAAACCCACCAGCCACTCCTCGGAAGGAAGATGGGGCAATCTACTTCCGTAGTGATACTGCCTCAGAAACCCAAGGAGGAGTCGCTATGAGTCAGGTCCAACTGGACAGCACATAACAACAACAACAACAATCTCTTAGCTAGTTAGAGGATTTCAAGTCTTGTCCTTTTACTCCAAGTCCAGAGATCTTTTCCCTGTGTCACACTGTCTTTGCCAAGGTGCAGGTGCAGTTACCAGCCCGAAGTTCCAGGGCAAAGCCCAACTCTCCTGATCTGAGGAGGGAGTGGAGGCATGGAGAATAAGCATAAACCCTGTGTGTGAAGTTTCTTACATCAGTCCTCTGAAGCCCTGTATCTTCCCTCTGCCACCTGTAAATTAGAGAAGTGGTGAAATTATAAAAAATGAAAAGAATGTCATTTTGGATTCCCCAGCTCCTTTGGCCTCTTAACCACAGGGGTTGACAGTCAGACCCTAACCTGGGTTTCTCACTTGAAAATGCAACCAAGAAACTCCTTGTGGAATAAATAAAAAGCCAAGTGAAAAAGTAGGTGGCCACTTGGAACAGGTATGATAAGCAAGCCCACTGTCCCTTCCCTTTGTCATCCTCCACTTTCTATCCCTGAGCATGGATGGAAGGAGACCATGTTAAGGAAGTAGGTAAAGGCCCAAAGGACCACTGGTCGGTTCACCACTGATCATCTCATCCATAACTGTGCAGTCAGGCTTTGTGCTTGGTTTTCACAACCTTCAGCTCTGATGCTGAGCACTTCTGCAAATCATTGCCCAAGGTTTGGGGAACCAGGTGGTGCAACAAGCCTGATGATGACAGCTAAGATGTAATCTATCATAATCACAGTGGTTACAATTACTGAGCCCTTACTATACCTTAGGCACTGAAGTGAACCCCTCGTGTGTGTTCTCTCACTTATCCTTCATAACAATCTGATGAGTGCCATGACTATTACCCCAATTATAATGAAAAAACAGGTTCATAGAGGTTAAGCCACTTCCCAGCCCACATAGTTGACACTAGTGCCATGTTCCCTAAAGCTCCTATATAAATAATTAGTCCATAAATGGCCCCTTCGCCCATCCCTCTAATTTCCCAAATGATTCTACTGCCCCTGGCCCCTCAGCAGGTTATGATAACAAGGAGGCATGTATTTCTGCCCCACCTTCTTGCACCCAGATTTGTACCTCCTACTAGAGCCAGGTCTTGTCAGGGCAAGGGAATACTCATGCCATCCCAGACTTCAACATGAATCCTAAATCTGGGGCTTACTGGCTTCCTGACGTTGGGGAAATTATTTTCTCTTTTGGAATCTCTGTTTTCTGAGATGTATGATGGGAATTAGAATAACACATACCTTATAGGATTGCCATGGGAATAAATGAGGTAGTATGTGTCAAGTTCTTCAAACAGGGACAGGCACAGAGAAAGAAATCAGAAAATGAAAGCCATTTAGGAAAAAAAAAAAAAAAAAAGGATACTCTGCCTTGCAGTTTACCAAAACAAAAACCAAACTCACTGCCATTGGGTCGACACCAACTCATAGTGACCCACATTGGGTTTCCTAAGTAGATGGCCCCATCTTCTTTCCATGGAGCAGCTGGTAGGTTAGAACAGCAGTCAGATGCCTTCGGTGCTGTGCCACCAGAGATCCTTTGCCTTGAAGGATAGTGAGGATTTAAGAGACCAACCACATCAACTCACTTGACCTACTGTTAGGGACCCATTGCTGTACAGCTGGTGCCTCCTGGTGGCAAATGGAGGCTGCCTTCATGAAGTGTGTCCAGTTCTCTTTATAGATCTTTTGGGAACCTCCTCTTAAATCTGAGAGTCAGGACTTCTAATGCAGAAAGAGGAAGAAAAAGGAAACATCTGTTAGTTGTTATTCACTAATATTTATGCTTCATTAAAAAAAAAAAATCAATATATACATAAAAACCCTCAGGGATTTCCAGAATACCGTTCACTGCTAACCAGAATCTGCTCAGTCCCTTCTTCCCCTGTGATAACTTTGTAGCTCACAGTGGCTCTGTGGCAGCAAAGGCAACATCTGTGGATTATCAGTCCCCAACTAGCCACCTGTGCTGACATGGCCTGGCAGATTTTGTGATGTGTTTGGTTTGCTGTTTGAATCAGTAGTATATGGCTGCTGGTCCACTCAGAATCTGTTCAGTGCCTCCTCTGTCTGGCCCTCCTGGGAGCTGGGAGTTCAGAGAAGTTTAAACAGGATTTTGCCCTGTTCCTTCAGCACAAAACCAGTAATTTCCGCCCTCCTACTTTGATTCCCATCTCATCCTAGGTCCAAAATGCTGCTTCTTCCATCTGCTTCAACTTTTATCCTTTAGATCATACCCCACTTACTCACCATGTATTTAACAAGTACTTACTGAGTGGATACTGTGGATGAGACTGTGGGGGCAGACCAGAAAATGAAGTAGACACAGTCACTTCCTTCTCAGAGTTTCCTTTCTTAGGTTTGTAAGTTTCCTTAGGGAAACCTTCCCTAGCCTCTCTTACTAGGACAGATCCTGCTGGTGTCAATCTCAGAGCACCATAAGCCTGTCTTTAATTGTAACTGAACAAATTGTAGCTTTACATTTGATTGTTGATTATTTTTGACTGTGGTTGGTCATCTCTCCTGGTGAGCAGGACTCTAGTAGTTACTCAATAAGTAATTATCGAATTACTGAACCAACAAAGGCACAGATTTGTGCTCAGCAAGCCCCATTGCTCAGACATTGGGTGGCTATGATTTGAGGCCTTCACTACCATGCACAGACCTCTCCAATCTCTTCATAGAAATCTCCAACCTACTGGTGGCTACCAAGAAAGCCCAGGAGTGGCAGCCTGTCTATCCCATGAGCCAGCTGAGTTTCGATCGGATCCTCAAAAAAGATATTATGCAGGTGAGTCATTGCTGCAGTTCCTGTGTCCACCGTCATTCCCACCTCCCCACAGTGAAACGGCCTGAGGATTTAGGGGAAATGGGGTTTGAGTTTGGGGGAATCCTGATGGAGAAGGAACAAGGAGGCTTTCCTTTCATAGTTAAATCAGTCCAGCTGTTGGCTTACTGTCTTCCTGCCTCTCTGATGCTCCTCAAAGACACTTTTTCCTTGAAGAAGTAGATTAGTCAGGCTTTTGGGAGTTCTCTGTGGTTGCAGGGACCATTCTTATGTCTGTGTGCAGGGGCCTGGGGAGTGTATTATTATTTTGTGTCCTTCCCCCCTTCCCCTCAAGCCTCTAGTCCATCCCTGCAGCATTCACCTAGCCAACAGTGATTGAGCCGCTTAAACATGCAGCCATGATTGCCACCCTTGAGAGGTGCACCAAGATATCTCTTACAGCAGGATGAGGGAACATCAAAGAAAGTCATCTTTCCTAGCCTTATGAGGATAGGGATGGGTTCCTGGAGCAAGTGGCATCAAAGCAGAGACTTGGAAGATGAGTAGTAAGTAGCTAAGCAAAGGCAGAGGGACCAGCATAAGAGGAGGCTGAAGGAAGAACGTGAACAAAGCCAAGCAGGGGGACATTCAGGGGCCTTTGTGGGTTGCTGCAGAATCCTGACAGCATGGTAGTACGACTTGGCCACTGGGGTAAGTAACCTTTCTGGGGAAAAGTGATTATTCTGAAAGCATATGGCTTTTACGGGATGTTCTGGGGACACAACTTCCCATAAACTCTGATGGATCGCTTTGTGACAGCTGCAGCTTTAATGAATAGTCACAGGACCTTGCCAGCCCACAGCAGACTAGGCGGATATATCACCATTCTGCTTTGACAGATGACAAATGGTGGCATTTGTGCAAATTAATACACCTGATTAACGATCATGTACATTCTTGTGGGGGGCAGGGCTGATTCTCTAGGAATCAACCACAGTCCATTTTCTGCCTTTACGGGGGGTGCTGGAATAATTGCACTTTAATTTTGCAAGTTTTGCAGGGCTAATGTCAATAGCTTGACAACACCAAACTTTTATTAATCACATTTTGATTTCCAAATACTCAGAATTTATAAATCAGAAATAATGACCCTTAAGTCAGAAGGGTCTTTACAGACAGATAAGCTAAGGGCTTTGCACAGATAATCTAATCTGCTCTTCACACCACTCATTTTGATAGTATTATTCTATTTTCTTCATTAGTACCATTATGAACTCATGGATTTAAACATTGGGTATGTTTTAATTCTTAGCAGTTACCCTTATTGATGCTTAAATTGTCCCCACGTTAGTGGCCAGGGGCCACTTAGTCAAGTTGGCATCTGAGCCTTTTGACATGACCCTGATTAGTTGTAGCCATAGCTTTGTGATATGACCATTCGTTCCCAGGTTTCTCTTATACATTTCTACCTAAGACCTGAAATTAGCCATTTTTTCAAGGAGCCCTGAATCTTTGTAGTCGAAAATGGTATTGGGAGACTACAGTCTGGGTACTAGGGATTCTTATTGTTACAGTGTTAGTTTTTAGGCTTTTTCAGTAGACAGAGCTAAGTTAAGATAAAATACATCATCTGTTCAGGTGAAACTTCCAGTTCAAATTCAAAGCAATTATAGGGTTTTTATAACTTAATGAAACTGGCGTTTGTACATCCTTTCATGCTGAAAGCCCCAGTTCTTAATAACATCAGCATACATATTTGCTTTATCCCATCTACACAATCTCAATAATAATATAAATAACATACTCTGAATATCACTCAGAGTACTTTATAGGAAAAAACATCATTGCTTTTTACAGTTTGATAGTCCTCCACTATGTGGATGTACCTTCGCTTATTCATCCAGTTCCCTATTGATAGAATTTAGACTCTCTTATGTCTTTTGCTGTAACAGATGGGACTAAAATAAATAGCCTTGTACATAAATATTTTTGTATTTTTACCAATGTGTCTTTGGGATGGATTCCTAAAACTGTGTTTGTGAGGGCAAGTGGATATATAATTTTCATCACTGATTTTAGCATGCTTACACACACACATTGGACAGATGGATGGAAAGTGAGCAGTTCCCGTGTGAGAGAGAATGAGCACCTGGTTTAGAGAACTATCAAACAAAACGAAGTGGCCCGACAGATTGGCTTCTACCTGCCACATACCAGAGTGTGTACCAGGAGCCTCCATAGTTATTTCCTCATCTGATTCTTAGAAGAGTCTTTTGATTGGATACCGTTACTATCCCTACTTACTGGGAGTGGGGTGCATGGTAAAGGAATGCCTGCCAGCAAGCATAGAGCCAGGGCTTACAAGCCCTTCTCTTTGTCATGGTGATCCTGTGTACCACAGAACGAAACACTGCCTGGTCCTGCACCATCCTCACAGTCGTTGCCATGCATGAACCTATCGTCACAACCACTGTGTCAGTCCATCTCGTTGAATGATCTCCTTTTTTACCAATGTGGTGGCTACTAGTGATACTGTTTGTAGTTTTAGAATAGGTCAAGATTGTGTTCTGGCCACAGGTTCTTCCTAGAGATGGAAAACAAAGAGCAGTCTGGAGAGTGGGAGGGTTGTCTCCTGGGGCCCAAGAAGGGCCATACTGTGTTTGGCAAGTAGCTTTTTGTTTTCCCTGGAGGTCTCACAAGGACAAGGCAAGGATTGAGAGCTTGTGAATATTGGACTCTTTTGCCTTTACCCCATCCCGTTTGATTTTCAGTGTTGCCACCTTTTGCTTTCTCCTTCAGGGTGAGCACCTTGGGAGAGGCACACGGACACACATCTACTCTGGGACGCTGGTGGATTACAAGGAAGATGAAGGAACTTCTGAAGATAAGAAAATAAAAGTGATCCTCAAAGTCTTAGACCCCAGCCACAGGGACATTTCTCTGGCAAGTGTCTTGTCTCCTTCCATTCCCCCATTTCTAGGACACATTAGGCTTGGAAGAACCTTTACCTTTATTTTGACCTGGTGGTTTTCAAACTTGTCTTTTAGTCAAAATTGCTTCAGATAGAATATTGGCTAGGCCAAATGTGTTCAATAAGTGAGGGAGGATTAAAGCTCAGGTGGGTGGAACAGCCTCTCATACCTTCCTACCCCTCTCTGGCTGTTCATTTCACCTTCGGGACAATTAATGCCCAGAGGAGTAAAATGACCAGGATCCCTCAGATTAGCAGAATGGTAACACCAAACGTCGAGCAGAGATCTGCTGCTTTGGTTTTTGTCTTATTCTAACGTAGTGCTAACTACTGATGGGAGCTCTGGTAGCATAGTGCCTAAGGCACTTGACTGCTAACCAGAAGGTTGGCGGTTCAAACCCATCAGCCACTCCTCGGAAGGAAGATGGGGCAATCTACTTCAGTAGTGATACTGCCTCGGAAATCCAAGGAGGGGTCGCTATGAGTCGGGGCCAACTCGACGGCACCTAACAACAACAACAATGTAGTGCTAAGCATTGTTTTAAAACTACTTCCCAAAGTTAAAAAAAAGAGAGAGGTGGTCATGTGTGTTCGAAAGGAAAAGCATCAGCTAGCTTATCCCACCAGCTTTTCTATTCATCCTATTAGGTTTTCTAAATAAATCTGTATCCTGGCCAGATTGACCCAGAGAGAAAGGCTTGGCAGTGGCCTTCTGGACAGTCCCATGGGAGCAGGTTTCAGGGCCTGGGATGGTGACAGTGGTGAGCTTTCCTGGGCTCCCCTGACTTTCCCCTCAGAAGAGCTCTTTCAGGAGCAGACCAGCAGAGGCTCACCCTTGAAGTCCCTGTGTCCTATTCCCCCACAGGCCTTCTTCGAGGCAGCCAGCATGATGAGACAGGTTTCCCACAAACACATCGTGTACCTTTATGGCGTCTGTGTCCGAGACGTGGAGAGTAAGTATGTTCTCTTTTGAAGGGAATGGTTGGCCTGGCTAAGAAGTACAGTTGCTTTAGTTGGTCTGTGAAGATGGCTGGAAGCTGATACCTCCTTCATGTTGCCCAGGCTTCTTGTCTTTCTTTTTGTAGTTGAGGAAATTGAGGTACTTGAGCAAGTCACTTGCTTAAGGTAAAGTGAACTTAGAACTGAAACCCATTTGTTCTTCACTCATTTCTTAAATGTTTGCTTTATTCCACCTCTGGCCCCGTAATGTGCTAGACCTTGCAGTTGAGATGAGTAAACCCAGCTCCTCGCTGTAGAAGTCAGAGCAGAAGCTGTTCTAGGCAAGGGTAGCGGCAGGTGAGGGCGGCCCTGAGGAATGTGAGGCTGGCCTGCTGAGTAGCTTGGTCTGAATTTCTCACAAACAGGCTTTGATCTCCCTTAGTTGTTAGGCTACTGAGAAGATGGATGTACCTTTGGGCCACTGCTTCTTCACCTGCTTTTTGGCTAAAGCAAACTGAGATGGTCATCCTGTACCACTGAACCTCTGAATTCCTGAGAGATAAATGTGAAGGAAGAATTTTTTTTTTTTTTTTTTCCAAATTCAAACCTTAAGTTAAAATACCCAGAGCTCTGTGAGGCATAGGTATTACTCTCTGCATTTTTACAGATGAGGGAACTGAGACTGAGAGAGGTCATCATTTGTTCAGGGGCATCTAGAGTAAAGATAGAAGAGGTTGGGGTTGAAACCCAGCCCTCTGCAACCATTTATACCTCCTACAGATGTCTACTAAGTGGGCTTTCGTAACAGGGTGGGGTAGAGTACTATCTCAGACAGACAGAAGGTTCCAGATATGACCTTTTTTGTGCCTATAGATATCATGGTGGAAGAGTTTGTGGAAGGGGGGCCCCTGGATCTCTTCATGCACCGGAAAAGTGATGCCCTCACCACACCATGGAAGTTTAAAGTCGCCAAACAGCTGGCCAGTGCCCTGAGCTACTTGGTAAGAATGTTCTCACATCCCTGGTAGTTCCCTCAGGAACCAGAATGTCCTAGTAGAAGGTGACAGGAAGAAGGTACTGGCCAAGTAGGCTGAAGGGACCCTGTCCTCAAGTTCTGTAGGGCCAGGGTTTTGTGGTTAAGCATAGATATGCCTGGTACTTGATGATTTATTCCCTGTGAAAGTCGGTAACTTGGGGCTTTTCCCTGTGCTCACATGAGAACCATGTTTAGAGAGAAGTTTGATCAGTCAGAGAATGGACTTCTGTATTGCAGTATGTGTAGAGAGTAGAAATAGTATAATACTTGTTGAATGAATAAAATTGTTTCCATCAATAGTAGCTAACATTTATTGAGTGATTTCCACAGGCCAGATGTTTAAGTGTTTTACAAAGATTCTAGTTGGTTGAATTCTCACAAAAGCCCAAAGAGGTGTGCTGCACTCTTATCCCTGTTTCACTGGTGAGGAAATAGAACCTGAGGGACATTATATAACATGCGTAGGCCACACAGATAGTTGGTAGAGAGCTGGGCTGACTGAGCATGGCGGTAGCTACAGAGGATGGAGAAGGAGTCTTAGGGGCCAGGATTGGAAACAGGGAGCATGGAAGGAGAAAAGATAGGCATCCCATTGGCAGCTTTGTACCTCAGTGCTTTCTGCTGTGCAGGAGGATAAAGACCTGGTCCATGGAAATGTGTGCACTAAAAACCTGCTCCTGGCCCGCGAGGGCATTGACAGCGAGTGCGGCCCATTCATCAAGCTCAGTGACCCCGGCATCCCCATCACTGTGCTCACCCGGCAAGGTATGTCTCCCCTTCCTCTAACTGCAGCCTGTGCCATGGGTCAAGCCAGAGAGGAGAATGGGGCTTCTTTTAGGAAGGAGCCCCTACTGTGTGCCCTGGCAGGGGGGAAGTGTAGCACTTCAAAGAATCTCACTGTGGAAGTGTATGTGATGTGCTGTATGGAAAGTGTATTTACTCTGTAAATTTTCACCCAAATAACATTAAAAAATAAAAATAAAAAAAACCTCAGTGTGCAGTAGGGCAGCAGTTCACTGGAAGCCCATCTTATCCTTGTGATGAATGAGCTGTGTACAAAATGTTGGGGTAGCACAAAGGGAGGCCAGCTGTGTCCTGGGGAAGAGAGAGGGTCCAGGGTGGGGCCTCCTGTGTCCTCCCCTGTGTTCCTTTTAAAAACCACTGTCATTGCTGAGCAGGTTGGAGAGGCACCTTATCTACTATTACCTGAGCTGTTGCTGAGGTCCTTTGGCATCCTGTGTGAACATGGTTATTGTGAGTTGTAAACTCAGAAGAAAGGACAGACCTAAGATGTTGAAACCAGCATTGTGCCCCTCAGCTTGTAGGCCAGATGTGGAATTCTAGTGTGCCCAGGGCTCATGCAGGGCAGCAGTGTGTACTACTGTCTCCAGTGTTGAGCACAGTGCCTTGCATTTAGGGTTCTGTTCAGTAATTCAGTGAAAGAATGGACTCAATTTGGAAGGGCACCAAGATATGAAACAAGCCTTACAAATAAAACCTTATCATCCAAGAGTTCCAGCAAGATGGCGGACTAAGCAGAAGGACTGCACAGACCCTTTTCAACAAAGAAAAGGGAAACCAATTAACACAGACACAGAAGATAATCTTGGACCCCTGAACCTTGAAGGGAAGGATACAGAAGTGGACTAAATCCCAACTAGCAGAAGAATTTGCGTGAAAATACCAAAAAAGGAGACATACAGAGCTGCAGTCTGACAGCACCCTGAGC